>NC_073710.1:3357358-3665136 GCF_023634085.1 Falco cherrug | reverse complement strand
AGAAGAACCTGGCATCAGGAGAGAAGAAACTGTCAGTTCTCACTTTGCACACTGGCTTAAAGAGGGACTTTAAGCAAAGGGATGCTCTTGATTGATTTCTGTCTCCAGAAAACAGAGAATCCCAGATTCTAACGCCACAAAAATTGTTTTCCTCAGAAGCTGGCAAGCACCTCCATCAGTACACTAGTAGATTGCGCTAAGTCACACATCCTTCCTGGGCACTGACAGAGTATACCTGCAGTATCGAAAAGCAAAAGCCTGGGGTACTATGGGTCACTATATTTTTGCCAAGCCTTCACTACAGTAAAAGTATGACATATATAGCCAAGTCTGAAACTCTGTAGCTTACCCAAATCAAGTATGGGGCAATCAAAATGTGCACTGATTGTCTCTCAAACTTTAGGGAAGGGCAGATGCAAGTTAGAGATGAGCCTAACAGGAAAAAATAACTTATCAAAAAAGACATCATTAGACAGGCTTTGTATTAGAAGCCAAGAGAAAATTCCTGGCCCACACACAAAGGCTGAGGAAGTCTGGTATAGTGTGAGGAAGCAGCATCAGCTAGAATAAGTCTGCCTTTGGAGTCACAGCAGAACATTATTGCTTGAAACTACATTTGGGGAATAAAGGTAAGGATGATCGAAAGTCCAAAACAAGTTCATTATACCCCCCAACCTCCCACAGAGCAGTAATAAAGGAAGGGTCAGTTATTATTTGCTGATGAGACAACGTGGAAGAACAGGCATAGGCTTCTTCATGCTTCTTCCATCAGAATCATGGAAGGAAAAAAAAAAGAAAAAAAAAAAGAGAAAAAAAGCCTTCCACCATATTCAGAAAACAGAAGTTGCCTCACTAATGAAGTCCAGTTTTTCTGCAAGGTAGTGAGAATGTACTGTTTAATGAAAACCTCCTTGAATGTCCTTTCCCATTTCTGCGTGACTCAGGTGCACAGTACAAATGGATAGTCTGATCAGCTCTGAAAAAAGATGTGCAGCTAGCTGCATCAAACTATGACTAGATCAGGAAAGTGACAATCTCTCTACCATTGAAACACAGAGCGGACAAAGCAGTCTAATTCTAGGAATGTTTACGTTTATTAATCAAACACATCAGGTAGTTCTGCCAAAGATAGGCAAGCCCATGGAATACTTGAAGCATTTGACTCATTACTGGGGAATCTTAATTTTGCCCTTGACAAGTTGCCTGACAAGTTGAAGCAGCTTCATTAGAAGCTTATCAAGGACAAAAGCTCAAAACACAGTTAAATGCTAAAGACTTCATCTTCCTCCAGAATGAGGCATCTCTCCTAAAAAGCATTTTTAAACACACTTCCCATTGCTTTTTGAAGGACAGGGGAAGGCTAAAAGCAAGAAATAGCTTCCCCAGGGCTGAAAAAATTAATCAAAGGGAAAATAGACAAAGAAAAGCAGGAAAGCATAGATGAGAGTCAGATTACCTATACTTGCTTGTTGTTTTGTGATTTTTATATTTTAGACAATCTGCATGGCAGAAACAAGGGCTTGAATAAGAGAGAAGTTTATCCATTCATTTGATGCAAAAAAATAATTTATTACTCTTTTAGTCAGAACCCATGCTGTTCATTCACTGTATAGCTTAAGCACACTTTGCACAACAAATAATGCACTGTGATTTTGTGAAGCTGCTTGAAAGACTTCTAGGAGTATTTAAAAAGAGTTAGATAATCCAGTAGTGACCATTGTACATGTCTATTACGGATCCACTGAACCCTCAGAGAAGAACCAGAAGGCTAGCTACCATTAAGCAGGCACAGCTAGACCAACAGTAACCCATTAACTGTGCAAATTATCACAGCCCACTGAACGAACAGTACACAAGCTATTTGGTTCAGTCCTCTGCAGCTGGTCACAGTCTCTATTAACATTAGTTTTAGCTACATAGTTGCCACATGAAAAGCCAAACATAATGTTTTGTTTCAGTTAACCTCTACCTTAACTAGACATTCCCTAACCTGAAAAAAGACACAAGTTCAGTTTCCAAAATGTGTTTCTTGAGTCATGAATTATGTATTATTGCTCAAGTATTGTCTCTTTTCACCTGTAAAATCCCAAATAGCCTCAGAAACAGCTTTGTGCTAATACCTAGCAACTGCAAATTCATTTTTTTAGTACTCAGCCCTTGTTAAATGCACAGCTTGTTGTTTCATAATAAAAGGAAAAAAGAATCTAGGTATATATCCTTTATTCGAAAGAGTATTTCAGCATAGTGCCCCCTAATTTAAGCAGAAGGATGCTGTGAAAGGTTGCTCTGGTAACAAGCCTAAGCTACATAATATTGCCAGAGGGTCAAAAAGCAGCACCATTATTACTGGTGAAAGCTAAGGATGAGACCTATTAATAATTTCTTTAGTACCCATCATACCACAGTAGATGAGCTAGACACCACAAGACTACATCTATGTCTTTCAGTTCCACCAACTTCTAATCATACCAGTATATTTTTAAGGGCATTTTAAGGATCCCAGTGTGGCCAGTTTGAGGATGTTTGAGAGCTGAGGTTGTTCACTCACATGGAAACATGCTTTGTCACCTCATATGTCAGACAGAATTCTAGCAGGCAAAACAAGGAAGCACCTGAAGTATGCCAGGTACAGGATGAACCTACAGGTTATTGCCTTTCAAAATTAATACAGACTTACTTGAGAAACCTGTTTGACAAAAATCCCTTCTTTTTTTAACTTGTATTGTAGGTAACCATTTTCTCTTATCTGCACAGAAGTCTTGATCCAATGCAATAACATCTTCCTAAAGAGGTTAACAGATTTAACTGGCTTATTAATGTAGCTAAGAGAAATGAGGGTGCTACTTTTGGCTCACATCCAAACACATTTTTCACTTCAATAATCATCTGGTTTTATTGCAGGAGATCATTGCTGCAGACCGTATGTAAACACAGCAAAAAGGGTCCCTGTCCAACACAGAGAAAACTTCCCTTTATCATGCCACTGATTCTTCTGCAGTGTTAAACAAGTGGAAGAAAAAGCAGTTGATGTGTAAAGCACATTTTATCCTTCCCCCATATTACTACTGTCCTAACAAGCAGAATATACTGTAAACATTTCAGTGTGATTCACTCAGATATAGGTTCAGATTAAATATATGCTACAAACAATAATTAGAATTCTAGTGTGCTATCATGTTCTGCAGGTTTTAATACTGTTACTTAGGAAGGTCAGCATAATATGAAGGTCTTGATCCAGCTCCAATTGTCTAGATAAAGTAAGCACTAGCCAGATACTTAATAAAGAACTATATCTGAACACGGAAGTATAGCAGCTTCCTAGAGCTTCAAGCAGCTTTTGAAGTATTTTAACATTAAAATTTTAATTAAAAAAACAACCATAAAATTTACCATTAAAAAAAGAAAAAAGGTTTTAAAAGTTCTAAATAATCTTAAGAAACTTCAAGAGCATTATTGGACAGTTACTAAAGTGAAACAGAAGAATCTGGAAGACAAATATATTTCCTGCGGTTTCACCCCATATCTCCAACCCCTCTGGATAAGCCAGGTTATAAACATAAGACTTCATAAGTATTTTAGCAGTGTCTCCCACTGTTTTGGTGTATGGGACTGCAATCAGTTGTTAACAATCCCAGATGTTATGCACCAAGATCTAATCACCTTGTGTTCTTTCTGCTATGAAGTAATGTCACTCCGCTCTTCCCTGGAGCATGCTGTCATTTCTCCATGCTGTCATCATCTGCAGAACATGACCCTGGTATTTAGCCTGCAATACAGAAGCCTTCTGTTAGCCAGTAAATATTCATGAACACAGTAGCTCATTGGTACAGGAAGACAACAAAAGCCATTGATAAAGTAGGCTCTAGAAGAAAGAAACTTTATTAAGTATTTGGAGATCCACTGACAAAGGGAAAGACTGCAGATACTCTGCTGTGAAGTACTTCTGTCATGTCACTACTGTGTTTCAGGGCATCAGAGGATCCATCTAAGACTTAATTCCTTAGGAAACCTTGCTTCATTAGTTCTGGTACTCATTACTCCCTTATTCTCCTCATATTACATTTCCAACAAGGCCAAACATATGCCATAGAGGGGCAGACTTAGCAAAACATGCTGCAATTTCCATCTCACCCAAAGCACACAGCCACAGAGAGTACCAAGACAGGACCAAACAACCCATGAAAGGCCCTCCTAGTTTCATGGGGAATACAAGAAAATCTCCTTCCTGAGTCCAGCTCTACTCAGCCACCTGTGTCACCACTGACATACTGCCTGGGAGACATGCTTAATTTGGTAAGTCACACCAACTGCCCAGTGCTGCAGAAAGGTCAGTGAACACACAGAAGTTTTGCAGCAGCTGTTGTGTTTGTTGTTTTTGGGGGGGACTGAGAAAAACATTTCCCTTCTAAAAGATCATTCCAGTTAAGGTGTGAAATATATGTAAGCTTAAGTCTTTATAACTTCTATTTATACATTTTAGCATAACAGGTATAGTGATAGAGTGCTTTAAAACAAGGTATGAAATCCTGCAGGTCTTCTCCAGCAGACAAAACAACTAGATAAACCAGATATAGTAATTATAACCACTGATTAAATGAGGTTTCGTTCACTGGAAAATTATCCCTTTTCTAGGAAGGTAATTACACACTATTCATTTGAAATCATGCAGGGAATTATTGACAAAAGTGTTGACTTAGACTAGTAAGGCTGTAAACCTTAAGATGAAATGAATTCCAAGCTTCAATTTTCCTCCATTGCTTTTCTGCTACTTATACAACAATTCTCCTTAGGGGAAGGATATCACCTGCATATTTGCAAATTTTTGTATTTATTAAAATGACGAAATACAAATGAGAAACACTAAATACTGAAGTTGAAAAGCATACATTTTGCTGAGAATAAGGTGAAGGGAGCAGAGGGAAGTCACCTGCTCTGCATCTGCTACAGTACCCCAAAATGGAGGGCTTAAATACGTAAAGAAATGTTCACCTTCCATTACCACTAGTATTCTTGAAAATGCCCGAAGTCAAGTGGAACAAGCCTTATAAAAACATTAGGAAAGGCGCTCAGGGTCCCCAGGTCGTAACCACTGAGGCTTGCTAGGAGTGTGCTAGAAGTAGAAAGCGAGATAAAAGCAACACCCTCAGCCTTCTTGAGCTTGAAAAGCAAGGTCCTGCTCCTATAGGCCTTAGAGTCTTACAGAAAGGAAGCTGACATAAATACTTCACTTTAATAGAATAAAAGGATATTTACTGTAGCTTACAGAAAATAAAAGTAATTCTTCATTCTCTTCAAAGGCTTCCAGGAAAATAATAATAATCTTTTAAAAATCCAAAAAATTTAACCAAGAGTGCTTTAGTTGTAACACATACCCTTAACTATGCCAGGCTGAGGAGTTTTTGTTCAAGAGGAGAAAGACTTGTTCAATGAAGTTATTCCTTGGTATGCATCCTGCAGATCCCCTAAACATTAGCTGCACAGCAATATTTACATGGCAAGGAACTTGGCCTACCTCAGCCAGGATCTCCACTTAGGGACAGCTTGGACTCGCACCTCCAAAGTACAGGTGCCCCAGTCTTTGCCTTCAGCCCCTCTCCCCAATCTACCATTTCCCCTCAACAAAAGGAACAAAGCCCAAAGAAACAGTCTGCTAAAATTCACACCAAAACAACTCAAGCAGCTCCTACCACTCAACTCAAGCAGCTCCTACCACTTACCTTTGGTCAAGGACCAGCCTCTCCCTGCACCCTTCCCACCCAGCCACCCCCTACACACTACTCTGCCGTGTTCCTCAGCCCTGACAAGGCCCCACCTCAGCCCTCATTCCTCTTTCCCGGCTGCAGCTGTGGGGCTACCACAGCTGCAGTCAACAGCTCACCTCATGTTAACCCTCACTTTGGATGGTGACCTCAAAAACCACTGTTTTCAGGAAAATTTTACCTCAGGTCAAACTGTGGGGCTTACCCAGCCTAACTGGAGAGCAAGCACTGAGGGGCGCACCTCTAACCCAGCCGGCACACACAGTGAGCCTCCCTCAGGTAATCATCGGGCTAGGAATATTTCTAACCAAAGAGCATCTGCATATTAAAAAAAAAAAAATCCTCTATGCATTGTTTTTCTTGGGTTTTCCTGTAAAAGGGAAGCTACTAGAAAAATCTTTCTCCTCAGGTCAGCCTTTGTTACTCCTCTCAGTGGCATGTTTCCTTGCAGCCAGTTTTTCGCCTGCAGTTATTTTCGATAGCTTTAATGTTCCTCACCCTCCAAATGCTAGGAAATATTACTTCCAGCCTTCCATGTAACATAATTAGCATTACTATTGCAGCCTCTGTATTGTTTGAGATTTTTACAGGCGCTGTCTCCATTGCCTATAGTGTTATTTGCTTGAGCCAAAACCAGGCAACCCTTGTTTTCCAGGCAGGAGGGTTGTTTTTTGGCATCCTTTTTCATATTGTCATAATTTGCCCACCTGGCAGTGGTCAGCGTTGCCTGTGTGATGTTGCCTTCACTACTGACAAGAGGGGAGGCAAACTCGTATCACAGACTTGCTCGATCGCTGCGACCATTTGATGTGTCATCTTGCCTTTTTCAGACGGTGCAGACGGTGCTTCTCGTGGTGGCTGTGTTCCTGCTCTCCTGGCTGCCACACCACATCATCACGATGTGGGCAGAGTTCGGGCAGTTTCCCCTGAACAACATCTCCTTCACCTTCCGCATCATCTCTCACTGCTTGGCCTACGGGAACTCTTGCATCAACCCCATCATTTACGCTTTCCTCTCAGAAAACTTCCGCAAGGCCTGCCGGCAAGTCTTCACCTGCAGGTTCTTCCTGTGGCCGGATACCACCGAGAAACTGGTCAGGATACGCATGGAGAACTTCTCTACCACGCACTCAACCACTAAAATGTAAATTGGACTCACAAATGCCTTTCTAGAGAAGGGGAAAGGGTGCTGTCTGGGGAGAACAGGTATACAAGTCCATTTTAGGGAGTTGCAGCCTGCAGCAATGTGGACTTTGTCAGATTACTAAGGTGGTAGGAGGCATTCTTCCACCTGGCTGTTAGGACACTTGACATAGCTTCTCCTAGGCTGCAAGGCACTGGGCTCTGTGCAACAGAAATATCTGAATGTCCTTGTGGTGCCCATAAGATAGAACTCGTATCCAGTTGCAGTTATGCCCATAAAGTCTAAAATAAGTTACACAGAAGGTAGCATATGGACAGACAAGAACAGTTAATTATGTCTGTAGAGAGTCATTAGGAATGTGAACGATGAGCGATATGACATTTAGAGAGCACTGAAAAGCAGTTTGGGAGAAGTCAAACTAAAAAGTCTTTGAATATGTCTTTGTTTCTTAAACAAGTTGGACCATATGCAAGCTACATACATTTTTAGCTCATTAGCTGCAATAGGGTCTCTAAATCTCCTTGAAGGCTTTGCTATAGTATTTATGTATTGGGTAGTAAAACCTTTCATGTGAGACGTGTCATGTGGATGTCTGCATTTGGTGGCTCTGTATCAGTTTGAACGCCTGTGTGCTCAACATAATTACTGCTGTTAATCACTGCCTCCAGTAACTGTCTGTGAGCAACAGTAGGAAAGTGGTATTTCTCAATATATGCTTAAAAGAACTGTGGTTTTGTTGGAAAGTAATATTTACAAAAGGCTTTATTGGTAAATATGGTGTTCTCTGAGTATATTTATCCAAAGCTTTTTATTGGTCACTTTAGTATATAAATGCTAAAATTTTTCTGGGTGGTTTTTGGTGGAGTTTTTTTGGGGATAAACTGGTTTGATCAACAGCATCCAAGCAACAATCAGTTTAGAGCATTTGTACTTAGTTCAAGGTTATTGTTTGTAAATATATAAAGTGCATATTACTTCAAAATTAAGAAGCATATGGCTGAAAGAACTTCATTGTTTCACTCTGTTGTCTAATTTGATAGCAGTGTCCTGCAATCCAGATTAACCTGTCATAGGATTCACTGTAACAATTCCAGATTCATAGACTACGTTACTGTTTTTTTAAAAGTGAGTTACAGAAGTTAAACCACAAATTATACATCTAAAAACCACAACAAAAATATCCAAGTAAAACGTTGTATTCAATGAGAAGACAAATACTTGAAGCTGGACATGTGAGATCCCAAGCAGCAACTTAAATCCCTCAGAAACTTGAAAAGGCAACTCTGTATATTGAACTGGGAAGCACAGTCACCATCACCAGCTGCCTCAGAGAAGAAAGACACTCTGAAGCATGTATTAACTGGGTATTTATGCTAACGCAAGTGAAGCACTACAGCTTTGAAAAAATTCAGATTCAAATTATGTGACACTTGAGATGGAGTCAGCCTGAAATTGCTTAGGCAAAAGCAGGCAAGCTAATATTAGAATTTCTTATCTGGAATGTTTGGAATACAATTTACCTCATTTAAATTAATATGTGTGTCTACAGTTAAGTGAAGCTATTTCTCAGCAGTTCAGACTACCTGGTATAATGCAAGATACATATTAAGAAATGGAAACAGGATCTCCTGTAAATTAGCCTACTAGACTGTCCCCAGGTTTCTGTTTAAGGATTTACCCTATTCTTATGTGTCCACAACAGAAGCCGACCTGTATAAACTGCCTGATTTGCAGTGAAATGAACCACAGATGAGAATCAAATAGTCCATGCAATGAATGGGTGGAAAATACAAAGGCTTTCAGCCTCTGAGCGGATCACTTTTCCACTGTATTTTTAAAATTTGAAAGCTTTCTGTTGTATGACATGATTTTACTGCAGCTTGTAACTTCCCCTAGGAGCCCCTTAACTGCAGTATGAACTGACCACATGTGTACAATATCTAGGATAAGGTTATACAGCCTTAGACTTAAGTGATTACCTGGGCAAGTTTTCTGTTTGTTTAGTTTTTACTCACAGTATACCAAGAATAAGATTATCTCCAGTACCTTATTTCCTCTGAAACCAATGATTTAGATACTATGCTGTGATCTTTTCATTTAACAGCTTACTCTTTCTACAGACCCAGTTTTAGCACAGGCTAAAGCAGATAGCATGGGAAAAACAACCACTAAAAGAAAAGGCTGTGATAAATCACTGCAACAGAAATCAGAGCTAAAGCGCTATTTTTGTGTGATTATTTACCATGGATACAAACTAGCAGCTAGGTAGGAAATAACCTCAGCCTCACTCTAGTCCTTTGAGTTAAAAGGAGAAAAAGAACAATAGCACTATATTCAAAAGAAATCTTGTACTCACTGTTACCAGTGAGTCATCAGCATCCAGAGTCAACATGCTTCTTTCCTTTAACAGGAGACTTTTTTTGTGTGTTGGGGTTTTTCGTTTTTACAATCAGTTCAGAGACTGGACATGTCACTACAGCAAGCAGAAAAAATGAGCATACACTTAAGGCTTCCTTTTTTTTTTATTTAATAGAACATGAAGCAGCAAGATACCCTTTCTCAGTGAAAGGTAAACATAAAATTATAAATTAAAGCTTGAAGGTTTTTTAAGGCCTTATTGTGCCTTCTTGTTCCCCCAAACCTTAGCGATAACTGGTGTAGAATTCTCTGAATGAACTGCTACATTACAAGAAAATCAAATATAATTTGTCTTTCAGTCTTTAATTGGCCAACGGTATAGCAAAATTAGGAAAAATGTTTTCTTTTATTTTTCCCCTGCCAACAGCAGTGATTTTTAAGTTTTAATAATGAATTTTTAGCTGCTGGTGGTGGGAAGCAATGAAATACAACAGAGCTGCCCATCACACAGGCACACTTTCATTCTGCTTTGAATTTAAAAGCCTCAACAAAATTAAACAAAATCAACTGATGAGATCACTCTTCAGTCTTCTCCAAAGGCATTTTGTTAATTACTAGCTTCCTTTTGGAAAGCCATGAGTTGTGATGCCTATGGAAATGACAACTGCAGCTTCCAGAACAGTGCACAAAGTTAACCCGATCAAGTGGTTCTGAAACTCAACTCTTTATTCTTCCAGTCTAGCTTACACAGAGAAGCTCCTCTGCTCTGCCTTAAGTGACTTCAAGCTTGGCCCACAAGGCCATTAGACCGAAGTCCCTTTGACTATTATATCACCACTTGGGAAACTGCATCAAGCTCCTTTAACCTGGAGGCTTATTAACAGAGGAGTCCATGCCTGGGAGACCTCTCCTTTTCCGGGCTGCAGTCTCTATTTTCCGCACCAGGTCCACATCCCACCGATGGGTGACAAAACTAACCACGGTTCCCGGAGCCTTGCTTCCCACCCGTCCAACTCGTCCCACGCGGTGCAAGTAATCCTGCAGGGTGTTTGGGAAGTCATAGTTGACCACTAGCTGCACACTGCTGGTGTCCAGCCCCCGTGAGGCAAGGTCAGTGCATACAAGGACAGACACATCGCCCTTCTGGAAGGAGGTGAAAATGCCAGCTCTAGCAGCTGCTAACATCTGTCCCTGCAACCTCAGGTGCTTGATTTTGTGGTCATCCAGGACATAGCCCAGCCAGTTGACGGTGCTGGCACTGTTGCAGAAGATAAGAATAGCCCCACCAGATGCTGGGTGGTCTTTGAGTAGCTGCAGCAGTTCAGGCAACTTGTCCTGGCCTTTGAGGCGGACAAACTTCTGCAGGACGTGGGATGGCAGGCGGTGCAGGCTCTGGGTGGCGAGGGTGACAAACTGGCCCACATCGGTGTACTTCCCCAGAGTCTGGCTCAGCCCCGTGGGGAAGGTGGCTCCAACCACCACCACCTGCGTCCTCACCTCCCCGGGGCCGGCCAGCCCGGGAGCGCCGGCAGCCAGAGGCGCGTGTGCCAGGATCTCCTCCAGCGGCTCCACGAAGGTGTCGTCCATCATCAGGGCGTCCACCTCATCCAGCACCATCCAGCGCAGCCGCCCCAGGGCCAGGAAGCGCATCCGCAGCGCCCGCCACAGCGCCCCGGGGGTGCCCAGCAGCACGGCTACCCCCGGCGGCGGCGCCCGCAGCTGCCTCCGCAGCCCGCCCGCCGCGCCGCCGCCCGTCAGCCCGCGCACCTGCAGCCCCGCCGGCCGGCACAGCGCCGCCGTCACCGCGCCCACCTGCGCCGCCAGCTCCCGCGACGGCAGCACCACCAGCCCGCGGGGCGACGCCAGCCCCTCCGCCGGCGCCTCCGTCGGCCCCTCGGGGTGGCAGAGCAGCCTGTTCAGCAGGGGCAGCAGGTAGGCCAGCGTCTTGCCGCTGCCGGTCTCGGCGGCGCAGAGGGCGCTGCGGCCGCGGCGCAGCGCGGGGATGGCGAGGCGCTGCACGGCCGTGGGGCGGCACACGGAGAGGCCCTCCAGGCCGGCCAGCAGCGCCGGCACCAGCCCCATCTCGGCGAAGGACGGGCCCTCCCGCTCCGCGTCAGCCGGCGGCGCCTGCAGGGCGGGAGCCGCCTCCTGCGAGGGCTCCAGCTGGAAGTAGTCCCCATAAGCCTTCCTGTGCTTCCAGCCCGCCGACACGAGCGGCGGCCGCTCCCAGCGCCCCACCGTCTGCCAGCGGGGCTGGCTCAGCTCCGGCCGCCGGCTCCGCAGCAGCAGCTTCCCGGGCCGCGCCGGCACCGCCTCCCCCTTCCCGCGCCGCCGCCGCTGCTCGCCCCGCTGCAGGCGCAGCCGCAGGGCCCAGGGGACGCGCACCACGCTGCCGGGGGGCTGCCCGCCCGCCGCTGCCGCCCGGGTAGCCGCCGCTCGTCGCGGCAGCGCGACCGCCGCCCCGCCGCGGCTCAGCGCCATGGCGGCCCCTCACGTGGTGGCGGCGGCGCTGCCCGATGACGCCGTGAGGAGACGCTTCCCTCCGGTTTCCCCCGCCCCCCGGAGCCGCGGCTGCGCCACGCTGGGAGGGTGAGTGCCGCGGGCGGGGGGGCGCTCGGCTGGTACCTCAGGGAGCGACGCGCCCTTCGCCTTTTCAGCTGCCGGCTGGGGGCTGAGCCCCGCGGGAGCCGCCGTGGCCCTGAGGGGCTCTGGCGGAGGCGGCCCCGGCGCCCCTCGCTCGCGGGCAGGAGCCGGGGCGGCGGGAGCTCCCCTACGGGCCGCCCCGGCGCCTCAGAGCGCCGCCGGGCTCCCGCAGGGGCCGGGTGAGCAGCCGCGGGGCCGCCGGGCCGCTCGGGGAGCCTGTCAGGTGGGACAGGACCGCGCGCTGCCCCTGCCCGCTTCCCGCCAAAGGGAAGCCCGGGGCGTTCGGCGGCGGGAAGTTCTATTCCGTGGCTGTTCCCCCTGATTTCTCTCTTTCACGTAGTACCGCGACGGGAATGACGGTGAACGCACCTCTGTGCTTTATGGGAAAGAAGATCCTGGCTCCAATGGTGCGGGTGGGAACGTTACCCATGCGTCTTCTTGCTCTGGACTACGGTGCCGATATCGTGTACTGTGAGGTACGAAGGATGAGCAGATGAGGCAGTCTTACCTGATAACATTGTTAAGAAAAGTACAAATAGGCTTTGTTTATTGTAGGATTTTTTCTTCTTACACATAGTTTTCATCAGAAAAATGGGGAAAGAAGAATCGCCGTGGCTTAAGGCATTTCCCTTTGAGCAGTCTTCGAGTTATGACAAACCCTTATTTGAAGACTTTTCAATAATTTCAATTAATTTGGACAAAACAACAAAAAGTTATGGCAAACTCATTTTAAGACTGTTCAATGATTTCCATTCACCATAATGATTTCCTCACATTCTACTGTGTTTTTTCTGGGGGGGGATGGGTGATTGTGGTTTGGGTTTTTTTCTGTTTTTGAGTAGTCTCACAATTTTGAGGGAAGTCTTAGACTGACCAGCCGTCTCGCCTGGTTAGTTCTGCTGTGCTAAGCCAGAGCATCCATATGTACCCCTCACAGCGCTGCTGTCCTTGCTTAACAACTTTTTGTAAAGCTGGGTGAAGCTGAGACATTTGCCACAGATATTATTGGTAGGACTAGGTACTTTGTCTTCACTGTCATTGTTGCAGTGCATCAGTATTCCCATTTTCCCCTTCAGTGCTATTATTAGCTCTTCTCAAATGTAGGCATGGGTACAAGTTAAATGACTCAGCTGAGATTTAAAAAAAAAAAAAAAAAAGCACAAACCACCAAACAAAACCCGCAACAGTAGAGTTAAACATAACATAAACGTGGCTTAAATACTGGCTTTCCTGGCAAAGTGTTTGATCTGTGCCAGTAGAACAGACTGAAACAAACTGTCAGAATCTGTTGTTCATGATGTTCTCCAGGAATTCACAGCAGCTCTCTTGTAGTTAATTCATTGCCCTTTTTGGAGGGGAAGGAAAGATTTGTTCTCAGACAGATAATATGCTGTTTGTCTTACCACTTGTCTCTAGTTTCTAGAATTACAAATGATACTTAATTAGTTGGATCAACTCCATGTGAAAAATAGTTATTGCTGGGTGATTCAGAAGAAATCTCAAAATTCAGTAGAATAGTTACTGCTGGATGTCATAAAATTGGGAGTAATAAGGTGTTTTTCTTCTTTGAGAAATAATAATTAACAGTTTCCCAGTTGATGAATTATGACCTCACTGCTGTACATGGGATTAAGTGAGACTATACATTTTTTCATTCTCTGGGAGGCTAACTGTAGATCATGTATAGAGAAACCAAAAGCATAGTTTCAGAATCTAGACATCTTAAACACTAAAAGTGAGTCAGGCTTCAGACACCATTTGTACTTTTCCAGTGTCTTACACTTCTTAGTAGCAACAAAAAACCTTGTTACTGAGCAGCTACTGGATTTCACTAATCAGATTTGACAGGGCCATTGTATAGGAAGTGAGCAGAAGATAGTAATGTAGAAATTGTTGTGTTGTCCTTTTTTAGAAAAAACAACCCAAACCACAACAGGACACAAACATAAAAGTATTGCTTTGCTTACTGGTGAAGTCATAGAGTATAAGAAGCTATTTAATCCAGTGCTGTAAACTGTATAGCTAAAGCAGTTTCTCCTTCACATGCTTTTTGCCACAATTCCAGAGAACAATGCCTCAAAAGAGGAGACCCTCAAACTTCCTTAACAAGTTGCAGTATGTAACAAAACTTGTAGGATGTAAGTTATTCCTGTAGCCAAAACCCTGTTGTAGTTTTCCTAATGTCAGCTCAAAAAAAAAAAAAAAAAAATTGTCTCTTCTTTTTTCCATATTGCTGTTGAGACACAGGAGAGTTAAGATGCCATTGACATGGGGTAGTGTTTGCAGTTAGTTATCTGTCTTAATAAATTTTGTCAGAAAAACTATGCTTTGTGTGTTTTCTTAAGAACTGACAAGACAGTATAAAATACTTTTAGGCAATTACACTGCAGTTGTTTGGCAACAGAACAGCATGGATAACTGCATTTTGTAATTTTATTTCTGTACATTAAAACTTGTTTTTCCAATTTATCCTTTTGTTTTCTAATCCTTTCCCCCCAACCCCCTCAATTTTGGAACTCAGAGGTGTTTCAGAACTTAAAGTGAACGTTACCTGATGAGAAGCATTAGTTAAAAGCTTAAATTAAAAGCACTGCTCTTAAGACCTATGGTATAATGCAAACAAATTGCAATTAGTCTAATTTATTGCTCATTTAGCCCGTACGTGTACATCAGCAGGTCTTAAACCTTGTCTTATTTGCTAAAAGAAAGATTCTCTAGTAGACTAAACAACTTCAAGTACCTAACATTTGTGGTGGGCTGACCCTGGCTGGACACCAGGTGCCCGTTGGCACTGACCTTGGTGTCTGCAGAGTTGTTTCACATATTCTCTCTCCAGCTGCAATTGCTGTTGCGCAGTAACTTTTCCCCCTTAAATACGTTATCCCAGAGGCACTACCGCTGTCGCTGATGGGCTGCCTTGGCCAGCAGCGGGTCTGTCTTGGAGCCAGCAAGCATTGGCTCTGTTGGACATAGGGGAAGCTTCTAGCAGCTTCTCACAGAAGCCACTCCTTAGCCCCCTTGCTACTACTACCTTGCCACAAAAACCTAGTACAACACTACAGTGTAGTGGGCTTTTTTCCCGGTTTATGTAACAGTTGGATTAGCAGCTGCATATTTCAGCATATAAGTTATTAATTAAAGGCAGTCAGTTTGTCTTAAAGCTCACCTATAATCAAGTTGATGAGATACATATGAAAAAAGGACTCAAATTCCTTAATAAAGTGAATGCATACATCTGTAGTTAAGCTTGTATATGTAGGTAGAAGTCCTGGTTCCTTCTAAAGAAAAGTCACTAGTTCTAGAGCAAATGGTGACTGAATGGTAGGTTCTCCAGTAAAGGTTAACGCAAAGCTTTATTTTGTTTTTTAACAAATGTGGAGAACTGTTGAAACTCAAGAGTAAGGTTAAAAAATTTTAAAGCATAATACTGCTGTTCTGTTCACCTATGTGCTTAGCCAGTATAGATGTACATTGATTCTGTGGTTATAGTGTTGTTATCGTCCCCTTCCACTCCAAGTGGTTTGTTTCTAGCTTGCTAGATAGGTATTTGAACAAAATGGTTCTTCTAGAACCATGCAAACATGTCATGTTCATGTGTACTATCCATATTTTGAAACTTCAGTTGAGTGTGTTACATAGTTTTCTTGGTTTTGTTTGCGGGTTTTTTTTTCTGTATTTGGTGTCCTGTGAGAGTTATTTAATAAAATGGGCAACTGTTTAGAGCTGGGTGGTTTAAACACTTCAACTCACTGAGATATTTTATTCTTTCTTCTCAGGAGCTGATTGACATAAAGATGCTGCAGTGTAAGAGGGTTATAAATGGCAAGTATGGCATTTCTTTTGTTAATATCTGTAAACATTCTTTCTAGTTAAGAGAAAAAGTAATTATTTTTCTGAAGTAATTTTATAGTGATTACAATGAGGTATCAGTACATCTCATCTCTCTAAATTGTGTCTAGGGACTTAAAATAAGCTTTTGAACCACTACCTTACACCTGTCTGCCGCTATACAGTTTCAAACTTTCAGTTTCCCTTTTAAAGGAATTTCAATAGTCCAGTTAATATCCCTTGGGAAAACTATAAATGTTTTTGGAGGATAGGGCTAATTTAATAGTAATTGACAGTTTGCTATTCTTTTTAGGGCCCTATAATAAGGTTTTTCTCCACCATTGACTTAATTTATTACAAGGATTCAATGAGGTTTTTGGTAAACTCTGACAGCAATCAGGTCACTGGGTGTGCAGGCCCTCTAAAGTGAAAGACTGCATAATTTTAGCTCCTGGAATGATGTCTTCCTCTTTTTAGGAAGAAAAATGGGATCAGTGTGGAAAGCCATTACTCATGTTTCACATGGTGCTTCCTGGTAGCAGGTGAAAGAAACTAGTAGTTAGAATAAACAGGACATTAAAGTTCCAGTGCATTGTTTAAAATCTGAAACAGTTTAATGTGGGTTAACAAGACAAATAATAAAATTTTGTTAAGAGGTAACCCTCAATTCTGTATCTACGTACTGACTTCAGCCTCTCTACTGCCTTGGTATGCTAGTATACTACAAAATAAACAGAAAACTTGGTTTGGGGTTTTTGTTGTTTGAGGTTTTTTTTCAGAGATTTTTCACGTGTATGTGCTAATGGAAAACACAATTTTCTGAGAAAAGCTACTAATATTGGTCACAAAGCATTTTAATTTTTCAAGAAAAGTTTGATAGTGTCCAGGAACCAAATTAATTTGAACTGCAGTAGAGAGTTTTCAATCATGAGTCTTTGTAGGTGTTAGCTGTCTGTAACATTGTAACTTACGTGCCTTTTAGTCTACTGCAGTAAAGAAGCAAGACGTACAAGATCTTGCTGTTTATTGTTCTTTTATTAACTTGACATGCATGGCCTGGATTTGGCCTAATGTGATTTTCACAGACAAGTTCTTAAAAAGATGTCTTTGAGACCTCACCAGCTGAGTGGCATGAGAAGCAGTTGTTCATAGTGTTTCTGTTGGGAAACAGAAGTCCACTACAAATCTGCTTTCCCCTCCTACCCCTTCCCCAGAATAGCACCATTATGTTCATTCTGCCTGATTCATCATTAGACTTGTTCTGGTGCTGATGCTTGTCCAAGAGACAGGCTGGGGGGATGTTAGGGAGTACTATGGGAGGGAAAGAGCAACACCAAGAAACGTACTTCAAGGACATGTAGGAGGTAGGGTGCCATTAGTTCTGCTGTTCACAGAAGACTTCTGTGATAGCATTTCATTTGGATACAAGTTACATAGTCATATTACTTTGTGATTACATTTGTATATAATTTTTTCTGTTTTATCTGTTTCTCGTTTCATGTAGAAGTACTTGAAACGGTAGACTTCGTCGCACCTAATGAAAGAGTTGTTTTCAGAACTTGTGAAAGGGAGAGGCACCATGTTGTCTTTCAAATGGTAAGAAACCCACCTCAGCTACTCTTCTAATAGCAACATAGTTACACAAGGTAGCGCTAGTAACATTAATCTAAGTCTGAAGCCACTCTCCATTGCAGACTATCAATTTCTTGATGCTTCAGGTGGAGGTAAAGTTTCATGCCAAATATGTTGCAGAATTCATAAGCTGTTGGTACACATGTGGTCAAGATATGATACATTATAAGCTCTCTGTACAGCTCTTTTCAGAAGAGGTAATTAAGATGAATTCCTTGCTCTCTAACAGTAGCTTGTTTCTGTAATAGTTGTCTTTGATATATTTCTGAACATATAGGTACCAAAAATAAATTATGCTGTTATTTGATCACATGCTTAAGTCTTGCATTGTCCAGTAAACAGTCTCACTGGAAAGACTGAAATAAATAGCATTGTTTAGTGTAGATAAGAGAGGATTAATGTGTGCATTAACATTGCACAAATGGGTTAAAGGCTGCTGGAGATAAAAAGACAGCAATTTGCTCTTCAAGACCACTGTGTAGGACAAGAGATGATGGGGGCTGGAGGGAGGGAGGGAGAAGTGTGGACTGTGTTAGATATTGAAAAAGACCTTTTTCAAAGGTAATGATCGTCCGGAATAGGTCGCTTGTAGAGGCTGTAGAATTGTTATTAGTGGAGCTTCTTAAGACCATAATAAATTAATATCTAATAGTGATGGGCTAAGAACATTGGATACTGCTGTAGGTTAAGAGGGTGGACAGACTTCTCTGGATCCCTTTTTGCATCACCTTCTGTCATTCAGTGGCTGGCTTTAGTACATGCTTTGGATAAATGTTTTAGCTGTCTGTTGTGCTGTGAATGGGTCTCTGTCACTTTACACTAAATGCTTAGAGCAAATGTAGTTATACACATGTGCAAATAAGCACATTTTTTAATTAATTTGGTTATATTTTATAATTATAAATCCTCTTGTTTTACCAACAGGGTTCAGCAGATGCTGAAAGAGCACTGGCTGTAGCTAAGCTTGTGTAAGTTCTCGTCTCACCCTCTTCCCACCATGGGTTTGTTTAGAGGTTTTTTTGTACAGAGGAATTATTGTAGAAGACATTTTCTTATGATTGAGAGGATCAAGGTAGGTCTTGATAGGACTAAGAAAAGTTCTGTAGGAGCTGCACAGTAAAGTAGCATATCAAAAGACCAGTGGTGTAATGGTTTAACTGCAATTTCTATTTAAAATAATTCTTGTTTGAAGCAGCAGCTACATAAGTTCTATACTGGGATTGATAGCTTTTTGCTAGTGCAGTAATTGTGTCCTGCATCTCTCCAATATGAAATTTCCCTGGGTATTGCACAGCTGCAAGTAAGACCAGTATGTCTGAAAATGTCTCCTACTGTTTGTGGTTTGAAGCCCCCAGTAAAGTGTGCAAACCAGGAAAGTCTCTCTCAAACCTTATTAAAAGGCGTTTTTAAGCCTCCATTTTAAGTAGATAGCAAGTCCTATTGAAACTTCTTTAGTGACGGTGAATTTAGTGATTGATATATTTATGTATACTAAATCCTATATAAACGTATTTAAGATGAGTATTTGCAGCTTCTGCAAGACACTGATCATTGAAGCCTGTGGACAGACTCATCTTCAGTCTGCTATTAAAATAAATATGTAAATTATGTAAGAAAGAAGTTAGAAATTCAGAAGTTCCAATAAAAACTTCATCTTAAATTCTCATTTAAGCCTTAATGATGATGAAACAAGTTCCCTGGAAAGATGTCCATTTCCTGATTCTTGTTCTAATATGCTGAGAAATATTTTAATTGTTTATTGTCTTTTAGAGAGACCGATGTAGCTGGTATTGATATCAACATGGGATGCCCAAAAGAATATTCTACTAAGGCAAGTGGATTTTGATTACTCCTATTTAAGATTTTTGTTTCTTAGAGGTGTGGAATGCATGTTCTTGTTTTCTGGGTTGAACAAAAGCAGTAAAATTTTCATGCAGATAAACGTGAGTTTATTTTCTTGCAATAAACAAAAGAGTCTTGAAGGTGTCATGGCCCTAATACAGTAAAATAACATGGTCTATTAGAAATCTGTGTTGTATGTTACATTTAAAAGTAAATCCTGTAAGGCAGGATAAAATAAAATGGTTTGTTTGTGGTTGGGTTGTTTTTTTTAGTGTTTTCCTGAGTTCATTAATTTGTTGGATGAATGAAATATGTTCTTCTTGGCCTTAAGAAAAACAAGACTCACAGTTTGTCATCCAAGCAAGTAAACATTCGCAACTTAGCAATGCTGAGTTCAATTATTGGTCAGTTTTATTTGGATCAGTTAAAACTTGGTGATATTGTAGTTAAGCACATGCAATTCTAAACTAGTCCTCTGTCATTTGTGGCTAAAACAAAGTAGTCAAACTGGTTGTTAGCACTGTTAAGCCAGTTGGTGTACAGACAAAAGATCAATGAATTAGGCCATGGAGCTCCATTTTGATGTCATGTTCATGCAGAATAGAAAAGACAAATTTAGCACTTACTGTCAAAGAAAAAGAACTTTAACTTAGAAGACTTTAAAATTCATTCCGGAGAAGTCGTCTGGCTGTTGCATTTAAATTTTCTATCCTCTGATCTTTGTAGTATTGGCATTTTTAGCATTTGGAGTAAGTTCTCTGTCATGTGAAGCTGTAATGCTTCATTCTTCAGTTGGAAAAAAAGCAATATATCCACATAGGCAGTACTTTTACTTTCTAATTCTGTGTTACCTATCTTTACATCTGGAAGCTCTTTACTGAACTTTTACTGAAGCAAGAGCATGAATGTAAATGGTAACTGGAAATCTGCCCTAATTCCTATTGTCAGCCTAAGATTTTATAGAGCTTACGTATTTTCTTTCGTGAAACCAAGTTGCCTGTGGACCAAGTAAAGCTACTTTTTCCCCCCCTGTCCCCTTTCACAGTAGAAAAAAATAGAATTCTGTGGTAGTTTATTGTACCTGGAGCATAAAAACATGGCTGATAGAAACGCATTAAAGTGATATTGTTAAAATGGAATAGTAAAGGCCAAAGCTGACACTGCCAAATATGCCTCTACCTTGCATGGTGCGGTGATGCTGTACAGACTTTACTCCACATAAGTATATCATCCTCCTTTCGCAGTTTTTCAGCCAAGAGAAAAGGATGCTCTGTCTAAATGGATGTATTTTCCATTAATGACATATCTTTTGTTAAAACTACTTGAAAAGGGTTTGTTTCAGATCACGTTGCCTTAAAGAAATACAAGGACAAATAATGTCATGGAGTTTTGGAACAGAAGAACCAAAGGGTCCTAGTGATTGTACATAGTGTATATCAAGAGAGGCTGATGTTTTCCCATCACAAAGATTGGTTTTCCCTTGGAGCATGTGAGGTGTGTAAGAACGTTGGATACCTTTCAGGTATCTAGTATCTTCACTGTAGCGGTTCATAGTTTTTCAGCCTGGATCTGACAATGGTCATTGTTGAAAGTACCAGGTGATGGTGCAAGAAAGGCATAGGATGGATCAATTTGTAGGGGGATTTTCTGTTTCACTACTTCTTAGTCTTGTAGGTTGGCTTGCACTCTGAAGAATAATTGCTTAAATTCTTCTAATACTAAACATATGGTATGTTTAATTACATGACCAAAACCCATCTAACTTGTCATTAATTTTACTCACATACATTTCTAAGGTCTGTTTTAATCCCATTAACTTTTTTGTTTCAATGATAAGTTATGAAAATGACAAGGTAAGTGAGGTATGGTGCAAATAATATTTCACATTCTTTTAAACTCAAATTTTAATTTCCCCTGTTCTGGAGTCTTTTTATTTATGTACTTAGATTCTGTTGTTTCTGAACTTCCTCTGTTTTTCTGCCAGGTGGCTTGAGATAAAGTGGTATTACCAAGGAACTGTAGTAATGCTGAGTACATGTCATTAAATTCATAATGGTCTGGTGATATTTCCAGTAGTGTTTTCTTTAGCCTTAATTACTTTCTTCTGTATTATAACTAATTACATGGAAGACTATTCTATCTTTTCACAGAATAATAATTAAGAACAAAACACCAAAAAATCCACCCTGTATAAGGATGAAAGATCAAAAATTTCAGTGCTGGCGAATGGTTATTCTGCAGCAGTAGTTTTGGATCAAAAAAGTTCATAGAATTTTGAACTTATTTCTTGTGTCTGCCTGTTGGCCTCTAGATCTATGTATGCAGATGAAATAGGGCAGAAAGAACAGCTGAAATGCTAAATTAACAATTTTTTTTTGTTTTTTGTTTTTTGTAATTTGTGTTCAATACAGCCATTTAATTTGTCTTGGCCTGTTTTTCTAAATATACTGTGTAGACGGAAACTACTGACATCAAGACCTCTCAAATGGGGTGTGTAATGTTAAAACAATGAACCTGTTCAGCTATCACTTAATGAATAGAAACCAGATAATTACAATTGCTAAAAATGGCTTTTTGAAATCCTGTCTGCTCCATAAAGTGATGGGAGCAAGTTGGTGCCTTGAATTACTGCTTAATTATTCTGATATGGTTCTAGGAAATGTTTCACCAAAGTGTTCAGTAGTGCTCCTGCTTTTAGATATTGCTGTTTTCTCTTTTTTCATTAACATAACATCGTCCTTTTGCTGTGGTCTGCTATTAGGCTCTGCTGGTTTTGGCTAGGATAGAGTTAATTTTCTGGATAGCAGCGAGTATGGGGCTGTGTTTTGAATTTGTGTGGAAAACAGTGTTCATAATTCAGAGATGTTTTTGTTATCACTGAGCAGTGCTTACACTGAGTCAAGGCCTTTTCTGACTCACCCCCTTAGTGAGTAGGCTGGGGAGCACAAGAAGTTGGGAGGGGACACAGCTGGGTCAGCTGAGCCCAGCTGACCCAAGGGATATTCCATACCATAGGATATCATGCTCAGTATGTAAAGCTGGGGGGAAAGCTGGTCAGGGGCTGCTGTTTGGAAACTGGCTGGGCATCATTCGGCAGGTGGTGACCAAGCATCACTTGTTTTGTGTATTCTAATTCTGTTATTATTTTATTTTCCCTTCCTTTTCTGTCCTATTAAACTGTCTTTATCTCAACCCATGTATTTTACTTCCCCCTCCCCCATATCACTGCGGGGGGGCCAGGACTGATCGAGGGCTGTGTGGTGTTTTAACTGCCTGCCAGGTTAAACCATGACCTAGACAAAATAATGGAGTTGAAAAATGTGCTTGCCTAGTGTGTAATGTTTCTGTGTATTTTCCCAGGGAGGTATGGGAGCAGCACTGCTATCTGATCCTGACAAAATAGAGTCTGTAAGTATCACCTTGTGTGTTTTGAACTGCCTTGGGAAATACATGTACTGTGCTCTACTGGAAGCAGGAATGAATGCATAGAAGACAAATTTGGAAAAGCTAGAGTGGAATAACCACTTCTGAATACTGACATTAAGGTTATGGATAAATAATCCTGATTAGTTCTCCTTGTCATTGTCTGGGCTATAAAATTGTCGCCTTCTTCCTTTTCAGTTTAAAAACTTTCACAGTGTGGTGCTGTATTTCCAGTGGGAGGAGTTTTATGCACATATGTATGTAAATCTGTATAAAACCCTATGTGATCCAGTATGAAAAAGATTTATATGTATGTATATATCTATGTCCTTATGTATTCTTTAATATATATCCTTAAAACCCTGTATGAGCCTATATAAAAAAGATACGTATACATCTATCTCTACATAATATAGATAGATAATACGTTTTGTTTGGTTGGTTTTGTCCTAAGGACTTCTCAGCTTCCTGAGATTAAATGGAGTCCAGACGTTGCTCTGGCTTTCCAGGAGCATTGTTAGCATATAGTTCTTTTATTTTCTTTCTGTTTAAAGACCTGATTCTTCATAGCTCACATGAGTTGACTGTGAAATTTGTCTTATTTTCCCTTAGCTTCTAGTTCCTCACTGTATCCTCCTTCAGCATTTTTGAGGGCAGTTCTAGTTACAGTTGACCTCAGTAATAACTGAGTCACGGTACACAGTGGCAAATGTTTCAAGGTAGTTATTCTTTATTTCTTGTACTGTCAAAAATATGCAGACCTGGACAAAACAAGAATACCAAAAGCATTGCTTTGTCTTTTTCCATGTGGCTTTTTGGTGTGTTTTGTTTTAAGGGTTGTTTGATGTAGGTCAGTCCTTTGAAGACACCAGACTCTTTTCACTCATCTGCATGACATTTTCTGAATGATAGTCTTTTTCTGATCCCTGCAGCTCATGCCTTTTTCTTCTGTCTAAAGTGGGTGTTGAGTCAATTTTTCTTCTGTAAGTCCTTCCTCTTATTGTAATAACACCATTCAGCTTTGTAGGCTATTAGGACTTAGACAGTTTCAACAAGCTGTTCTGTTGCTTAGTAACTATTCTTTGTAAGCTCAGACATGAAAACAGGTTGTTCTTTGTCATTTATTTCATTCTCCGAGGACACGCCATTAGAAGAGCATGTCATCAAAGTTATAACCATGATGGAGTGTTAGTCTTTTGCTAAATGTAAGAATCTTTTGCTGTCAAGAGCCACGTTGGTAGCTGAGATGTATAAACTGACCATTCAGGAACTGGAAACATTATTAAGTGTGTCAAAGCAAGAGTTTAAATGAAATAGACTGGACCTATTACTCTCTCTTTCGTTAGGTGACGGGAAAAGCAAAAGTACAAGTGATCCAGTCTTGATCACAAAACATTTTTGTAGAAGTTTGGTATCAGTCTCAATTTTTTGAAAGAGAAACAGAATCAAATAAATGTTACTATCCTGCAGAAAGTCAGCTAATAATACAGGCAACAGAACTGGAACCAGAACCCAATTTTTTGAGGCCTGTATGATGTTCCATGAATTAAGTAAGGGGGGTAATAGCATGCAGAATTAAATTGTAATTTATGAAGCATGAGGTGATGAAGGCTGAAAGAAAAAAAAATCAGGAGTGGGAATTGAGAGGAAAATATTTAGCAGGCTAGAAGTAAATCTGGCAAAAGTATTTCTCATAGGAATGAGACCCAGTTTTAAATATGACTGCTTACAGTTTCTTTTCCCCTCTACAGCCGTTACATTTTGTTTTGATCTTCAGAAGAGCAAGAAACCTGATATTCAAAAATTTGGAATTGCCCTTTTCAATGTAAGGTGTTAATAGGCAGCAAAATCTTAAGCATGAAAATTACTCTTAGCCAACTGTGAAGGGATAACTAAACTCATAGCCTGCAAAAGACGTCAAATTGCAGCTCCAAATCAAGCTTTCCATACAATTAAAAGGTGTAGGGTTTGGTTCTCGCATTGGAATCCTTAATGAGGCTGACACTGAAGACTTAGAAGATTTGCTGATGATGCTGTTGTAAGAAAAATATAGTGATGATGTTTGGAAAATGATGTCATTTTACTTTGATTTATATGCAAAAAGTAATAGAAATTAAAAATAGTAGAGAGAGGGGTTTTAGATCATTGTCTTGGATCTTACTGTTTCATTTGAGTGAATACCACTGAGAAAAGATTTAAGTAGACAGTGCAAGGTGATGTGAATTACTTGGTAGTTGTTCTGAGTATAAGAACTTGTGAATGCTAGCTATAACAGCTCATTTCTGTATTGGGAACCTAGTAAGTGCAGTAACATTAACCAAAATTCAAGTTTCATAGTATATGCAGTTCTGAAAGAAATAATTTACCTGCAGTTCCATCCATTTTATACAAGGGAAGTGTATTCAGAATAACATGCATGATAATATATCAAAAACCAGTTGAAAACCACAATTTTTTCTAATAACAGTCAGGATCAGCTGGTTTCCACTCATATTTTAGAGTGCGATTTATGTAGATATTTGTATAGATTTCTGGTACCACATATTGTGTACTCATAAGTGATTTAAACATGTATAGGCCATTACATGGCCCTTTTAAGTGTGGTCTGTTGGACTCAAATTCAGCCTGTGAAAAGGAGATTCTTTCCATAGCTTGGTTCTTAAATGGTTAAACTAACAACTGCTCATTTGTCTGCTTATTCTGAGTTTGTTTTTAATGAATAAAATGTGCTTTGTGTCAAGCACGGAATTCAGTTTACAATTTTTGTTTTCTTTTAGAAGATTCAGTAATGTTGCTTGGTATATCCCTTTTTTTTTCCATTTTGGCCTTTTTCTTAAAATAAAATTTCTTTTTAGGGAATACTTACATTATGTTTTCATAAGAAAGTCACAACTCTAATATAAGATTGAAAACAGTTTCATGAAGATGTAAAGCTTCTGCATTTTGTTTTAATAATATCAGAGTTTACTGGTCACCGCATTAAAAGCAGTGTTAAAACTCTAGCAGCAGTTAACTGCTCTGTAAAAATCCAGTTAAAATCAAAAAGTCAAATAAAAATGGCTTTGACTAGAAATAGGTTTGTATATCTATCGGATAAAGTGATACACTCGATACAGACTGCATGCGTCCATCTAGTAGGTAAGTTTATAGGGAGAGTAACTGGTGTTACATTGTTCTAATTTCTTTGTGTCTTCAAGAGGGGAAGGAGGGCTTTATTAATGTTACTGCTATGATCATGGTTTTGTCTTTTTTTCTTTTTCCAGATACTGACTACCCTTGTTAAAGGAATTTGTAAACCAGTAACCTGCAAAATCCGCATTTTGCCCTCAGTAAGAACATAAATCATAATGTTAAACTGTTTAGTTGTTGTTCATTTCTGTGATCTTAAGATAAGTTAGAAATATGACATTCTAATCTATTGGCCTTTTAGATCTGTTTTTGTGAAATAGCACTTGGAATTATAATTTGTTTGGGGTGCTGTCATGACCTAAACGGTTAGTGGGTGTATAAAGTTCGTGATTTTTATGTCATAGAGACACAAGAGGGTGTAGGATGCCACCCCTTGAGCAGCCAGGAGGTGTTGTTAATTCCTATTTCTCACCTGGGGCAGCCAACAGATGATTGTTTTCTCTAATTCAGATCAATTTTTTTTTTTTTTCCAGACAGTTTTCCTGTACCTGCAGTCAGAATAGCCAGTTACAGATTATTTCTTTCTCAGGATGTTTTCCCCTTTTTCCAGACTATTTCTTACCTTTTCAGTTGATAAGTTGCTGTTACAGTTCCTTGATTTTTGCACTTCCCAATGGTATGTCAGGATGTCTCTGGTTTCTAGGTACCCAGTTGCACTTACCGGGGATGCTTCTGATTCTGATTCTAGTTCCCAGGCTAGTGGTTTTCAGGCTGGCAGGCATTTTCTCTCTCAGTATTTTTCAGAAGATATTTTCTTCTGTTAAGCAATTTTACCCTTCCAACCAGGTTGCTTTTCTGGCTGCTCACATCAGATGCCAAATTTCATTTCTCCTCTCTAATTTAAAATGTCAAGAAAATACTAAACATTAGATATCTGCACTTGGCTTTATTCTGTTGAACTCCAAATGGAGATATTTCTATTAAAAATATTTTATTCCTGTTTATTGTAATCCATGGAGTTAATCCCAAAGCTTTTGCTGGTGGATAATACTAAATGAAAATAAAAAGGAAAAGTGCATTCCTATTTTTGAAAACAACTGCCAAATGTGGAATTGACTGAGTACATGTACATAAACACAGTGTGATGAACTTGGAATTTCTTGACAGTCTGCTTGAAGTTTAAACTTCAGTAGGGGAAGACCAAACCCTAATGTTACTTCTCCAACTTCCAACACTCATGTTAATGATGAAGTTTTCAATAGTGAAATTGTGTTTATGAAAGAAACTCCATATGCTCTATAAACTATTCATACTCTACAATGCAAGGAAATTTTGCATTGACTCCTGATTTACTGTATGTGCAATGACAGCAATAAATACTACAAATGTTACGCAAGTTAAAAACAACTTCTGTAGCCTTTGTAGAAACTCTGACAGATTGAAGCACTGAAATTGCTAGCTTATACAAAGAGGTTTGTAATCTTCCTTGCAACACCTTCCTTGCAATTAGAATTACTTTTTTTCTGGATAGATTCCTGGGTATGATAATTCATTTTGAAGAAATTATGGTAAGAATATGGTATTGCTAAAGCTGTAACATTTTGTTTTGTCAGTATTTTTCTAGAATTTAACTGCTAAGAATGTAGTGAAAATACATAGGTTCTTTTCTTTTTTTACAGCTGATACAGCTTTCTTACTGGATTTTTTTTTTCCAGTTGAATTCCCTACATAATTTTAAGCCTCCAGAAGGTGACGTGCCTTCTCTTTTAATGACTGATTATTTTGCAATTGTGTATTTAATTGCCTGCCTAGATGCTGTGATTGCATATGACCTGAATAGATATTACTGTAGATGGATGAACTGTGACTGAGCTAGCTATTGTTGAAAAGTTATTTACACATGCACTTGAAATGTTTAAATGAAGCCTGTGTGAAAAGAATCAGTAACTCTAAGATCATTTTGGTACTGAAGTATGAATCAGAGAACTGGCACCTCACCTTTTTATTTTATACAACTATGCAAGAGCCTCTTCCTTTTTGTTTCAAGCTGCTTTTGCATAACGACATCTATCAGAACAGCAGGTGAGCTTCTGCCTCTGTGTCCATGCCACCTGGTAGATGTTACATTTTTTCAAGGACTGAATGTGCTATTTTTCTGATGAGCCACAGATCATTCTCCAGCTTCTGAAGAGAAAATTTGCTTTTCATTCTCTTTTTCTGCAAAGCTGCGTAAGAGAGGCCAATCTAGCAGTGTGATATTTCTTTCTGCCATTTAAGAGCATCTTTCCTCTTTGAAGATGTACTGGGAGCTTCCCCTTTTCCCTGCTCAGGTCATGTATGAATGTCTTTAGAATTTTCTAGATACTAGTTAACTTCTTTAAGACACATCTGAGAAGAATATTTATAGACGTGTGATTGCATGTCACACTGATTTCAGAATGCATCCTCTTACTAAGATGCGTTTCAATTACAGTTTACAGAGTAGTCATTAGAGAGGACTTGCTAATAAAGTGTTTTGTATCATTTTCAAACGACAGTCTAAAGACTTGTTGGAAAATACTCTCCCTGCTACAGAACGTTGTGTTACCTGGTTAGGGAAAGTTTGCTATGTATACCTTCAAGGAAGTATTGAAAATAGATTCTTATTTTTGTATAATATGTAGTTCTGTAATTGAAGTATATATTAAACAGTTGTGCATGTTGTGCATTACTGTTGAAACAGGAATCGTATCCCTCTTGATAAAATGAAAGGCTTCCAACATTTGTTTGTACAGTGATCGCATAATAGTTACTCCTTTTTCTTTGAACTAAAATCACATTGTTCTCTCTTATCGCTCAGGTTGAGGATACTGTGAACCTGGTAAAAAGAATAGAAAAAACTGGTATTGCTGCCATTGCGGTCCATGGAAGGTAAATCAATTTTAGGCAAGAGAAACTTAGATTTTTTTTTTTTAGTTTGCTGACAAACGTGGTACAGTTAAGATATGACTGGAGTGTACTCTACATGTAATACGCGGTTCTAATTTCAACTTTTAACTAAATCAGTGTAGAAAATCAGGCCAATAATTAAAGAACTGAACCACTTGCTGCTATTTCTCTAAAATTTTTGTCTGCAAGACCGAATAAAACTAGAATTATCTTGCATACTCTGTATCTAAAAATGCTGCTTATCTGGATATAGAGTTACAGTAACAATGTTTTAAAATTTATTTGATATGAAAAAGTTATCTTGTGCTTAAATAAAAAAAGGGAAAATTACTTCAAATATATAAAGTAAATAAGTGGAAATAAGTATGTACCAATTATCCTTGAGTCATGTCTGCTGTGATTTGGATATCTGCAAGTTCCATAGGAAATCTTGGGTCTTGCTTTTTTTTGTTTGTTGGAAAGGAAGAAGGAGGAGAGGCCTCAGCACCCTGTCCACTGTGATGTGATCAAAGCCATATCTGAAGCAGTCTCCATTCCAGTAATAGCAAAGTAAGTTGGACTTAAAAGCAAAACTCACATTGTGCGTTGCCAGGAATCCTTTGTTTGCCTAGGTAAAAGATGAGGTTATCAATTTTTCTTAGATTTTATGCATGTCACAAGAGTCAGCTCTGTATGAGTACTTCTTATGATGCAAAGTGCAATTAAGATATAAAAAATCAGAGGTTTATTGTTGATAAATTGCTTCTAATTAATCCTTAGCAGTCCTGGGTTTTTTATGGTTCTCTGGAAAGGATATGGTCTTTGTTTTAAATCCACTTAGTGAAATTTTCCCTTTCTAAAGAAATATAAATGTGCAACTTGGAATCCTGCTGATTAAATATATTTGATCCCTGCCGTAACTTATTTGAGAATTTTAACTACTTGTACCTCAAGCTTAGTCAGGAAATATACAGGAGTGAATAAAAGGAAGTAGAATGGTGCTAAAAGAGGGCAAGAAAATTTGAATTGATACTCTGATTTCTAGAATGGTGCTGTGTTTATGGAATAATCTTTTGTTAGTGCAGGAAGCTTGCTTGTTCTGTCTTCACAATATAAATGTCTGGTTTTAAAGTAATTTATGATTCTCTAGTTTTTATTTTGAATTTGACAGTGTTTCTACTTTTGAAGGGATAAAGATCCTACTGTTTTTAGTTCAAAAGTCCAACTTTTATTTTACATTGAAGAGATGTGGAGAAGAGAATTTTTAAGAGAAAGGAAAAGTGGTTTGAGTGTCCGTTTTGCTTGCTAACACATCTGGCTTGCTGACTTGAAAGCAGAGGCAGTACAACAGAAGCAGTGCAACCTTCTTTTAAGTTCAAAGTGTTCTGTGACTGATCGAGAAGTATTACTTGTAGTTACTGGCCGTATATTGGTGCCAGAGTGAAAGGGATGCTGTCCATACTTAACTTGTTTTCAGTATCACTTATGCCAACAGAATAAGCATGCAGTTGAAGGTTACAGAACTGGCAATGACAAGGTACCATTTTTGAAATAACATAGAAGTGATTCTCTGTGAGCCTTATCTATTAAGAACTCTGTGAAAGCACACAGTTTGCATAGAACACAAACTATATTCTTTCTTCATGAAAAGTCTTCTGTTTTTAAGGGAAGTATGCAGATAATGACAAATATTATATATTTTTTTGGTTTTGTTTCAATAAGTTCTAGTAAAACTCTCAGACCCCGCAGGTTTGACATCATGTCCTAAATAGACTCTGCCACTGTTAGTGTAATATCACACTGAAAATACAAGGCTGTGTAAAGCACAAGCAATAGCAAATAATACTTTCGTGATTATAAAAATGATGTTAATTTTTAGTGGAGGATCTCATGACTTCATCAAAGAATATACAGACATTGAGACCTTTCAGAAAGCAACAGCTGCCTCATCAGTAATGATAGCTCGTGCTGCCATGTGGAACCCATCTATCTTCAGAAAAGAAGGTCTTTTCCCCTTGAAGGAAGTCATGCAAGATTACATCAAATACGTATGTTTTTTGGAAGATCTTACTTGTAGTTAACATTGTTTAGGACTGCTAATCCAAATCTTACTACAGTATCTTAACTCCTCTTCATTTTGAAGACTTGGGCTCTGGGGGTATTTTAACATATTGCGTGTGACACGAGTCTAACAAATCAACCACTGCTTCCTCTGTTTTATTTTCTTCAGAAAAAAAAATGTTCAGAAGTCTGTGTTCAGAAAACAGTTTTTCCTGATCATTATGTACCTTGTACATTATGTACCATGTACATTATGTACCATGGTATCTTTTGTACCATGCTTTTTAGCCCTAGTTTCTTGGGAACATTTATGAGGCTTACAAGGCTATCTAAAAATGTCTAGGAATTTGAAAAGATAATGAGATGTAGGCCAACTCTGTTAATGTTACAGTTGTGCAAATAATACTGAACAGAAAAGTGAAGGAATATTAAATACTCAGTTGTTGCTTAATTCATTTTTAGAAATTAATTGCTTTTTACAAATACTGTCAAGAATTTTTAACAGCAGGGGAGCAAAGCAAATGATTTGCCAACAGAGTGATGCTGTATTGTAGTAGCTCCATATGTAAAGTTTTATCTACTCTTCAAAATATACAATTTTAATAACATAATAGGAAATTAATCAGAAATCTGGCTTTGATCTGTCATCAAGTTAAATTTTTTTTGGTTTTGAAATATCACTGCATTGCTAGTCAGTTACGGTCAACTGGTCAACCCTTTCTTCATAAGTATATGAATAAGTTGAACTTCTGTTCATGAAAGCATGCCAAAACAGATTAATACTCACATTCATAAGTAGGTTTGAATATGTTATTGAGGAAACTGTGCATTCTGGTTTACCTTTCAAAAGTAATTCTGTAATTCATTGAGAGACATGAGCATTATATAAGATACATTTGGCATGGGTTTATATACTTTGTCTCTCTCCTTCAGGCAGTGAGATACGATAATCACTATACCAACACAAAATATTGTTTGTGTCAGATGTTGAGGGAACAGCTGGAAACTACTCAGGGTAAGAAGCTCCATGCTGCGCAGTCCACACAGGAGATCTGGTAAGCGTGTACTTCAGAAATAGGAATTGCACTCTGCCAAACTTGCAAACCAGTTCTTTGTCTGTAGCACTGTATGGCATTTCATAAAACTCGAAAATAAACCAAACAACAAAACCAAATCCAGTTAGTGACGTGGAATAATACAATTAACCTTTTTGTGTTTCTATCATGCTCAGATGTTAAAGCTTTAACCCTAAAACTGTCTATGTATTCAACATACTGATTTCATAAAACTTCACGGAGTGACAGGCATTTATCCAATATTTGCATTAACTGATTAAGAAAAGTTTCAGCATTCTCTAGTGTTAGACTGGAGGCTAATAGTGTGTAGGAGCTTGTCATCTTCCAGAGATACTTACCTGTTTTAATTTTCCCTTTTTCATGTGGGGTTTTATTTATGACAAGATATTTGTTTTGAATGAACACTTGGAGATAAACTCAGAATAATTTATGAAGGTCACCCATATGATACTTAAATATATTTCTTTCGTGCTGCTTTTCATACCTGCAATACCCTAATGGATGCTGACAACCGTTTTGAGGAAATACAGTAGCTTTAATGAGTCTTTTCATCCTGGACACCTGAAACAGTCTGGATGAAATTTCTCAAAGGCAAAGACAGAAAAGGAAGAAGGAAAGTTTGAGAGAAATCATAAAATAGACATGTGATTAAAGAAGTCACGCAGGATGGAGGGGAATCCAGTTTGGACCCATCCCAAACTGAACAAAATAGAGGTCTGAGCTTGCGTGTGTCATATCCATGTTGTGTGCTGTAATTATCCTTCTGATGGAATGGAAGGCAAGAGAGTCTCTTTGTTTTTATAAAATAAACAGTCTGAAACTGTTATGTGTATGAAAATGGATAGAAATGTTGAAAGCTTGAAATATTTTGCAAATGGAGTTATTGTTTTCCAGCAAACCCTAATCAGCATTCTGTTCATGTTCAAAATGAATGGAAATGCCTGCAATCCTTTTGCCATTTTGTTGTGATTTATCAGTTTTGGCTCTCTATAAACACTGTCATCCATGATTGTTTCATTACAATACAATGAAAGGAATTTGCATTTTATATGCAAAAGGAGCTAGTCTTCATTATTCATAATTATAGGAGCACTGTAATCCATGAACAACATTTAAACTTTGCAAGTTACTTTTTACATTGCAGAAGTTAATAGTAAGTTACGGTACTAAAAATCGTTCATCTATTTTGCTTATAATTTATCAATTTGATTAGAAGAGATATAGTCTAGATTGAAACTGAAACAATCTTTTACAACTTCAAATAAATCTTAGCCAAAAAGGTGGTGATGTTCTCTAATGAATGAACAGTAATGCGTAGTATGTAAAGAAAATAAATTGTGAAGTAAGAGGCAAGCCTTTAAATAGGTAATTAGAAGAGTAACAGTTTATACACATAAACACTGGATAGAGGTGTAGTGTAAAACTTCTGGGTTTATGTGCTATGTGTAACAATTCTTTAGGGGCTTCCAAAATTGAACATAATCGGCTTTTGTACATGTGATGCAATACCAATTTCAAAATCAGCTTGAGCAGCGTGTGTGCATGAGAGCAGGACAGAGCCACTTGAAAGTTTTTAAAACTGCTTTCTCTCAGCAGACTCAGTTTTTTAACCAATGTTCTAAACAGCCTGTTTAATGTCCAGCTAACTGAAGAACGTTCAGTTATCTAATATGTAGTTACATACACATCTTCAGACAAAAAATGTTAGTACTGCTGTCTCCTGGTGGTGATGGGATGTTACAGCCATTAGGGGTTTTAACCTCAGTACTCAATGCAAGAGAACAGCCTGCTGCATTTCAGGCAAAAAAAATGTACGTAAGAGTACAAAATAAGTTATCTTCTAGAGGCATCAGTTAGCATTATTCAGCTTCATTGCTTTTCCACTTAGAGCATTGGAGATGGCTTTGTGGCCAGAATTATTTTGTTGTTGAACAGCCTCCTACTATGAACTATGCTCTGCTACTACGCTCTCCTACTATGAACTGCTATGAGGGTTCTCGTAGCAGTCAGAAATTAAAAGTTTTCTTTTGCTGCAGGTTTTGTTGTTATTTGTAGAAAAAGAATGCTCTCCGTTTTTCAAACTACATGCAGCCTGCCATGGATCTGAAATTTAAAAGGATTTGAGGCTTTTTCATTTGACACAAATACTAGTTGCTTCCTGCTTTGTATTGGGGCTTGTGAATAATACTCTGAAGTCAGAAAATCTGAGATTTTAAGGTATTTTGATGTTATGGGGTTTATTGCTTATAGTATTTTTAAATACTAAAATTAGGAGAAGAATCTCTTTTCTACTTTGCATTTGTGTTGCCCTTGTGGAGCAGATGCACCCGGAGTCACTTGGAGATGCTCTTTGCCAATTCGTTCACCTGCAAGTCAGTAATTGAGCTAATAACTTGAATATTGCAGGACCTGTATTTCTGATTGATTCTGCTGGGCTTTCAGGCTATAAGTTGAATATATAGTGCTGGAAATGAGAACATTCTTTTTCTACTTGTAGCTCAACAGTGTCTGATAAGAATTGGAGGAGAAACAATATAATCTCACTGTGCAGAATATTGCCATACATTCATGTAATTCCGTGTACACATACACTCTATTTAAATGCAACTGATTTCTATACTTTTATCATAATATGATACAAAAAATTATAATCTGATCTCTAATACAAAGGAATTCTGTTTGAATAGTGAAGTCTTTGAAATGGCTGACTTCTATGAAGAAACAACAGCTGTTTTTGAAGCAAAGAAAGCATCATTAGAAACTGAGACACAAGATGAAGATGACCAAATGGAAGATCCAGATGTAATAAAAATGGCTGTTAGATTTGACAAGTAAGCACGCAAATTAAGTTTTTCACTATCTTGCATCTGTAAATAAAACCTGTGAATGTGACAAAGCCTTAAAGTTTTTTTGAATATAACAGTTTACGTATCAGCTCTTACTGAGTGGATTTTTATGAAGGAATTTATGTACATCATGACATAATCCCTAGCATCACCACTTTTCCTGTGCTGTTTGGATGTTGTAAGATGTTCTTCAGTTCTGGGCTTCCTGAGACTGCTGAATTCTCTCAGTTAACATATTAAAAGTGCTGAGCGATTTAAAAAAAAATTCAAACATCTGTATGTAGAAGAATGTGAGTATATACAAAGATAAAGACTTCAGTTATTTGTAGTGAGATTTAAATAAATACTTTTTATGACCTGCACAAACTTCATAATACTCTTTTCTAAGCAGATAAAAATATGTGCTCATCTGCAGTCTTCTAAACGTGTTCCACTAATAAGGTATTCCTTGACAAAGTAGTTCATGGAGTTATGTACAATATTCTTTTAAGTAACCTTTGATAATAATCTGTGAAGCCTATAGAATTGCTCTTACTTTCCATATTATACCCATGTTTGTTATTCTTGCTATTTTTGCTATTAAGTCTTTCAAACAGCTCAAGAAGAGGTGTGATATAAAATGCTCCTCAAATCCAGTCATAATAGTATTTCTGTTTTCTGCTAAATACAAGGGGCTGTAGTTCCATGTCAGTAACTGAATCAATGACAACTGCTCCTTTTTATTTGATAACTCTTTCATAACAGAAGCAGCTTCTTTTCTTTCTTCTAGTGTTTAATCTTATGTTATTGCTTATAATAAGCAGTGTCAAGCTGTATCTCTCTTCTGTGTCATATATTTAGTTAGCATCTCCTTTCTGGTAAGTATCTTTTGTTGTAATACTACAGAATGTGAATGTTTGGAAAGAATTAATAGACAAGTTTACATTTTATTTTAGATGTTATGTCAGACATATTACTTGAATTATCTAATAAGGAAGCAGCGTTTTTCTCATAATTTGAGCTGTAAAATTAAACCACAAAGTATAACTGGTAGAAGTAGTATAACAAGCAGCACAATTTGTTTTAAAATAGAACGCTATGCACAGTGGTTGACCACAAATTTTTCTGTCTAGGCGAGAATATCCACCACAGATTACTCCAAAAATGTATCTTCTGGAATGGTGTAGGAAAGAAAAGCATCCTCAGCCTGTTTATGAAACTGTGAGTCAATGAAGAAACCCTTTCAAACCTCTTCCTCTGCATTGTTTACGAAATTGTCTAATTTAGGACTCAAGGTAGTGAAAAATTCTGCTTACCAGTCTGGCATAGTTTTTGAATAGGCAGCTTCAGAAATAGTGATACACATATATACGGAAATAGCACCTTATTTTATTAGAAAGTAAAAATTTAAAAGTCAGTGTCGCTTTTATTCATGTATGAAAGAAGTTGCTGCAACTGCAAGTGATTACATAGGCGTCCACGACAGACTTTCTTTTAGTACTTCTGTGATTTAAAGAATTTGGATTCAGAATGTTTTCTCTGTTGTTGCACACTGTTATAAGTAGAAACTATACTGGACAGGAGCAATTGCTTTGTTAGATGGGGACGTTATTTGTTGTTTGGGTTTTTCTAAGCAAAAAGATTTGCAGCTTGGACAGCTTCTTATTTTTTAATCTTAAATACACAAGGTTAAATTTCTGGTATGAATTACAGTAATTTTGAAGGTGTTACTTGACTGTGGTATAAAGACAAGAAAAACAAGGAACCTTGGCAATGTTGTTTGTTCTGTAAATGACATGATTGTTTTTTGACATTCCCCTTCCTTTTAATTCTTTTTTTCTCCAGGTTCAAAGACCACTGGATAAATTATTTTGTTCAGTAGTGACAGTAGCTGAGCAAAAATACCGATCAACTCTGTGGTAAGCTATCTTTAATGGTTTTAGCAGCTGTATTGTAATTGTTTCTGAAATGTTGCTTAAAACTTGCAGTGAAAGGGTACTCCAGTTTATTCCAATTGACTTTTATCAAAGTCAGCTAAAAGCTACCTTCTAAAGCTACCTCTGGGAGGGAGAAAGGATTAAAAATTTCTGAGAAATTATTGTGAGAAGAAGTAAGATTTGGCATAATCAAGTAAACAGTTACAGATTTTAATTCACATAGTATATTGGCCCACAAAGGGGAGCAAATAGGAGACCTGATCCAGCTGTGTCTGTGAACTGCTCAGAAACTAACCAAGGGAGGTGGAGGGGAAAATGTCTTCAGCCACTACAGCAGATCCATTCTCAATAACAAGTCACAATAAAGTGTCTTATGTACAGTGAGGCAGAGGACAGTTTAGTGGCTTCTCAGAGATCACAGTTAATCAACAGTCTCATCCAGGGCTGCTCTAAAATTTCATGACAGCATTTCATACAATCATGTAGTAATACTGGAGTTGACTTCAGGCATTTACACCTAAGTTGATCTTGATTTAACTGCAAAGCTAGAGCTCAGCATTGAACATTTTAAAGAGGACAAATGCACGCAACAGTTACTGGTGTTTGTACATCCTGTTCAGAGACTTTAGGAAGTTAAGCTCAGCTGATATGAAACTTCGCAAAGAAAATGGTTTTCAAATGCTGATATGAAACTTTGCAAAGAAAATGGTTTTCAAATGCTGAATTTCACAAATGTATAATCTGCAGTCCCTGTTGGAAATGACAGAACTTTTATTATTATGGAACAGTTGCTGCTTGAGCCAGGCTATCTTTCAAGAAAAACGAGCCTTCAAAACTCAGTTTTGTTTAGTAATTGTATTTGTAAAAGTTAACTTTCTGAGGATTGCAGTCACTTGGGCCAAACACACCTTGACTTTATAACTTTGAAATGAAGAGTGTTTGAGACACAAGACATGACAGAAGCAGATTTTCTAGGAATATTACATCAGGAGTGATGCACCAACACTGATGTCTAGCAAGATTCATGTGATTAACTGACCTATTTTTTTGTTCTGCTGTGAGATGACTACAAATGCCTTTTATTTCATGATGTTGCATCAGAGACAGGAAATTGATTGTCTCTTGGCAGTGTAGAGACTTGTTTCTACTTTTACCTGTGCTCTATCTGCTTGCTCTTCAGGAACAAGTCAAAGAAACTAGCAGAACAGGCTGCAGCTATTGTCTGCCTGAGAACATTGGGTGTCCCAGAGGGAAAGCTGTGTGAGGGTGAAAATCACCTGATTAACAAACGCAAGAGGGAAGATCAGGAGAGCTTGAATAACAGAGACCATGGAGAAGACCTTGCTGAGCCTTCCCATAAAAAAGCTAACTTTATTGAAGAAACTTCTGACATGAATGTGCCTAAGGTGCCACGATAGCATGGAAATTAGAGGTTTCACACCTGTGCCGCTACAGATTAGCTCCTGTTTATATATCTTGCTGTTCACATTTCATTTGGATTATCTCAGAGACTGGTAAATTCCCCAGCTGTAAAAGTGCCAATGAGATGTTTACTGTTCACCACTCACGGTCCCTATGGTGCCTTTCAGACAGGATAAATTAGCAACTTGATTTTAAAGAACATTAAGAGTATCCCAAATAATAAATTTTTAAAAAATATCAAATATTTTAAAAGCAATTTTGTTGTTGGTTTTATTACCTATTTTTTATTTTTAAGAAGTCTGCAGTGTGCTGGTATGAGATGCATGAATACATCGTCCACAAGCAAATGGGTTTATTATGGAACTATGTAGTTAATCAGAAAAATTAATGTAGGAAAATATTAGTAGCCAAGTAGACATGATTTTGTCAAATGAGTTTTATGCATGTCTTGCAAGCTTTATTGACATCAAGAAAAAGGTTTTTGCAGGGAGGAGGACTTAGAAATTATAACAATAAGCATGAAAATAACATTCTTCTTTCATAATTTCTTTTACAGTTTACCCTCCAGAAATATGACGATAGAATTAACCATCCTTTTTGGGTCTTAGGTATTACAGTTGTGCCTTTCCAGTAAGGAATTGGAGCTGAGCCTGGTAGCCATGTTTTTGTTGAGTGAAGGTATTTGGAACTTGGAAGTTCTAGTATATGTCTACATGTGTATTAATTGCAAAAGCAGGCATCCAAATACAGCCTTATGTGTTTGTTCTTGAAATGTGACCTAGTTTGCCTCAGTATTTAGCTGGTGATACTGGTGGTCTTAATCAAAAGCACATGTTCTCTTCTTAAATTTGCCATCATCATAACTTACTATTAAGGTAAACCGTAAGTACGTGCTATATGCCAAGAGAGGATGCAGATCCAGTCTGATTTCATGGCAATCCAGCTGAGCTTGTCCGATTTAAATTAAAGTTTTGAATCTCCAAAAGAATGTTCTAATGAATTAGGAGAATTTAGGGATTCCGGTTATTAATGGGGTATTGAAGTGGTGGTTTAGTATCCCTCAACAGGGTGAGAGATCTTCAGATTATCGGTTCTGGTCTGAAAACAAAATGGCAGAGATATCATGCCATGATCTCTATAAAGTATTTTGTGTTAAGAACATACAAAATATAATTCATTTGGATGTAGTTCATAAATAGTCTTCCTATTTAAAAATCTGAATCTTCTTCCTCAAGTGATAGTGCTAAACCATTCTTTTACAATAGAAGAACAATATCTCACCAAATAGTGTTCAGGATTGTGAAATTAAATAGATGTGTCTTCATATTTAATATGTCTGCTGTTTAGATCAGAGTAATTTATAGTAAATCTGTGTGGTCTAAGAAGAAAGTTTTTTCATTTTGTACACTGCAGTAAATGCAGTTAAATATACTTATATTTGCTATAATTTGAGCACTAGAATTTTACTCTGAAGGAGCAAAAGAATTAGCAGTATTAATCAGAAAGTTTGGAAGCAGCCATTTTGCTGTTGTGAGTGCTCTCTTGGTTTTGTCAGGACTCTTTGGAGCCATCATATAGTAATAGGGGAAAAAAAAGTGATTCTTAGATCCTGCTAGAAGTATGGCTTACAAGGTCTAATATCATAAAATATTTGAGCTTGGAAGGGACCACTGGAGATGGGAGCATCTGGTCCAACCCCTGTGCTCAAAGCAAGGTCAACTAGAGCAAGTTTCCCAGGAACTGTGTCTAGCTGCGTTTCACATCTCTCCAAGGACTGAGGCTCTGTTGACAACCTTTCTTGGCAGCCTGTTCCAGTGTTTGATCGCACTTGCGGTAAAAAAAAGTCATTTTTTTTCTTCTTGTGTCTACATGGACTGTTCTCTATTTCGGTTTGTGCTCATTGTCTCTTGTCCTGCCGCTTAGAAGAATCTGGCTTCGTCTCTTGTCATCATTGTTTGTCTAAAATTAAAATTTAATCTTTGGATAAAGCCCAATTATTATAGGTGGTGGTGCTTGTGTGGACTTGTATGACAGCAATTACTATGGGTTGCTAGAAATTACAGTGGATTGGGACGGATTTGTAGAGAAGCCAACCATAGGAAGTGTGTAGTTTCTGTTTTGGCTTATAAAAAAGCCCCCCCCCCCCCAAAAAAAAAAAATAATAAAAAAATTAAGCAATAAGGAGGAATTCTGCTACTGCTGATATGGACCTCTTTCAGAAAAGAGATAGAATCATTCAGTATAGGAGCCAAGGCCTTCATGACAGTATTTGTACCTTTTCTTTTTTACTCCTGGTGTTTTGTCATGTGATGTGAACGTGCATCTTTCCTGTCTCCTTAGCAGGGTGTAGCCTATGTAGACTTTTCACATTGTTTCTTTCCAGCAATTGACTTAAAATGCAATTCAGAGCACATGTTTATTGTGAGAGATAGGTGACTCCAGGGGCACTTGGGAATGTGTAAAATTCAGTTTTATGATGAACATCTGAACAGATTTCAGCAGTGTGCTGTCAGAAATTCACATGGAGCTGTAGCTGAACATAGTTACCTAAAAATCTGAGGTTGTGTGAATACCCTAGCATGTAGATGCTTTACTTGTCATCTGATGTTACAGAATGTGTGCCTTGGTTGTGTTGATGGAGAGAACTGGAGAATACTGGATATATAGTCCTCTGTGAGCTGAAACAAGTACTATATTAACACTAGTCTGCAAAGTATATGTATTGTATTTATATTAAATCAAATGGGTGCTAAAATTTTGGGGAGGGGTGTTTCTGTTTTCTGATAAGTTTTCAAATGTTTTTAAATGTTTTTAAATCCTTACTTAAATTCTTATGTGGTACTCATGCTTGCAATTACTCCTTCTAGTTCGTTGTAATAGTTGTATACATTAATGAGGCTGTCTGTGCTGTAATTATGGATGGCCATAGCTAGGCCAAACAGAGCATGTGGCGATGAGAGTGAGGAGTCACTCTGTTGGAATGAGCATTCAATGCTAAATATAGAAGGGCTGTAAATTCTGGCAAATGGCTAGAAAGCACAACGTGTTTGGCACCCTTGATGAGTTTCAAAAAGAACTAAAGAAGAGTTGCAATTGTAATATATGTGCGTGCGCATGTCAGAATGTTTTGAATTAATGACTTTGCTACATACTTTCATTCCTCTCAACTCTGTTACAACTCACGTGTGACTTACTGTCCTACTTTGATCATTCAATTCATCCTAACCAGTTCTATAGATAGGATAATTGTATTTGCCACGTACGTTCCCTTCTCAGCACTGGTTTTAAAGTAATTGCTTTAGTGACTGGTACTTTCTTTCTAGAAATTGTTCTATTCATATTAGTTTTAAACTAATGTTTTAAACCAGCAAACTACAGATGTGACTCATCTGTACGAGTTTCTCCTGTGGTTCTCTTTTCTGCTGTACCTTTCATAAACAGAAGGTGGCAGATTTTTTTTTTTCCCAGAAAAATACGCTGACTTGTACAGTATTTAACGATCCAGCCGTTGCACTTCTGCATTCTTGCATAGGGTGGCAATTGAGACCACAGTTGGGTTGGAGGATGTTTAGCCTCACACTTCAGAGAACTTTTTTTTTTTTTTTTTTTTTTATTGTGGTGTGAATGTGATACTTGGTCAATACTAATGAAAGCTATGCTCTATTTTAAGTATTTGCTTAGTGAAAATGTTTCACTATTAATCCTATGGAACTCAGTGAAGCAACTGGTTTTTTTCTGTCACAGGGCTATAGCAAGCAAGCAACAAAACAGTTGTGTTTTTGTTTCTTTATACTGATGCTGCAGAAACTATTTGTAACCATACCTTGCAAAGCGTGATCCGTGGGTATGGGGAGAACTGTAACTTGTCCTCCCTGTAGCGTACATGTATGCATGTGAATGGGAATGCAAAGACATTTTTACTAGCCTTTTAGCATGGATGTGCTCACTGTGGGGCTACCTCCAGGGCCTTGCTGGTTGGAATGCTTTTTGGAATGTCCCGGGCTCTGAGCCCAACCCCGCCCTGGAATGTGAGGTTAAATGTTGGCGGTACCAATACAGAGTTTGAATATCAAAATCCTAGAGTTCCCCAGTACTGCAATTTCAGAAAGCTGGCAAGTGAGCCACATGTCAGCTCAGCTGCTCTCTGATTCAAAGTGTGAGCATGCCTTGGGTTGCTGGGGGAGGAGGGAGAGGTAAGGATGTTTTTTGTTTTGTTTTGGTTTTACTTACTCTTTATGACCTGCAGAAGGGCATGCTTTTCAAAGACCTTAACTAGCAAGATTGCAAGAGGCCCCAAACAGGTGTTAACTAGAAAGAAGTCTTCGTTCACAAAAGCATTTTTTCACTACTTCTTTAATCAAATCTACAAGCTCAACATACTTGAGAACTGTTGATTCTCTAAACAGGAGTCTGCTTATATTTGGACTCCGAGTCAAGAAGCTATGTCAATGAGGTGGCCTGTAAGGCTTAAGTTTCCATCTGTACCATGGCGCAGGAAGCCAATGTTTGAGGCTTTTATTCAGAGTTTCTGATGACAAAGCTGATGAAAAACACTAAAAGTAAGACCCAAAGCCTTTGGTGAGGAGGGAGTGCCTCATGTATTGTTAAACAGCAGTTGCCTAGGTCAGTTAAGGAAAAGAACTGATGAGCTCCAGAGGGAGTCTAGTCCAGTCATCCTTACTCAAAGGAGCATTAATCTCAGTGTTTTTATGAGAAGAGGCTTAAAAAGTATACGTTTATGGTGTTCACTTAGCTCCCAAATGAAACTGTGTTGCAGGAGTTAATGTGAATCTGCCTGTTAAATATCTATTAGTTAAATAAATACTTCTCCCTTGCCCTGGCATGGTGGGAGAGTCTCTGTTTTCCATTTTTAGAAAGTTATTGTCTGAGACATAGCCTCTTGTGTGAGTTTACAAAGCACGGTAGTACAAATCTTTCACTTTACTGCTTTTAACTTATTTTTCCTTGATAGTCTCCATAAATTTTTAAATGCTTCAGCGTGTCATTGTTTGCTATGAAAAATGAGCTTCCTGTTTAACTACCTTTAAAAATTATTACTTGGTGATTGTAACTGAAGTGGTTATAATCTATCTATAGTTGTGAACATGGGGTTTTGATTAGTATTCTATTATGCAGAGCTGACAGAACTACATTTGATATAGGTCTTCAATCTGTACTTCTTACCAGTTTTAAAACTGTACAAACATTTTACTGTTCCTATTTAAGTTTTTTTGTTGATTTGTAAGATTATCTGTGCAGTGTTAAGATGCTGTATGTGCCATGCATGCCTGTATACTTGCCACAGCATTCTATGCTCTACAGATGTTAGCAAGGATTGTTAGTATTTGGTCATAGGTCTTTATGTTAAACAGAAACTGATAAAATGGTTTCCCTAATTGTGGTCTGAGAAAAGCGAGAGTTACAAAGATAGTAAACTAAAAGCTAGTACTTTTTAACCTTTTTAAATGTCAAGTGTTAGAAAATGTTCTTTTGAAAAATTTTGAGAAAAATAGAAAAAAAAGAAATTAGGCTGTAATCAAACTTCTTTGGGAAGCTTCTCAGTGACTTATGTGATTTGATTCAGCGCATACTTATTTACTTAGAGAAAACTGTAGTAGTTAATTTCTTAAGTTTCTCAGGCAGCAAAGACATGAATGCCATTTAGTACTTTACTGTTTCACTAGCTGTCTGAATCATTATAAAATTTACAGCAAATTTCCTGGCCATCTGTGTATCTGCTCTAGTTACATGCTCATTTAAGTCCCAGGCAGCAAACAATTTAAAAGCTGAAACCATTGTCATCGTTTTCTTCTCACTGTGCTGAAGTAGAGCCAAATCATGGACACCAGACAGAACACAAGTAAACATGTCTGGGTAGAGGTACCTATATGAACCACAAAACCCATGAGATCTTAAGAGTGTTAAAAACAATATGGGACTGTTTCACTTCAGCAGAAGCGTGCATTTATTTCCCCTGTATGGCATATAATGCTGGGGTTTTTGTAATTTTTTTCCAGAAGTTAATTGAACATTGAGTTAATTCTCAATTTAGTGTTGAGATCCTTAGGTGAGAGGGAATGGCAGATGGGGTGTCTGCAGGGACATCAGAATCACACTATTTCAGAAAGTTGGAATATTGAGACTGCAGGGTTAAGCCACTAAATCACTGTATAGTTAGACCGTGATGCCTACCTGTCATACCAGTGACACTGTAATTGTAGTTTACTGTCTTGTTGTCCTGTGACATTCTCTTATTACAGTTGATGCCCACTTTCATATTTTTCTCTGCCTAAGCATGGAAAACAGTTGTAGTGCTTGCAATGTTTATAGCCCGTAGGCCATATAAATACTGTGTTATGAACGCAGAATTAATAGAGACTTAATAAATTATCTTCTCTCCCATTAACTTTTATCAGCATGCCAAATGTTGCAGAGCAGACTGTAAAATCTGTGGCAGTTTGCTCACTGCTATAGGTGCCAGACTATGCAGTGTGACCCGAGATGTGTGCATATCCTGTAATGGCAGTCATGCTGGGGTGAAGGGATAAAGGGGACAAAAAAAAAAGGAAAACTAGTCAGTGACATCTTTCTGTGCAATAGTACTGGTTCAGCATTTACCCATAGATTCAGCACTTAGCCACTTTCCTCATGTTGCTATTCAGTATTTAAACTGTGAGTCCACAATAGAAGGAATCTCCATTCTGTTAGAGACAAATATCTAACACAAAATTTATTTAAAATGATGCCCTATGCCACTCCGTTACAGACAGAAACGGAGCTCAAAGTACGATGGAAGACTGAGTTTCCATTTCATTTCTTCTTGCAGAGAAACACACTGAAGACAAACAGATTTGTTCCACCCCCACTTTGTTATTTTTTCATACATCTTAATTTTTTTTTTTTTAAAAAAAAGTAATTTAGATGAAAAGGAGATTTTCCAGAAAGGGTTGATGTATTTCCATGAAAGGAAGAGCTAACCTCATCCTGTTAAAAACATCTCGTATCTTCACCTATCGCTGCTAGCCTGCCATTATGCGTACTATTTCCCCCTCAGCCCAGCCTGTGAGTTCAGCAGATCGCCTGGTCGGAGAGAACATGTCGCCCACACAGTTCACTCTTTTCACTTCCCCTGTGCTTTAGAACCCCACGTGCATGTTGTCATTGTACTGACGTCTTATACGGCCTGACAAAACCAGACAATAATGATGTTTCTGTGTGAATGTGTGTATGAAAAGCGAACACTCTCCTTTACAAATTTTACAGGGTTTATGGGAGCCAAACCTGATCCTCGAGCCGTGAAAACCTCCCCTCTGGGAAAATAAGAGAGGTAACATAGCAATCTGGTTTTAGGACATTCTAATCCTCTAATTACATTCTTTCAAACTGGGTACCTGGGGCCAATGCAAAATGTTTATGTTGGAAGGCCAGAATTCTCACCTAATTCTGTAGTTTATTCCTGCTGGTTGCAGAGATAAGAGTGTCTATCAGCAAATAGGAGGGCTATTCCTCTGTTTCTCAGTTTAGTATGGAGTGATACCAGGGCTTTTTTGGTTTGTTTTGGTTTTTGTTTGGATTTTTTTACAGTTCTAGGATCCTAGGCTCATGGAAAGCAGCTAACTCTTCTTGCTTTAGTAAGTATGGTTAGCTTTTCTATAACTGACTCGAACTGATTTTCACTAAATACAGCTCAGCCTTCAGAGTTTTCCTTAACTTTTAATAGATTTTGGGATACTGACAAAAGCTAATCTTAGCTTATTGAGGCTGCTTTTCATGCAGGTCAGTGTGGGTGGGGAAGAGAGGGTTTTCAAATAGTAATTCAGAATAGTTTCTGCTCAGTTGTTTTCTTAGCCTCACTATGCTAAAGTTAGCTTTTGTAAATACCATTCTTTTCTTCCACCTCAATATTTAGAGTAGGCATGTCGAGCTGACTGATCTTTTTATCCGAACATAAATAGCCACCTTGTTAATCCCTGAATTTCCACTGCAAGCTTTTCTTGCATCCCTGGGAGAACTAAAATGAATTTGGGATTCGGCTGTTACACCTGAGTTACTACAACGGTATTGTGCAGGTGTTGACTTCCATTCAAGAGGGCATTTAGCTGGAATGACAAAAAAGGTGTATCTGTTGTCTTCCAATTTTTGCCTGGCAATGATTGCCTCTGTAGGCAGAGATCATTAAACAGCATAAATATTTCTTTGTTGACTTCTATAGTGCACAGCTGGTAGCATTCAGCTGGTGTCTGTGTTGGGTTTTGTTATGTTACTTCCTTATGCTGTAACTGGGGTCCTCAAAAGCATGCATCTGTCCCTTCAGCAGGGGCATCTAGCATAGGGGCAGAGCAGACAGCTGAAAGTGGCCACCACCTTGGCTGGCCCCAACAAAATCTGCCACCAAATGTTAGTCACCACCTTAAACACCTTGCTTGACCTGTAAAGACTGGCTAGAACAGCAATATAGCAGGAATACCTCAGATGGCTTACGAAGGTGAAAACCACAACTGGATTGGGAACCTTTTGCTCTAGCACCTGCACTCACAATAGTACCTATGCAGGTATTTAACTCAACTGGAATGAGCTGCTGGTTGCAGCCCAGTTCTTAGCATGAAACATCCTGTTGACAACCGCAGCACAAACATCAGTGGCAGAAAAAGAAAAGGGCAATTAAAATCAGTAAAATTTTTGTTAGTCCTTTCAAGTACATCATCTTCAGGTCAAGACTTAGGGTCACTGATACGGGCTTCTGTGGAGTTTGGACTGTTGCAGTCTATGATGTAGCTGGTCTCCTCAAAGAATGTAGTAATAGTAATTCATTCTTTGATACTTCTGTGCAAATTAGCACGGTGAGAAGACACAGACCAAGTGAGTGGAAGTGCAGCTGTCTGATGTGCTTCCTATTGATTCAAGATATGGAACTGGGGAATGTCTGGCATATTTCTGCCCAGTATACTTCCCATTTATTGACTATTCAGTATTTTGTGGACAAGTTCATAACCTTTGCATAGTAGATTAAATCTATCAACTTTATTCTACTGATTCATATAGATTAGTCAATTAACAAACAACATACAGTATTGAGCTCTGTCAACAACCTGTGTGTATATATTATAAATACACTTACAGTGCATCATGAACTGCTGTAGTTTTAACATAAAACTAGCACCAAGAGGATCTTCCTTGATAAGCGAGGAAGTGGCATGATCTGTCATTAGTTTCCTCCTAACGAGAAACAAGTATCTTCAACCACATCTCTAGACTCCCACACCATTGTGGATATCAAGATGTTAAGCTCAGTTTATTTTAAAGGTCATCATGTGAGATCTAACACACAATTTCTAAACTATAAACAAAACATGACTCCATAAAAGGAAAATGCAGATTGTGTTCAGTTTCACTCACTTTTGATAATGTCTAAAAATAGACTCCAGCATTTTATGACTTAAAAAACTTCAGCAATTATGCACAGGGTTTGGGGTTGCTTTTGGGGTTTTGGGGGTGGGGTGGGGGGGTTGTTGTTACTGTGAGATCAAATTCAGGTCCGTGTGGAATATAGTTTTATTATCTATATTATAGCAACATCCAAAATAGGCCAGGTGTTAAGAGTATATGGAGCATCTGCTATGAAGAATTTACCGTCTAAGAGAAGAAACATGAAGGGTAGGGCAGACAGGATATAACTGTAGAGAGAGGGTAGAAGGCAGGGAGGAGCACAAAGCTGACTGACCCGTTTTTCACAGAGGAGAAGCTGGAGTACATCTTTTTGTGCTCTGTATGACAGGCAAAGGTGGATGTGGTGTAAAGGAGGAAAAAGATGAGGGACTTGGAGTGGACTCATCATAATCAAGTCATGGGAGAAAGAAAAACTTCATGTAAAGCAGTTTAAACAACATGATGTTGGATGAACCAGAGAGAAGAAAGTTGAAATGGTCAGGGATCTGGAACTGGGGTTACATGAAGCCATATCAGTGTTAGAGTAAAATGATTTACCATCTCCCTGAAGGCTTTTATTGGTGATTTAGATATGGTCCTAAGATGCGGGGTAATGTCCTGAATTCAGAACTACCCACTACAAATATGGGAAATAGCAACATACTTTCTTACGTGATTCTTGACAGGGAATGGTTTAAAATGGAGATCAGTATTGTTACAAGTTTTCGTTAGTTGACTATAAAGCTTTAGACCAAATTACTTATAAAGGATAAAATGCTGCATAAGTTAGATGGATTAAAGTAATGTATTTTGGATCTAAGTTCTCACAAGCTTAAAAGCTATTTAGGCAAGGATTTTTTGCCTTAAGCCCTTTCCTATTTGAAAATTTTAAACTGTGTGCTTAAAAAGAAGGAACTGGTATCCAATACTTCATGAGAACTGCGCGAGATTTTTCTTGAAATGTATTGTATTTTACTGAGATGGGAGGTGAACTGAAGAATGCCAAAAAGGGATATTGAATGACCATCGGTTAAGGAAGTTGCTACCTGTCCTTGAGTCTCATAGGTGTGTTAGAATAGCACTGCATTTGAACTATGTTGCCAGTATATTCTTGGGACTAATTATTCCTAAAACAAATAACACACAATTTTCAGAGGCACTTAAAGCTGCTAAATAAACTACCATAGCATTCAATTCAAACACATTCAACATTTTCTTTCTTGAGAAGTATGGAGATATAACTAAGGCAAGGGACTATGCACGCTGATGACATCTATGCTGAGCTCTTTCATTGAGCTATTCAGACACACCAGTAATTTCATCCCTCTACAGTTCCAGTTGCAGCATAGAGACATCGTATGTTTTCAAGGCTCACATAATAGGCTGTGGTGCAAACCAAGTTATCAAGTCCTTCCCTCCTGCTTCTTGTTGCAGCCTCCATCACCTATTACCTCCTCCACTGTACCAGCACAGATACTTGCTTATGGTTGCTTTTATTTTTCTGGTGAATCAGTTCCCTGTTCTGATTCACTCTGAGACCACATAAGTATTAGTGGTGGCACAACAGCAAGGATGGCACCTAGGCAAGAAAGGGTACCTGGGAATGGAGAGTGCCGAAGGAGGGGGATATAGGGACCACTGAAGTCAATATTCATCACCTAGGAAAGGCTGGTACAGCCACAGCCTCATTAGCTTCAGGCCCAGAGAAGTACCTCCTGGCAGCCTAACCTTTGCATTTGTAGATCTTTTTTACAGGCAATGTTTGTATTAGTCAAATCGGTAATTTTTCTGCATCACATCATCCCTGCAAATGGTGAGAATCATGGCAATAGAGCCCTGCTGAATAAGAACACTGTACATTGGAAAACAGCTGCTCCCAGAAATAACAGAACTTGCTAAGCAAACTAAGCCAAATGTTATCTCCGTGTAACTGAAGTTGTATTGTTAAAATACCAGTTAAAATGACTGGCTACTGGCAGAACAGCCAGACTGAAATGGATCTCAGAGCTGGCTAAACTTCTCAAGTATTTTATTCAGTTTTGTAGAACGTCATGCACCCCTGCAATGAAATCTGTGCTGCAGGGGTTCTGTTAGCAACAGCTAACACAGCAGCTTTACAGCCAGGCTGGCTGTGCCTGCATGAGCTGTGGATCTAAAAATGTGTAGTGTACATACGCTTCCAGTCACAGCAGCAGAAGTTCGTGGGCCACTATGTGCATTATTTTATGGTAAAATAATTGTAATTCTGATGGACTACCCATCGAGTTTGTGGTGGAAATCTCCATTTCTGAGCATAGACTGATTTTAGGGCAGACTATCTTTTAAACCATAGATAGTTTATTGCCTCTTCCAATCTACAGTATGGATCATGGCAGCTGATAAAGAATTCAAGTGTAGAATCTAAAATTAAATGCCTTGTTTTACCTCTTTTGCTCTCACTGTTGTTTCCTGAAAACCAAGAATATTTTGAAATAATTATTGAATTCACAGCACACTTCTGAATGTTTGTTCAGAGAATTAATGCTTTGGAAAAGGTTTGCATTAGTGTCTGTTTAGGCTGAAGTCCTTTGCCTGTGATTCAGATACAGTGGGGTCAAGTCAGTTTTACAAGCGTGTCTTGGGAAGTCAATTCTAGAGAGGTAACCCTGGACATCTTTTCCTGCCCTGGCATCGCCATCTCAGTTCCGCAAGTGTAACTATGCGTACAGTTATTGGGCTAACTAGACTGGGGACCTGATGCAGGGTAAAAACAAGCCAGCAAAATAGTGGGTTTGTTGGGTGGAATTTTTTGATAACCAGGGGCCCCTGCTGCCAGAAGAACCACTTAGGAAACACTTTTATTCTCATCTAGGATGACTCTGAACCAGACGATATAGTTCCTGGGCTATCCAGGGCCCCACAGTTCACATTACCAGATGCTTTGGACAGTGCCTCACTCCTAAATGAAATATGAAAATAGATACTTTTTCAACACAGAAGTGGCAGCTGTAAGTATTTAAAGGGTAGATATTGGCAACTACAAATGAGCTGAAATGGAAGCTAAGTGGATTCTTGCATGGCTAACAGACAAATAGCATTCTTGTACAAAGTGAGTTGTCTTTCCTGGCAGTAAGGCGGTCAGAGTTGTTTCTTGACTGTATAACAGATGCTGTGGGTCTTCTGTATGCACGTAAGTCATCAGCATTTAATATTTGGAGGGGGGGGTTAGTCTGCAGCAAACAAAAGTTGTGGCAGTTCAAAATGTGGACAAGAGATCAAATATATTTCATCTTGCAGCAATTTCTGAGTTAACTGGTTTTAATTGAAAAAGATTATTTTTAAAACGGAACTGCCAGAGGCTAAACTTTACAGATCATTAAAATCTAAAGACTTTTTTCCAAATGATCATCAGTTTCTCTCTTTTAAGAAACTGCTATACAGTTGCCTACTCCAATGATATTCCTAAGGTTTCCTAGTGAGGCTTTACTTGTTTCTTCTAAATCATGGTATTCATTCACTTTGTGTCAGGGTATTAATAGCCATGGTAACCAACTGTCAGGGAGAACCCTGTCCAGTCCCTAGAGTACAGGATCCAACAGAAAGGAACTTTTTTCTTTCATTCCTTTCCTATGGTTCTCTGATCGTTTGCCACAAAAAACAGATTATTTTGACAGAACCAGGTTAGGGAGTGGCGCCATGTGCAGTCAGACTGGCAGGTCTGAGAGCAACTACAGGCGGTGTGGAGGAGGTCACTACTTAGTACAGATCAGCTGCGTAAGTCTGATCTTGTCCTCAAGATGGGTAATGCTCCTTTTCAGATCAAGGTAGGGAAGATAGAAAGTCCATTCTCAAGGTTCCTTGTGATACCAGTTCTTCTTAAAAAAAAAAAAAAAAAAAAGCCAAAGAAACTCTCAGTTTATGGTCCATATGATTTCTGAATGATAAACTTGAAGTTCTGGTTGCTCTTGACAGGCAAATGAGCTTGATCCTTTGCTTTACTTGGCTATGAGTGAAGCCAAGGTTTGCAGAGAGATCCTCCATATTGGACTGGTCCCAAAGAGCATTAGGGATGGAAAAATATAAGAAGGCAAAGGTTCAGGGAAAAGATTTGAAAGAAAACTTGTTCCAGGACCCACACTAACGTTTTTTAAATACTCTTTAATGCTGCTTTTGAGAATCTCTTATTTTTTAAACTAATGAGGTGTTGATATCTTCTACAGTATGTCTTCCTGATGAATCCAGGTGGTACTTAGAGCTGCTGAGATAGGTGACAGACAAACTAGACATTATCTGTGAACAATATAACATGTATCTGGGAAAGTATCTAAACTTCTTGACATTATTCACTCTTAAACTTAAGGCAGATTGGCAAAAATAATACAATTGGCTCCAGTCTCCGTGTTCCTACCACATCTATATAAGCCGAAGATAAGATAGAAGTTCTTTTGAAAGGATGTATGCATTTTAGTGTTCATCTGACTCCTGGCTCCATATTTTTGTTTGTAGATTAAAAAACCCCAAACATGCAGGATTAGCAAGAGTCTTTGCTGAAGGGAAAGATTTGGGAGAGGAGGAGCAAAACAAAAATATCCCTCTGTTCCCTAAAACAAAAGCATATTCTTTGCAATCTCTTTATAGAGATTCTATATAGGGAGCATATATGCTGATCAGTATGTGAAAGATACTTAAGTCTAGTCCCACTGCCCTTCAGAAAATTTACCAGCCTCTGGCAGTATCGCTGAGGAGGCAGATATGACCTGTAAACAGACTAAGCATTAGGGATTACCTCCTACCTTATGCCAAAACAAGTACTGTATTATATGGAGTAATAACTCAGCCCTGTATTCATAAATGTGGGGAATGAGCAGCTGCTAAACAGTCCTTTTCTGAGTGTTATAGAGCCTTTAAAAATCTGTCTATGAATTTTTCCCTACAAATGCCTGTATTGTGTAATCTGGTTTGGGGATAGGCAAACATACTGGATCTTGGAAGTCTGTAAATTTATGTGTGGTTATAAAATAGTCTGCATATTTTAATTTTTAATTTTCCAATAAACTGCAAGAGTCAGTAACAACAAACTTGTTCATACAAAAGCAGCATGCAACTGCAATAGCGTTTAGGGTGGGAGAGAGAAGGAGAGACCCCCTTGAAGACTAAGCAGAGTGAGTTTATTATAATGTGATCTTAACTCTGTGTGACCCTTTTTAAGTGGGCATCTCCTTGGTCCTCCTAACACAAGTCTGAATTATAGATGGATATTCTTTTTTGGAACAAAGGGCAACATCCTGTATTTTGGGCACAGACAAAATGCCAGCTGAACTATGAGTTCTGAATACATAGCATTGAGAGATATGACCTTTTACAATTTTTTAAATGTTAATAAGGACTGTCTCTACCACACAAGCCCTGGGTAAACAAGCCCAGTTTTGCACACATGCACAAATGTGCTATAATATGGATTTGCAAAGCAGCAGCCAAAGGAGTGTATTTGCAAGGAAGTCCCTGAATTCCACTCAGACAATTTAAATGGCACCCCTAAGGTTTCAGCTTAGAAGAGTTTTATTACTTAAAGGGCACCTTTTGTTGCCATCTTTTACTGACACTTTTTTGCTTTCCAAGAATTATCCTTTAACTGGCTGCCTATATAAGTAGCAGAAACATCTTACGCTCAGACAGGATGGCTGCTGTAGTTTGATGAAAATCTTTTCTTCTTTCTCAGTTGTGGCAGTACAATTGTTCATGGGATATTGTGGTAAAACAGACAAGGGAATTGATAGAGGTTAAAAACAACCTCTTCTCCACACCCTCTCCAGCAACCCTTCTTTGTTCCAACGAGGAACAAAGAAAAAGAAGGGAACAAGGAACCTGGAGGCAAGGGTGGTTTAAGTCAGCACTGCTGACAAAAGCAGTATTTACCAGATGATGTCCCATAGATATTGATTACCTGGTTGATGTGGATGTCTGTGACATTAGAGATCTGTTAAAGATTTGCCAGTAGAGCTAGTCTGAAGAAGTATAGACCATACCCATCAGTTTCAGCAAAAAATATACCTGATCTGTCAAAAGGGAGAATTGCTGCTATGGAAGTGATGTGCTGTTTCTCTAGCTGCGCTTGGTAAGGTAAAGCAGTCTGCTGGAGCCACAGCATGAAAATGTATGTGCACATGTGCACCATAGTCTGTCCCTGCAAATACGTGTATTAGTCACATAAAGCTGCTGGTGAAAAAATTTCTTTCTTGTATTACTTAGGTAATTTAAAAGTTCAAGTTCCATTTTCAGGACTAATATTGGAGACTACATGCCACTGACTTATAATGAAAGACTGACAAATTTCTAAGGCATTTAGGAAATTAAATTTAGCTTTTGGAGAGGTAACTTACCTACTGTAGACAGTGTACTCCATCCATAGCTAAGACGCTCGTCCTACTGCTGTGTATAGTCAACCTTCATTTCAAGGCACTGCCATAAGAACCTGGTGGTTGTCAGAATTATTATTCAAGTTAGTTGAGAGGCATTTTTTATTTAGTGCTATGTAACCAAAAATCAGAAGTTGTCTTTCAAGTGGAATACGTGGGGACTTTTTTAACTTGTAAAATGAATGCAATGATTTCTTTTTGAACTGCATGCAACTTTTCAGTTTTCACCAAAATTTTACTGTACCGTTCTGTTGTTTCCTTTAGTAACAAGAGGCAAAGTCAGTTTATGTGGGATATCTTACCATAATATCCTATTCTTAGAACTGAATTTTCCCCACAACGCTTGAAGACAAAACACCGTGTGAGTTGACTACTCTTATCCTATTCCAGCTGAGAACAGAAACAAAAGTGCAAGCGACATCACAAATAAGACTTTTTCTCATGAGACTTACAGCACATTTTTTTCTGACAGAAAGCATTCAGATGAAATTCCAAATTCTTAGATGTTTATCTGAACTATACCCACATTTTTTTAACCTTTTGTAGCTCTTACTTATATCTGAGACTAAAAAATATGTTCATCAGGGCCATGGCTTAGAACAACAATCATCCCTAGCGAGTAGATTGTTTTCAGAATTACTGGTATGAATTGTGGGAAGGGGGATAAATTAATGAACTGTTGTCTGAGTGCTTTAAAGATTCTGTCTTATGAACTAAGTTTCAGTCTGTGTTTCCTCATGATTTGCTATTGCATAATACTTCTTTCTGACAATGATCCTTTGAAGTGATTATCCTTTTTACTGAATGCAAACTGTATCTCTAAAACTTATATTAACACGAGAAAATCCTATAGCAAATAATTCTATTTTTATCATTTGCAGAAAACCTCGTTACTTACTTTTCGGACTTACTTTCTCTAAGTTCACTATTGATCAGCCTTATCACAGGTTTTCTTCTGAAGTCACTCTACAGCATCATAGTCACTGGGTTTATCCTTGGCATACCACCTGTTCACTTACATACTTGTTCACAGTACTTTTTTACCGGCGTTTGTAAAGAACATGGACACAACAGCAGTGTATTGGAGTGTTTTTCTCTAGCTCTTGCCCATTCTGGGCATGCACAGTGACTGGTACTGCTCTTGTACATTTGTCTTGTGACACAAAGCATTTGGCAGCAGTGCTAACTTCAGATATCCTTGGTCTGCGTTGCTTACTGCAGCCACTGCACCATCCCTGAACAGTTGTGCTGACACAGCTTTTTGTGGGGCCACACTGTGGATCAGATCAGGGAACTTCCCTGACCTGAGCAATCCTCCGCCGCTCCCCCCAAATAAAGAATGAAGCTGGGTCACTTCGCTTGGTCTGGCTCACAGGGTGGTCTCACAAATGATTGTGCCAAAAGAACTAACCAGATGGCATGCTTCTATGGTGCAGAGGGAAGGGAGAAACCATTAAGCTGGTATTGCCTAGCACCATAGTCTTATTAGTCTCCAAGTACAAACAGATGTAAATATTAATTTCCTACTACCTGTTGTTATAACTGCAATTTACCGTAGTGGCTAAGTTGCTGATTTTAAGTATAAATGAATAAGGGAGGGGGCTTTGAGACTTAGCTGTTACAATTTATCATGTAGTGTAAATTAGTTTGTTTATTCAAATTGATTAAAATGCTGTTAGAGAAAGACCTATACTTAATATACCCGGCTGGCATTAATGGCAGACTAACTGGTGCAGATCAAAGCATTGCTTCTTTTGCTAATTATTCTTTAATTGCTAAGTTATTGTCGTCATTGGTTTGTTATCGGGCACAGCAAAGATACATGTTTAAAACAGCAACAGAGGTCCTGCAAATGGGGTCAGGTCTGGCTTTGTTCCCTAGATTAGAGTGTGCTCTGGCATTCAGTCAAATGGAACCAATTCCCGTGATTTTTGTGCTGTACCTGACTTGGACTGGCTTTTCCTGCAAGTCTTGTAGGTCACAAAATCTGTGATTGTGCATTTGCTGCCCTGTGTTTCTTCTCTGTAGGTTGTTCTTTGATCCAGCTTGCAGATACCCAATGTTTTAAAAGCTTCCATGTACACACGCACTTTAGCACAAGGCAAGCAATCAACAATTTATGTTGAAGCAGCAGGTTCATCCTTATCAGTACCTTATTTTTTTAAACCTGGGTATGTTCAGTTGGTACAAATTACTTTTTTTTTTTTTTTATCTTCTTCTTTTTTGAGTGGAGGTGGTGTGTAGAAGGCACAACAACAGAGGAACAGGAAAGGGCTCTATGCAAAGCCGTGTCTTTCACGCGACTGTTGTGGCCTCATTGCAAAATAGGTGCATAATGAGAGAGCTCTGGTACACGCCCCTAAGATAGCTCAGAGAACTGGCTCTGGGGCATAGGCAGGTGGGTTGCTGGTGAAGAAAACTAAGGTGATAAAGTAATGATTATGATACAGGTTCCATCCTGATTTTCAAAGGGAGTTAAGAAAGATCTGCTGTTTAAGCTGTGTGGGCTAACAAGGCTTATTTTAACTAGCTGAAAAGGGAGTGTTCCCCGCTTGGCTGTGTAGGTGGCTGGGAGAGGTAACCTTTTCACCAAACACAGCAGTGATCAGACCGGCGCAAGCATCCGTAGCCTCAGAGGCAAAGGCGACAGGCTGAGCTGAGCTGAAAAAAACTGCTGCTCCCAAAAGTGCTTCCCTTCCCACCTTACACTGCCCCAGGCGAAAAATTAACCTGGCAAAGGTGAGCGAGGCACTTCCGTCTGGTTTAGTGAGTTAAGTCGGTTCTCTGAGGGTCATAGGAGAGACAGCAAGCGTGAGGCTGGCGTCTCTGTCAGGCAGCTGTCTCGTGTACCTTCACTCTGTTGGTTCCAGCCAACAATTAGTAACAAGTCACGGTGGGTGATTTTTGAGTTGCTGCTGAAAGATGGTACAGTTCCCTTGTCAGAAGTGTTAAGATTTCGTGAGGTTTCATCTGTTCAATTTACTAGCTGCCCTATTAGAGGAACCTAAAGCTAATTATAGTTTAAGTCACTATTTAGACTGTGAACTATGGGGCTCGTATAAAGATGGTTAGCCACTGACTGTTGGACAGCCGATGGGCCCAGGGGCTCTTTAGGACCTTATATCAAACATGTGTGGAACGGAGTTAGCTGAGGTCCCTCCCTTGTGCCACTCATGCTACCATATAATGAGCCAGTTCAGGGAACTGAGACAAAAAGTTGCTTTCTTTGGAGAGCTGTTTTTTAACTGGCTCAAATCCCTGAGCTGACTGACTGCACAGTGCTCACATCAGCACAAAGCACCAAGCAGCTCAGGGTAGGGTGGAGGGCCAGGCTACGGCAACTATAAATGAGGTTGGCTTAAGGTGTTACAGAAATACACCCTAAACTGAAGCAGAAAAAATGCAAAACCTTCCCTTTAAGAATACTGGTTTTCTTGAGTGATCGAGCCACTACTGAGATATGCGGATATATTAAGTACAAAGGAATTTAAATCCTACACAATTTGAATTTCATTTTTAATTTTGAGTCGTATTTGGGCCAGTTGTGTTACAAATACTGAAGTACATTTCCCAAAAAGGAATTATTCCCACCCTTTTCTTTAAATACCTGTCATTCTAGTGTTTTTATGGATTAATTAGTTCATTTTCTGAAATGTATTTCTGGGATATTTTCCCTTTAACTACTTTGACCCGTAACCTTGTGTTCTGAGAGTTACTTAACCTTTGGTCTTGTACAGTTTACTGGCAACAATTCTTTTCCTTTTAGGATCCTTCTTATTTGTGATTTTCTCTAGCAATATAAACCACATATAGCTACTATTTCCTAACATGAAGCCTCACGCAGTGAACGGATGTTACATTTGATTAACAGAAGAGTTTTAAATATTTCACAAAGTTGTTAACACCAGAAACACTGAAATTAATACTAAATGTTTGACATAATTTTCTGTAATAAGGGATTGTAATCCCAGATTAAAATCATGTTTCAAAGATGGATCAAATTTATTTTCCAACTTAAAGGACTGCCATAGGAAAGAGTTAACATTGCTTGGATATAGTACATGAAATTGTGTGCCTTAAGAAGTTTGGATTTCTTTCAAGCTTTACTCTAACATTTTGTGGCTTCCAATTATTTTCTACTCTAATCTAAAAGCTTAATTTTAAACTTTTACAATCAATTTTATAACAGCCTCGGTATAATTTGTTAAGAGCATTCCCAATGAGAAAAAAGTTCAAGAAATCAGGAACAGTAAGACTGTTTTTAATACTCTGAAGGTATATAAATACTGATGTTGAAACTATTTTTAGTTTGATCTTTTGTCTGATTCACTGGTGCATACCAATAGTTTTGTACCAAGCACAGTCAGAGCCTGGTAGCCAGTTGAACTGGGTTTACAACTTTGGAAGCTGCTAGACAAATAACTTTCATGTACTGTCTTGACTGGAAAAGATTAATTTCCAGTGTATGGTCATACTGTAGCAGACGCACCCCTCCCTTTGTGATAATAAACATGAAACAGTATTCTGTGATACGGATCTTTAATATATTGACTGGTTTTGGAAGATGCTACTGTAAAAATTTTAAAAGCATCACATACACTTTTTCTTGATATAGATAAAACTCTGAGCAAGCAGTTTCCCGTTTGGTGCCTCTGGTGCTTTAGAAGGCTTTTCCTTTTAATATTTCTTGAACAACTGTATAAACCCAGAGGATTAGAGTCTGCCTGCAGGAGAGCACCAAGAAGGGCAGCTGTTCTCTTCAGCATTTTTTTGCTGAGCAAAAGCATGTCAAGCCATCAGGGCAGCTTAATGCTACTACATGCTAAAAAAGTCATGCGTTGCAGTGGTCGTGGGTATACACAGTCCTGCTGACTACTTCCTGCTGAATCCCTGCCCAGCAGAAACCACTTCATGGCTGATGGATTGTTTCTTCTGTTTTAATTGAGCAAAACTGGAAAAGATGTATATGTTTTAATTCAAATGGAAAACAAAGTAGCAGATTCCAGAGACCTCGCCTTTTCTTGTCTGTGAGTATATTTAGTTCAGAAAAAAGGCTTATTAAGTTAATGAAGGCATTTTCGTGAAAGTATGAGCACCTCCATGGAATTTATTATTTTGTGTTACGTTATAAATATTAAAATATTTTTTCAGAAAATGTAGCTTCCATCCTTCTGTTTAGAAACCTGTCATTTTGGTGGTTTTATGGGTTAATTAATTCCTTTTTTTCAACAGTATCTATGAGGTATTTTCACTTTAACTGCTTCAACCCATAACTTCCTACTCTAAAAGCAACTTAACCAAATGTGTATTACTACTGTGCACACTGTTGCTAAAACACACATTATTCCTCAGGATCCTCCCCTTATTAAAATCTTTTTCTTTACCCATTTCAGAAAATATTCTGGACTGTTCAGTTGCAGACTGAACAAAACTTGGAAAAGAGGCATGTTTGGTTTTATTTAAATAGGAAATAAGCTGTTATCATCCTGATAGGTATTATCACCAGCTAGTGTGCCATGAACATCTATTTACAGTGACAGTGTTTTAGTCATACTACTGTAGTTTTTTGAAAATGTGTCCTTTGTTGTCCTACCTTGGATTTCTGTCCAGTACCCTCTATTCCTGCTGGCTCAGTGGCTGACCAGGTAAGAGTCTGTATATGTGGCACCTCTTTCCATTAGTTTATTTGATGTGCTTCTGTGGAGGGCACTGTCAGATGTACCTACAGTCTGCCTATTTTCTTTGTTTATAATAGTATAAAAGTTACATGCCATATCAGCAGTAGATATTTTACTTGGAAAAAACATTCATCTTTTTGATAATGTTTTGCTTGGCTTTTAGTCTATAAAAATAGAAATAGTAAAGGGAGACAGAATAGGACAAAACAATAGTCTTCAATATTTTTTTCCTTGTAATTAGATAAATTCCCAGTCTGAATAATTTTATTGCTGTTTTCTTGATATTTTTTTTTTCTTCCACAAATGGTCATAAAACACTGTCTTTCTGTGATTTACCCCCCATTTTATTATCTTTATTATTAAAAACATATCTTTAAAATCTCATTATGTCCCTATGAAAGAACACTTTACTCCGTGCCATGCATTAGTTCTGATTTTCTTTAGATCTTCAGGGGTTTTGCATTCTTTTTCATCCAGATATTTGTTTCATAGCAATTGCTGCTAAAGCTCTGGTTTGTTTTAGTCTTCCGTCTGTGGAAAAGTGCTTGAAGATGGTTTGCAGAAGTGTACGGCATCTTTTAATATTCATGATATTGGTTGAAGCCATACCACGTCAGTTCTGCCCCCAGAATCTCTTTCCAGCCAATAGTTTCGCAGTGTTAGTCTGCAGGTGTCAATACATCAAAGACACCTCCATCTCTGGTATCATTATTGAAAATGTCAGTCTTCCTACTATGGACTGAAGATCACTGAAGTGTATTCGCTGGACTTCACAGCGTAGGGCACTGGTTTGTTGATAATTTGCAGCCTAAACTGGGTTTTGTGCTAATTACTTTTCTTTGGCATTGTCAACCCAGCATCTTTTACAAACCTCGTCTCTCTCTTGCTTTTGTGTAAGGAACTTAGTTTTTCAAGGACAAAACATCATTTTGCTGCGTTTCTGCTACCTTTTGGATGTTACGTATATAATATATAGAGATTTTTGTCTTCCATTCTACTTTCTCCCTAAATAGCTTTTAAGTTTGATATAGTGCCTTTCATTTAGGGATATTAAGCTACTTGTTACCAATCACCTACCTTTATCATGGAGGTGACCAGTTTCCATTCCTTATATGCTTGCCTCCCAATTGTTACTGCTATTCTGGATATAACCACTATGACATTTTTGCCTAACAATGATGGAAACTAAATGTAGTTAACAAGATTAGAGAGTTGACTGCATGCTGAGCAGTTTTCTAATGATGCATTTTGCAATTGTTGGCTGCTTTCTATAATCGATTGACAGATTGTGAACCTTAGCACCAGCGAATGCTTTCTCAAAAAATCAAACTGAGAAAAAATGAATAGTTAAGATTTTTTACCAGTAAACCAGTGCAGTCTTGAACACTTCAAATGTAAACTAGATAACATTTTATGTGGTAAAGGCACATAACATATTGTATACATATTCATATCTTCAATCTGTCAAACCCAAGCAATTTTAATGCCTCAAAAGGACATTATGCAATGAAGTACATTGGAAAAAAGATTTTTGACTGCTTTGAAGTCCATATCATGCTTTAGAATGGATGTATCTTTATTTTAACATGAATCACTGTTAATGTCATGGTTTATACAATTATTTCAGGCAGTTTTCATTTTTTCGTGAGAAGATAATCTATTTAAATTTGGTAAGGACCTCACAAAACTATTTACTGATCAGATAATGTCATAATGTAGAATTTAACAAGTTTAGCTTTTTCTCTTACCAGATTTCTTAATCTAAAAATATTTGTTCTGCAGCTTACCATTAGTTACCTCCTTGTGGCTTATTGGTATTACTACTGCTTCTTAGCATATGGGAGCACAAGGCCCTTGTCCCCAAAGGAGTAAGCAGCAGGTCAAACATTTTATTTTGCATTTGTAGACAGATGATTTGTGCATGTTCAGACATCTGTGGCCTTTTTGATAATAAAAGCAAAAAGACTGATAATATGATCTGTTTCTGCTTGCCAACTAGATGACATAGATCCTTGGGATAAGATTTCTAGCTTGAATACATGTGAAAAATCCATTTTATGTGAGCATTCATCGAAACTCTGTTGTTTTGTTCAATGTAAATTAACAGCTAGATGATTCTTTATACTTAGTTGATGAATAAATATATAGGATCTACAAACACAGCAAAAATAAATACATTTTAAACTGGGTGACCCTTTACTGATTCATATTCTTCCAAAGCTGACTGGGATCATTTCATTAATTGAATAGCTCATGTTCCAGCTTGGAAGAATACTGAGATACTATTTAGTCAGTTATTCATTTCTGTGGAAGAATACCGAGATAGTATTTAATCAGTTATTCATTTCTGCGCTTTGTCTTTTCTGCTTTCCATAAATTTTAAATATACAGCAGTGTGTTTATCCCAATCCAGTCTGACACATAAGGAGCCAGATGATGCAGCTAAGCCTATTCCTGGGAAGGGGATAGGGTTGTAAGATAAGGACCGGGACCAGCAGTATAGTATCAGATGATGCTTGTAGTGAGGATTGATTTTGTGACCAAATTGAATAGTTAAACCTCCCAGCCCTCGTTCTGTCAAAGAATCAACCCTTTTACATACAGTCTGGACAGCAAGCCAGGCAGAAACTCAAATCAACTAAAAACCTGAGAGGTAATAGCTGCTAATGAAAACTATTGCCTCTATTCCAATGCAAAGGAAAAAATAAATGTAGAGCACCTGGCTGGCCGGTTTGACTTCATTGTGGAATGGATCACAGCAAAAAAGACACACAAGCACCTGCCACAGCTGGGATATTGCAGTCGTGTTCAACACCTGTCGCCTCTCAGCTAAAACCTGTTGTATCCAAATTAAGATGTTGGGTCAGAAGGCTCATTAGGCACAGACTAAGCAAGTGGTGTGAGCATATGTGATCTAACGGCTGTAAAATGGATCCAGTTTCACAGAGAAAAGGTAGAAGTCCAAGATCCGAACTACCGGGGAGCCTTTGAAGTTTTCGGCAGTATTAGAACCTATTGTTTTATGTTGGCTCAGTCTGATCCTAGTCAAGGACAAAAGAGTGATTTGCACAAGGCCGACAGTCCCCACTGGAAAGCGAGCCCATGAGGCTTCACGCACAAACCTGGCAACAGGCATGTCAGGAAAAGATTAGTAATGCATTTCTTCTGGTTGCTTATTCTGAATTACGGTGAAAAGCTGCAATGAGGGGAAATACTCTTTTGCTACCCCTGAAGACAATTAACATAGCAATAAAGCAACTTTAATTTACTGATAAGCAAAGGTGATATATAATTTATTAAATTACACTATACAAGGAGGAAAGATGTAAGCACGTGAGATTGTGGTTGTGTCTGAGCTAATCAAAGGACATCAAATGTATGTATGGAATGCAGAAAAAACGGTGCACCTTAAACTGTACGTGCACTACACTCTGACAAAGCAGAACCGTATCATAGGAGTATCATAATAGATATAGATCCTGGAACAGAACAGCTAAAGGCTCGGAGACTGGGGTTCCATTTTGCTGTAACAGTTGTGTGATGCTTTTCTTTTTCCAATAACCTCAAATCATCTAGCCAGGCTGCTTGGCTGTTCAAACAGTGCATAAGAAGTATTCCAGACCTGAGAGGCCTTACTCTGAGGCATTTACAATCTAAGTAGAAAGAGGAACAATAGAAGTTGTATTACCCTCACCTTAGAAAGGCAGCTAAGGCAGTGTTTTAAGTGTCTACATAAATAGCAAGTTACTTGTGCTGCTTTAAGAAAGTCTAAAAATTGGACTACAGAGAATTGGAAGCTTGGAATGGAACCTGTATTTTCTGTGTCCCACTGCTGTACGAGAGGACTGTCTGCTGGCTAATGAATAGTTAAAAATGAAAGTTAAAATATGGGAAAGTAAGTAAAACGCCACCTTGGTCTTTGTATCAAGCCTAAGAACTTATATGAAACCCCGTTTGAGTTTCTGCAAATATTTATATTATGCAAATATCACTGTGCTTTAGAGGAGTTTGTTCTTGTTCTGGTAGCAATCTCAGTTGTCATCTGATTTCACTCACAAACCACTTTAGGCTTTGTGATAAGACTCTAAGGTATCTGTAAAAGCAATCATTTCAGAAGTAAATACTCGTGCCTGGAGTGTCCTTGTATATGGATATCAGTAATAATGCAGCTGATAATTTTACTTTGCTTTCACTTGATGATCCGAGAACACAGTGCTATGAATATAAAGCCTGTGAAGAGAGCCATGCAGTTAAGTGCCAGATTTCTAGACCCTGTGATCTTTTTTTACATGTGCAATGGTAACCTCCAGATGGGAGGATTCCAACCTGCTCTGTAAACCGATAGAAATATAAAGCAGCAGCAAACTTTATGAAGTAATGTCTGCTTTACATGGCACAATGTTAAACAAACAATAAAGCAAAGCAATGATTGTTTAATGTAAAAATATATTGAAGAAAAATATATTAAAGTGTACTTATATGACTGCAGTAAGTTTAGGAGAGTGATGAAACTTCTTGGGGAAAACTATAAAATGGTTAAATGAGACTGTGACCTCATTAAGTTTTTATGTAGTTATGTTTTTGTCAACACACACCTTGTAGGCATTTAAAAAAACCAAACACCCAACTTTGTAATCTTGCTATTACAAATGCCCCATTGATCAAATGCTGAGCACAAGATCTAGATAGGAGTGTTGTAATTAGTAGCCATGGCATAGGGAGTCTTAAAAGGATGACTAGATTTTCATGAAAAACTTAAAATTTATCCAAGTTCAGTCAAATTACTCCCTTTTACTCTATCTACTGTTACCGTGTATTCTAATGCCTGAATTAGGACAACTTCTAATTTTCCTACAAAACTTTCCAATGCTATGCAATCTAGTTTTGTTTTTGTTTTCCTTTTAATTCCCCAATGGCAGAAGATTCATATTTCACGCAGGCACTGGTAATTAGCCAAGGAAATTATTTAAAATGCCAGATGTCACATATTAAATATAAATGCCCTATGACCTTGTGTGCAGAATGGAAGCCTCTTTCCTATATGACTGCTGGATTTCACTTTCCTGAACATAGCATCCGTGGTGAAATAGTATCTTTCTCCCACAAACACCATTCTGCATGCTTAAACAATGGATGTGTCTCGTTAACTGTACGACATAAAGGCTGTGATTATTTTGTTTGTATGCCATTTGCAAATGAGTTTAAATGTTTAAGTATACATTCACACCAGTCAAAAAATTTCCCTTGTTGCACTGGTGCTTTTTTCAATAGCAGCTGTAAAAGGCAGAGCCATAGATGCAGCCAAGGAACACTATCTGCTGATTCCAGGAGTCTTTCTTTGTGCTTTCTCATCTGCCCTTTCTATGCCACGCTGGTGTGTGTGGCTTCTAAACGGGTCCAGATTCAACCACAAACGGGAACGATATCAAGCACATGAAATACAACCTTATGCGTTATATTCTTAATTTGAGGCTGTTTGGTTTATTGAATCATGCAGAACGAATGCCTGACCATGCTTCTTCCAAAGCCTATTCTGGCTACAATTGCACAGCTGGGTTTGATTTGCTGCCCGTAGGAAGGGGGGAGGAATCCCTATTACTCCAAGACAAATACAGATCTGGGATGTGGCTGCAGATCCAGAATTCCTAGCTATCCAGCATAGGATGATGTGTGGAAAATAAAACACAGCACAATGTAGCCCTCAGGTTTTTGGAGCTGAAAGTCACAACACGCCTAGAAAATAGCCCCAGTTTGGAAAAGATTCAAATACCACAGGAAGCATGTTCCTTCCTTCTCAAAGCACATGCAATAACTCCAGCTTCTGACCAGATCAAGGTGTATCCCCATCTGGATGCAATAACATAGCCTAAAAGCAACAAGGACAGAAACCACCTATGCATACTAAATAAATAAATAAAAGCACCCCTCCTCGCAAAACCACAAAAAAATAAAGTTTCCCTTGTTACTGCCACTGTTTCTTCTCGATAGCACGAATCAGCATCCATGCTGTGGACCTCGAGGTTGACATAAGTCCCTGGAAATTGATGTAAGCTCACGTCAGTTGTTCTAGGGATTCTGCCAACTCACTCTCAGTCATGCCCCAATTACTCTTCAGCTGTATAGAAAGGGTCTGAAGGTGTTTTTCTTCTAAAAATTCAAATGCAGGAAGGATGCGCATTTTGGTGCAGTAGGAAAGGGACAGCAAAATGAAAAATATGGTGAAGACAAAAATAAAGGATGTTGCTGGCAAGAAATGGAAGTTCTGAACTCGGACAGATGTATCTTATTTTGATGTAAAAAGCTTTATAAAGATTACTGTAAGTAACTATTAATTGCTTACAATGCCACCTTTCCTTCTACATATTCTGTAAATTCTTACCTTGTTAGCTAGGTGGTCATGACATAACCAGTAACTCTTTTATTTTAGGATGTATGGTCCTTTTTCTTTTTAATTGACATCTGTAGGTAGGACTAAAAGCACTGCCTGATGACCTGCATGTGTCTTAGTTTTCAGAATGAATAATGTCTCAAACAGGGGAGAAAAGATTTGTTTTACAGTTAAGGCAAAGGAACAAGACAATAATACCCATATTTTTAATTTAACATACTCTTTAGAAATACACACTGAGCATCTTATCAAAGAACATAGATTAAATACTTGCTTGTGTTCACATTTCCCCCTGTGGAGAGAACAAGTTTGGTTGTATTTTTCTCCAGGGACATGCATAATGAATAACCTACTGGTATAGCAGAACAGGGAACTACTATGGTTACTCCATGTGCTGTAATCTGACACAACAATTATTTAACAATAAGACAAATTCTAACATAGCTGCTTTGAAAATGTGAAAGATTACCCAAAAGTTTTTAGACAGAAGCTAGCTGCTAAGAACCATTTTATATGTATGATGTTTTACTGAATTGTTCATTGTAGACCTGTTTTCATTCAGGAATGCACAAGGGTTTTTCTTAACCACGGTTAATCCAATTACACATTCTTTACCAGCTTGTCTTGCTACATGACCTTGGATTTAGAGGTAAAAAGAGGCTACAGGCTAACTGGGTGCGAGCATCTTATAAAGGTTTGGGCTTCCTTCAGGAGAGGCAGTTGGCTGCCCTAACAAGAGCATCAGCCTTCAGTTTAAGTATTGTAGAAACAGTAGCTGTAGCTGCTCATGTATTTTAGGTAAAGAAATAGCTAGCGGTGCTGGGAAGTGACAATAGAAAGGATGGTACATTAGTAGGTTAAGAAAAAGATAAACATATGGCTGTTTTGTATTCTGGGCAATAAAAGCAGCTCCCGTTTTCACTTGGGCAAACCCCTCCTGTCCCGGGAGGGGTTTTACAATACACCTGCTTGGATCCACCTGAACAGCAGCAAACACAAAAAGACCCTGTGCATAGAAACAATTCCAATTAGTTATTTATGGGTCACCCAGTTTTAACAGATAAAGCTATAATTTCCGCATGGCCATAAAGTCATGACACAGTAACTTTCATTCAGTTAATTTTTCAACTAAGTAACAAAAACCGGTCCTTTAATGTTTAAAGGACATTGCAATGGTATTTCTGTTTAATGCAAGTTTCAGTCCATAATGTAAATAAAACTGTACTATCACATCACTATCTATAAGCAAACGTGACGGGCTGTGAGTAGCAGTTTAATTCCCATCAATGCCCAAGTTTTTGCACAAACCTAAAATCCTCCTAGGTCACATGTGTTGAGAGTTAATCTTTTATTAATGCCACAGCACCCAGTTTCGTTAACTTGCTCTAGGATTTCTTAGACTGCAAATTCCAGGCAGATTGGGCCAATTACAGTTTCTACCCTGCCATCCACTGCTGGCAATGATGCTTCTGCTATATGAACAACTTAAACTACGTTTTCTTTCATTCTTGTATTTGTCTTTTAAGCTTAATGTGAGGCAAAATAGATGATGGTATGTTACTGTGCAGGCAGAACGTTCTGGAACTTCTGTGCTCTTCCCAACGGCTGCTGGGCTGCCTTCATTGATGGCACACGCTGCTAGAAGTATTGCGATTAGTCTCCTTACAGTTGCCGCACCGCCACTGTTTCCCAGCAGCCTGGAAGGTGGTGGACAGCTTAGCGCCCTTCACGGCATGTGTTACCCAAGCCACATTCCTCAGCTTGCGCCAACTTAATCTAATTACCCAAGCCGTGAATTGGTGCCTAGAATACCACCTATTTACATACGATTTTTTTTTTATTTATTTTATTATTTTTTTTTTAGAAAAGCAGCGCGCAGCCCGAGACCCCTTCGCTCTGCCCGGGGGCTGCGTGCGCCTTGCAGGGGGCTGACGGCCGGGCCCCCGGAGCTGCCGCGTCCCGGACTGGCGCTCCCGGCCCCGGCGGGGCGACACGTGGCACCCGCGCCCCGCGGCGCTGCCCCGCCCCTTTGTGCTCAGCTGGCTCCACCGGATTGGGCGCCCGCTGCGGGCCAACCAACCAACTACAAGCCCCGGCAGCCCGCGCGGCGCGGGGCGGGGCGAGCGCTGGGCGCCATGTGCGCTGGGTGCCCCCCACCCCTCCCTCCCTCCCTCCCTCCCTCCCTCCCTCCGCCGCACCGGGGCCGCCGACGTCACCGCGTGAGAGCGCCCAACTGTGGGAACCGCCGCCGAGGGGCGGGGGGCTGCCCGGGGGCACGGCGCGGGGCGGGGCCGGGCGGGGCGGGGCCAGCCGCGGCCCGTAGTAGGCGCCCTCCCACCCCCGCTGAGTGACAGAAGGCGCCCAGGCACGGGAGCTCGCGCTGGGGCCCGAGCCGCCGCTCGCGCTGCCGCCTCCCCGCGCCCTCCCCTCCCCCGCCCACCCCCTCCCCTCCCGACCGCGGCGCCATCCGGTGTTATGAGGCGGCCCTGAGGGGCAGCGGCGGGGAGCGCAGCCCGGCAGGAGTCCGGCGCGGCCCGGCAGGGCGAGGGGGTCTCGTTTCGCTTCGCCGGCCAAACCCATGACTACGGCAAACTGCGGCGCCACCGACGAGTTCGATTTCAGGCTGATCTTCGGGGAGGACGGGCAGCCCGGCCCCGGGCCGCCGCTGGGGCCTGCAGGTGCGCTCCGCCGCGGCCGCTCCGCTCCCGCCGCCCCGGCCGTCGGGGTCGGCTTCCTGTTTTCCTCCGAGCGAGGCGAGGGCGGGGAGGGGGGGCTGCCGCCTGCCCCGCCGCGGGAGAGCGGGGCGGGGGGTGGCGGGGCGGGGAAGCGGCGCCGGCCCTCCTCTCCCTCCTCCCTGCTCCCTCAGGCTGCGGCCGCCTCACGGGACCTGGGGGGCTGAGGGGGGCGATCCGCCATCGGGGCTCCCCGGGCCGCCCTTACAACTTTCCTCGAGTAAAGAAACCCGAGGACTCCGCCGTGCGGGAGGAGCACCCCTCGGGGCGGGCGTGGGGGGGGACCCCCCCTGCAGTCGTGGGGGCAGAGGCCGGTTGGGTCTGGCGGGCCTGCTCCCCCATCCCGGGCCGGGGGCTGAGGAGGGACCCGCCTGCGAGCCACCGTGCTGCCGGCGCCCGGCTGGGGCGGCGTTGCAGCGCCCGGGGGGGCGGCCGGGGGGGTCCCGGTGAGCACAGCGTGCCGTTACACTTGGCACCGGGAGGGCAGCGGTGGGGCCGGGCTGCGGGCTGGTCTGGCGCTCTGGCGGTTAAAAGTTTCAACCGAACCCTTCCCCGTGTATAACGCATCGTCGTTACTCCAGTGTGTTCTTACAAACTTTGTGTACGTGCGTGTGGATGGGCCAAACGCTGCGCGATGAGGTGGGGGGGCTGCTGGGTCCGTGTGTGCCGATACACACGTCTCGGAGCCCTTCCATTTTATTCTGTTTGGTAGTATCGGAGCCTGAAAACCCCGTTTAAAAAGCCTCATGTTTCTTTAAACTGCAGAAAATAAAGTATTCCCTGCAAACTATGTTGCGGGGAATCCAGAAGAGCCAGCTGTGCGGTGTGCGGCTGGACCACGGGTCGACGGCTGCGTGCTTTTTTTTTTCTGACCTACTTGAAATAAGTATTAATTGGTAGTGCACTAAGTCTAACTAGTTAGATGATAAGATAGCTCTGAAACACGGCTGGATCCAGGCTAAATGATGCAGCCATGTTGTTTTGTTCTCTGACTCGGTTGCCTGCATAAGTTGATTAGAAAACAAATTGTTCGATACGGTCCATATATAATCCAGTGCGAACACTCAGAATTAATTTGTTGCAAAATCTCTAACTTTCTTGGTGCTAAGACTTAGTTTACAGATTCTTTCAGATACAGGGAGATTTTTCTTTGCCTAGAATAGGCAGGAGTAGCAGATGGTGCTTCTGGGAAGGGGGCCTGAGATCTGCTAGCCAAATAAAAGTATTACAGTGCCATACGAAACAATGGGGACTGTTAATAGAGTACAATACTTGACACCCCCCTATTCCTGTTGTGGTTTTTTTTTTCTACACAAAGCTAGTGGTCTTAGCTATGTTCCTCAGTTGATGATAGATGAGAATGTGAAAACAAGTTGCTCAGAAAACTGGAAATACTAGTGGTACTCAATTCCCTTTTATAATATTTGTATTTTGGTAGCATTCCTTAAGAAGCAGTTCAGCTATTACTCCGAATATGGTGAATTTTTATGTGCTTGATAAGTTAAAACTATTTCTAAGGCAGATTTTGAAAATGTGATACTCAGACCATAAACTGATCTTTCAGTAAGAAATCCTGCATCTGTAACTCAGTAATTTCACTGTTTTGTGGAATACTGGCGATGATCTCGCCTGCTGTGCACAGATGTGGCCTTCAGGGGAAAGGGTTAGAATAGGGCTCTGGCTTCAAGTATTTTATTAAAAGGATTGCCAGAGTTTAGCTGTTAATTCTGTCCGTTAATTTTACATCTGAAGAAATAGATTTCACATAAGAGAGGACTTATATTGGAAGTCTTACATTTCCCCCTTATTCCTCTTCCGAGTATATTAGCTAGATAAACTAAAGTTCTTGGGTCTCATAAGCCCGTATCACTCACTTCAATGATGTTGTCCGTTGTGCAGCAAAGTGAGGATTTTTTTTTTTCTAATGTATGAGAATAAAAAAACATGTAGGTCACAGGGAACATTGCTTAATCTGAAATAAATAATGTTAAAAATACCAAGTCATCCATGATCGCGGCGAATACTTGAAAACATGTTCTCATGCTTTGTGCTGTATCTGAAGAAGTGTCTGGGATTGGCACCCTTGTGAAAGAAGCGTCTAGTACTAAGTTCTTGTGTAAATAACATGGAAATCTATGTTAATGCTTTCTTTTATGTTGAGACTTCTGTCGTGTTTTGAGGATTTTATTCTGTTATGTATGTATGTACATAAGCATGTATATATATGTAGATTTTATCTTTAACTGTATTTTTAACCAAAAGCAAGAAAAAGTGAGCTATTCTGTTTAGTTTTGTGCGAACTGGCAGGAATTGAGACTAATGTTCTGCAGTAGTGCTTGTGTGTTTGATCTGAAAGTTGTAGTTCCTGCTGCAGAGGGGAATGCACGAAAGATGGTTTAAATATGCTTGGCAGTCTGTAGTCAAATACTGCAGTCTTTGTAGCATACTTTGCCTGAAATCTAAGGCATAACCCATTCCATATAGCTTGTAAGCTGAAGTGCAAATTTGCTCAAATGGTTGCCAAATTAGAGATTGTCAAAAGCTCTTCAGCTGCTTTTAAGTAGAAGTTAGGTACTAAGCACCTTCCGCAAAATCTTGCACTCTTCTTCTTAGACAGTTTAGTGCCCTTGTCTCAAAGAGGAAAGAAATTGGCACTTTTTTTTTTATTTTTTTTTTTTTGGTAGTGTTCAGCACTCAAAACAGGTGGTACAGTTCTAGGTACTAAAAAGCTTCATCTTTTCCTGACAAAATAACTCGGGCCTCCAGTGTGCAAGGGTAATGCTATAGAGCACTCACTCTGAAGCGAACCAAATCTCTTTGGTATACTCTTTTCTTCCAAACCCTTTGGGTTAGTTGCAGTCGCATCTGATTGCATCTTGCCACCTTGTATCAGTTGCATTTGTAATGCCTGAGTAAGTATTTGAATGACAGTATCATTCAGGTCTGTACCCTCTACTAAAGTAGATGGTCATGTAACTAACTTTTTCAATTAATGTATTTGAGAAGCCACCATGTTTGGTCTCTTTAATGAAGAGATTTTTTTAAGATGTCATGTGTGACACTTGAATAATCAAATTTAATTTGGAATGCTTTTCTAATGATGTCTCCATCCCTTTCACCCCCCCAGTTTTGCATTACTATTCAATCTAATTTTTGGAAGTTTGCCTAGAATTTATTAAACATTAAACAAATAAACTGCATTAAGGTCTTCACACTACTGCTAAAAACTCCGCTGAGGGTGCGGCATACTGTTTAAATGCCAAACTGTGCAAAAGGGGAGCAAATGCAAGTTGCTATGATTGTTTCTTTAGCCGAATTTTTATTTTAAGGGTTCAGCTCCCGTTTTAAATAATGAGTTTTTACAAAGTAAGGGTCTTCAAAGAACTTGGGGTATGTAGTACTAAGCTGGGAATTCAGGATCTTGTACGGTTCTGTAACATCCAAAATTGTTTCTTCTTGGTATGTGAAGTGGGGACTGACTTAAAATTAGAGGCTGCAAACTGTTTCATATCCAGAAAATGAATTATTTCATTACGCAGGAAATTCTGACAGAGGGGGTATTGGTATTGCTGTTTAGAATCCTATCTAAAACATTCCTCTTACTTGTGATGAGGTCCTCTAAGAGTGAAAGACAGGCTAAGGTTTTGCTACCCAGTAAAATAGAGCAATATGTGGAATTTCACCCTAACACCCACCTTTTGTTCTTGGGTTGTGAAGCAGAGGAGGAGAAGTTCTTATTGTCTTTCAATTTAAATAGTCATCCTTCGTTGATTCTGTATATTTGTTTTCTCAAAATATGAGGGCTGATAAAAATACCCTCCTTGGACTTCTGATTCATAATATCTGTTTTATTTTCTTGGAAACCATGAAACAAGCTGAAAAGAGGTTCTCCTTGTTTCCTGTGACTTAATATTTGGTTGAGTAATACTATTTGGTAATCTTGTTACAGATGAAATCTCACAATCTCTTACTTTTCTCCTGAAAAGCATGGTATGAGAAGTATGAAAAATATCCCAGTTCTGTGATGAATTTAGTGACAATTCAAAACATCTTTGCAAGCTGGAGCCTCGCTCTGGATATGGACAGTGTATCTGGATTTGGATCTTTAGTTTGTTTGAAAACTTCTATACTGTTGCTCTCCTTTGAGGTTTTTTTTTTTTTGTCTTTTAGCTTAGACCTATTAGTTGGCCTGAGGCTGTTACTAAGGATCAAAATGGAAATACACATGTTGCTATTGTGACTGTCAAAGTAATACCTGATCTTTTCTTTTGAAGGTTTCTGTGTCTGACCTTCTTTCTCTATGAGCGTGTGCAGGCTGCTTGGGCTGCTCGGCAGTTACCTCCCTCCCATGGTGTTGAGTGCTCTGAAGCAAGCTCTGTGGCAAAAACTGGCACAATATAAGTGTCGTTTAATTTAGATACATAGTAGAAGTCTTAAAACCAATGCCTTGTACTGAAACACCACCACAATACTAGTCTTTATACCTTTGCCTTGATCATTAATATGTAAAATATTCTTCACTTCTTAAATGTGTATTCATGACAGGTATTGCTGTCAGGGTTTGTTGGTAGACAGTAGAAAACAGCCTAAGCTGTTTCCAGAAGTTTGCAGTGTGCTTGAACTTTTTGTTCTTTTCCCTGAGATGGTGATTAAGGTAAGCGATACTAAGCAAGTTGTGGTGGGAAAGAGAGCAGTCTCACAGTTAGACTGAGTGGATAATTAAAGGCTCAATGCTGGCAGTAATTGTGAACCTGAGGTGTGAGCTGACTGAGGGTTGCTCTTGGTGAAATTCATTTTTGTGATCAAATATTTCTGATCCAGAACTGCTAAAAAGTTTGCTTTCCTTAGCTGAGAGAAACTTGTGAGACATGATCTTCTGAAGTACTTTTTTAACAGACGATCTTGCACACCTGTGTGGTTCACCTGAAGTTTTATTCCTTTTTAAAGTCTTTTTATTCTGTTTAGATTTGGTTGCCTATATATAAATGGGTAGGAGAGAAAGCCTTTGCACAAGATAGTAACTCGGTGGTTAATATGTATAATTTGAGCCACACATATAAATAGAGCTGTGTGTGCTGGTCTTTAAACATTTGCTTTACAAAAGAGTGCTCATGTGGATTAAGATGGGATCAACTGGTGCAACTTTAAGAAAGGAATGAATGGACAAGTCGCTTGAGTCAGTTTCTTTTTTTTCCTCCCTTAGACATAAACCATACTTTTTAACATAAATGTTTGTTTATTTATTAGATGTTGAGCATTAAATGTATTGTAATGGAAACCACCACTTGAGGGTAATTTAGTTATTACGATTTTATTGTACAAGCTAGCGGATGCTGGTATCTGTGCACGTAAAAGATTGACGCGCAGGGACATAAAGCAAATCCAGTCTTAGGCTGCGGTTATATAATCTGCTGATGGAGGGGAGGAGGGTAAACCAAACAGCTGCATCTCGCCAAAAATAGAGGGTCTGTGTCAAGAACCTTGTGACTTCAAGATAACTTAAGAAAAGATTTCACTGACGAAGAACCAGAGGAAAAAGTGTATTAAAGTCAAATCTGGTGTCAATGGAGTCAGTTGCCTCACCACAAAGAGTAACATTAAAATGGTAATCCTGGGAAGCTGATGTGTTTGAATACATTGTGTTTTTTCATGGCATGCTGGCTAAATCACATCTTGCCTATTTGGATAAAGCTTGACCAGGATAAGACCACTTGGGAAAATACCAAACTCTCTTGTGTGCTGTTGCAAAGCAGTTGTAGTTGCACCTGATCTGATTTCATAACTTTTATGGTTTGGCATATGGTTCTTGAACCACTACACAGTGCATTGAGAGCACTATGTAGTGAGTCACTGCATAGTGCGGGGATTTGAAAAAGATCCCTGGTTTGACAAATTTGCTTATTTTGTGTGTGAAATCATAATTGCACCTCACCCTCTGTCCCCTTCCCTCCCATCTGAGTTGTGGGCACAGTGCAAATGGAAACAAATCCTGACTGTTGGGATGTGGGAGATGGGCAGGGTACAAAAGCATTTGTGCTGCTGGTTTTATCTTGCATGATTTCTGAAAATTAGAAATAAGCCCTTTCTTTCTTCAAAGTAATAAGTAGCCCTCTGCTTAAAACATGATGGTCATCTTTTCCTTTTGTTTGTGTTGTACAACTGCAAGCAGTTTGTCATATCCCATTCGGAGAGCAGCCAAATAAGTAATGTTGCTGTGAACGAGTGAGAAATGAGGGTAGATGGGGCCTGGTTCGATAGTAAGCAGCAGTTTAGCCCTTCACAGGAACAACATAAATACGGGAGTCATTGCCTAAAGCTGCCCTAGTGGGCCAGGGAAGTGCGTGGAGCAGACCTGGCAGTGAGCCCAGCCTGTAAAACAACATCCAAGTCCTTGCATTTGTCCAGGCATGCCATGTGGGGTTCGGATGACAGTGGAATTTAAGATGAGTGAAATGATCAGTAAGGCTAAGTAAAACTGCACGGCAGGAGCAAGCTTATTAACAAGCCAGTGTTCTTTTCTACCTTTAGTACACAGATCTGTGAGTATTGTGAAATTCTGGCAAAAGAGAACATTAAAAAAAAATTGTGGAATTGTTCAAAGTCATTCAGGGAAGATCAGTTTAAATCTGAAGTGTAGGACTGGTCGATACGCAGGGCTTTGGGCTGTGTTGTGTCTCGCACATCTCGCGAGTTAACTGAACAGCTGAACTTAATCATTTACGTGGCTCTTCTGATTAAATGTCTTGGTGGCACTGAATGCTTATGGTTACTTTCCAGACAAAGGACGATAGGTGTGGTAGAAGAGAAGATACTTTTGTCAGTTTAGTTTGGGAGGCCCAGTCCTCATTTTTATGTGTGGGGGGGGAAGGAGAGAAGAATCAACTTCCTGGAGATCTGACTTTATATAAACCCATGATCTTTCAGCAACAAATTTGTGAAAATAGAACTCTGGATTTGGTTTGGGTGGTGTTGGGGTTTTGGTTTTGGTTGTTGGAAGCAGAAACAAAAACTTCACATGAACTTCATAAAATACATTCGTAGGTAGAAACATATGCAGATACTTACAGCTAATTTATTAGTCCCAGAAATGTAGAAACATGTTATTCATATTAATATTTAGATTAATAGCAATTACTTTTGTTTAAAAAAATAGCCTCTCAGACTGCATTTTGTGTGATAGTCATCACTTCTAAAAATGAGAAATACTTTTAATGTAGCAAAATTGCTGGATGGAATTGGATTTTTCTGTTTGTTTTTTAATAGATTGGTGGAGAGGGTTATTTCCAAAATCTTGTAAATATTCCTCTTTAGACTTACTCTTAGGTCCTTTCAAACAGAGTTCTTTCCGTTTTTCATATGTATGAGGTTATTCGAGATTGCAGGAAGCAAATAATTTTAAGTTCCCGGCTTAATGATTCTTCATGTTTTAGTGGCTGCTAACTTTCCTTTTTAGGAACAAATGCTGGGATAAGTGTTTTTTAATCCTAGATTTTATTTTTTGTAATGGTTTTGGTAAATAGAAGAAAATGGGAAGACCACTAAAACATAAGTTCAGTGACAGGCAACATTTGTACTATACTGGAGAGGGAACAGAATTGTGACTCTTTGTAGCTGGGACAGAGAACAAACTTTTACTTGCTAACTGAAGTTGTTTTACAGAGTAACCCTTTGTATCTACCCAAAATGAAAGCATAATCTAAGAACAGAATGATGAGCTGATAAGGCAGTCAGGGTGCACTTATTGACCATTAGCAACAGTGTTTCACTGCTTTTGATGGCTGCATAATGGGATGTAACAATCTCTACAGTGATTTATAGCTACTCATGTGTATCTTAGATGCTTTCTAGGAGTTGTTCCCTAAATCAGAAACTCAGAAGAGATGAGGAGATGGAGTAACTGTGTATGATTGCAAAAGGCTTGTAACGGTGTCATTTGGGATAACTGTACTCGAGTGACAAGGCCACAAGAGAATGTGTGGCTTAATCCAAAGAACCACTAAGCAAATCTTGTCACCATTTTGTATTTTGCATAGCTTCTTTAAATTAGGTCAGAGTCTTTGTATTTCATCAGTGCAATTTGTCAAATTTAGACTTCTGAGAGCAAATGCTACTGTCTTCCAGGTTGCCTAGCTTTTTTGGTTGGGGGCAGGAGGTGAGGCTGATTAGGTACGGTATGAAGTGAAACCTCCAGTCCTGCTGGAATAAACACAAGCTATTTAGGACTCTGTGAAGAGATGCAGTTTCAGGGCTTGCATTGTTGTGAGGCACACTAATATGGTCTCCCTTGTATTTTGGGGGAAACTTTCTGAAAGTTGCTGGAAAAATAGTGTTCGTGCTCAGCTTCAGCCTCCCCTTTTCTCGTTTGGTTCCTGTTTCTGCCTGTGTCAGTTCTAGCAAAGTGAATTCAAGGTGTTTCTGATTCTACATTCATGTGAGCAGCTGGGAAAACAGGAAAGTTTCAGATAAGTTTCTGGCTTCTTTCAGTCCTTTGATGTATGGAGCCTTTCAGTTTTGTGCACCTGAAGCCGACATTAAAGCTGTATTATAAACTATACTGGTGAAAAGCTGTAATATTAATGATTTGAAATCCTGAGCTAACTATACGGTAGGATTGCCTGCTGTGGAATAGTTTGCCCTCTGTCATGTTGTAGGACAGCTGCAGAAGTACAGTGTAATTTTGCTGAGGTGTGAAGAGTTCCCAAACTAGTTTGTTCGAATACTGTCCATACTGGTTCTCAGCCTCTGTGCCATGCTCTGTATGATAAACAGAAAGAGGCATGCGCCTGTTTCAGTCTCCCCTCCCTTTACTGTGTAACCCTCTCCACTCAAACTTCTTGCCTTGGCTTATTGCATTCCTTTTCTACTGCCTTTCACACAGACCCTAGCCTATGTCACCATACTCTCCTATAAACTGAAATATCCATTTTCTTGTACATTCCTGTCTTGTTTTGCTTGCTATGGCCCTACTTACACATTCTGATCTTGGAAACTCGGATTCTGCTCAGTGCTTGGTTCAGGACTGGAGCAGACTGCAAACCTGGAGTTGTCTCTGTGCAGGGCAGCAGGTTGCTGTCAGCAAGCTCGTTGCTGTCAGAAGCTGATCAGCGGTGAACACATCCATTTCAGTAGTTAGGTGAGAATTTCAGTTTATAGGTGCAATATAAACCAGAACTTGGAATAACTGGAGAGCCTTTTATGGAATCTGCTCATTTTGCCCCCACAAAGGAAGAGTTAGGCTGTGGGTGATAAATTGGCCTGCAATATCAAGAGTCTAGACAAACCTTTGGCTGGCAACTACAGCACATAATTCCCTTGTTCTCTTCAGTCAGTATTTGCCTGATGTTCTCGCTTATCTTTACGATGAGTCTTCTTCCTGTGGGTCAGGCACAACACACCAGTTTTGGAGTGCTCAGTCTTTTCCCAGTTCCCATGTCTACACATGCCAGATGCTCTGGGATTGCAGGGCTGCAGTCCTTTCACAAAGTCTAACAACTGGTTGTATAGAATAATGTAGTTCATCTTCAGAATAGCAGTGGCAAATAGGATGTTAATACTATGTGTTAGTAACTACTGCACAGATGTATTGTGTCATTTTAAGAATCTTCCAAAAGGCTGTAGTGTATTTCTTAATATCTTTGAACTCCTGGGTCATGTTAGGCTGACTTTCTATCTAACACTGAATGACAAATGAGGCTTCATCAAACTGGAGGGCAACAGCTCCTGTTTTATGTGTTATGCAGTAAAATACTGTGCCCTGTTCACTGACACACCCACAGAGAAAAATGGAAGCAAAGAAGACCCTGGAGAATTACAGATTTTTAAAGCAAAAAGTAAATATTTTTTAACCTGTTATGAGTATTAAGGAATAGTTCTTAAATACTGAATGACAAGCTCTATAAATGTTCATATAAATACATGCTTCATAATCAACCAGAAATACCAGGAGAGCGGGAGAAGGCACGGGTGTAAACACTGCCTAGCACTTCTGTTGCTATTTTCTGTTCTTGTAACTGAACTTTAAATGACTAATTCTTGTTGAATCTTATGGTTACAAGCTGGATTCTTTACCTGCTTTGTACGTCACTTTTTACCGATGTATCTCAAAGCACTCTGCTATGAAAGATTATGAGAACGTAGGTGTTGTAAGAAAAGGAAAAAACCTCAAATGAGATTAACTCCATTTGCTGTGACAGAAGTACCTAATTTTCTGAAACGTGCTTATGACTTGAGCAGATCCATTTGATTTTCATGTTTATTTAGTTTGTTCTTACAAGCCAAATAAAATTTCATTACTGTTATTTCCCTATTCAGAGCTTAATTCTGTTGCTTCAGGCTGAAGCTGGATGTACACTAGGACAGCCATTCTAGTTTAAATGCATACCAGGCTATGGCCTGAGGATTTAGTTGCATGTTACATTTTTATTTTATGGTGAAAACACCTGCAGTTCCTGTCCTGGTTGCTCACTTCTCCCCATGTCCTAAAGCTTGCCATCCTGTCAGTTGTGTATATACAGGTGTTTATGTCGGTGCACTGCAAATCTGATTGCCAAAATCATCTGGGTTAAAAATACCACTCTTCTCGTTTCCCCTCCTGCTTTGTGTGTGAGCCTGTGTGGGAGGGTAGTTGCTGCTGAAAAAAACACAACATGTAGTTACACCCTGAGACCCAGCATGTTCCTGTTTTATTCAGTGTCAGTTGTAAACATCTGATATGCTGTATTATTTTGTTGTTTAAATTGCTTAAACTAGTGCAGCTTCATTATTATTCTGCATTGATGAGCTCCCGCTATTGAGAACATTGTTTTTCTTGTACCTTTCCAGTGTTCTTAACACAAGTAAACAAATGAACTTCTGATGGACATGACAGAGCTGCCTCTAGTGTACATGATTGACAGAAGTAAAATTTATTTTTATCCTTTTTGCGTAATCTGATATGGCCATAAAACAGAACACAAAATCATTGAAGAGGGAGAACTGCTTCATAAAGTGACAGTTGTTGTAAATCATCCTTTTCTGAAAGCTTAAACTTTCACACTGTTTTGTGTGTTGCTGAACTTGGTCTATAAGGATGTGCCTTCCCCTGCTCTACCATGCTACTTGAATTGTTTTCACAATTTATACCTTACTAGTCCCATATTTGGTGACTTACTAGTCAGTTGTACTGCTTATAAACTAATGCATTGCTGTATCTTTCAGGGTTTTTTTTTCTTGGTTGTGTTTTTTAAGTTTATGTTTAAATTTGTAGGAGGCATATCTGGAGAATTTACAGCTTGCAGCAGAGAACTGGAGTTAAATATCCAATTATAGAGCTTTAGCATGGTATACACTCTGATTTTTCTTTTTAAATGCACAAAAGTAAAACTGACTATTGGGTGTTTTGTGTTCTTTGTGAAGATTAAGACTAGCCTTTCATCCCCAAAAATACATTAACTGCTGCAAATCAGTAGGATAATGAAATTAAAAAATGGAGCTGCCTATGCTTTTTGTTCTTATTGGCAGATATTTCTGTGGCATTCTTTAATACCATCACGTTCAGAAAGAGATAGTGGTAACGGTCGTGACAGAACTGAGAAAGAAGAGGTGGTTGTTCTTTTTAGGGTTTGGGAGTGGAGACAGATTATGTGACTTGCCTGAGAACACACATGATGTCTGTGGCAATGCTCAAGTCTTTCCTCATGCTATTTAAAGGCCTTGGATTACTGATGCTTTTTTCACAGTAGCATTTTTATAAGACCTAGGCTGTGTTGCGCTTTCTTAGTACTATATACCGACTCCTATTGTCTGAACCTGTTTGTTTATGCGCTTACAAACCCTGGGCCTGTGTTCAGACATTTGATAGTAATTGACCTTCCTTCTGTGGAGAAATCCGGCTCGCTGCACAGCTGCACATACGCATGTGCCAGCACATCGCTGAGGAGCGAACAACTGGTGGGCAAGCATTACTAGTCCTGAATATGCAGTCTGATATGGCAAATAGTGAGCAAAATGTACTTTAGGAGCAGTTGTTCTGGATATTATTTAATTATATTCTCCAGTTAGACCGCTTACGTTGAAGTGTAGTTAGCAGCTTAGTAAGGGATGAGCCAGTGTTGTTTTAATACTGAACAGGAGCTTCTGCAGACTGGTCTGTTTCCAGACAGTAGCAAATGTACAGTCAAAGTGACAGACCTTCTGGTTCTCATTGATAAAGGATGACACAGATGCCTGATGTAAGATTGCATTGCAAGTCTGCAGCTTTATATAGCTTATATGCACTATGTGAACACAGAACATCTGCTAACTTTTGTGATCACTCGGTAGTAAACCTGATCTCAGCAGGTGGAGAAGGCAGCTTTGCTAAATTTCTGAAGACAGAGTGGCTTTTCCATGCATGGCAGTGTTAAAAATCTTAAGTTAAAACAAAGCTGAGTTACTTTCTGTGCTAGCTATCCAGAAGACCTCCTTTGATCGTAAAACAAAATTTGTTTGACGCGATTTTGTTCTTTGCAAACATCGACTTCTTGTTTTGTTTCCCTGTCTCCTTTTAAATGCTTACTGGAACAAATAAGCTATTAATACCACTTCTAAAACTGAATCTAAACTTATTGGCCCGTACTTCTTTGGTACTTTTTAACCTTTTATTTAGTCCAGTTTTCTTTACTCTGCATTGCTGTTAACTTTCTTATCAATTTACTTGGTTGACTTAAGTAGAGAAAAAGCATTTAACACACCTGCCTTTTCAGGGTCATGGTAGGCTTTTGATGTGAATGGCACTGCTTCTCTTGGGCTTTGTGTTTTGCTGTCTGTCCTATCGTAGCATCTTACCCCCATGCTCTTGTGGTAGTTTTTATGGTCTACCTTAGTAATCTGACCTAGTTTCTGTTTCTTGAATGCTTCTTTCTTATATTTTACGGTCAGTGAAGGCCTCATGACTTGGCCAGCTTCGCTGCTTTACGGTCTTTCCTCCCCCAGTAGGATTGTTTGGATGTAATAGCTCTCCTATTAAGTAACCAGATTTCCATAACTCCATTTTTTTCCCTTGGGCTTCTCCATAGCTTTTTTTTTTGCTTTGCACTTGCCTGTTGTGAGACTCCCCTGAATTTGTTTACCTGCTGCTTTCTGGAAGCCCTGCGTTACTTTTTTATTGAGCTGTTCTCCTTTCCATCTTAAGGGTTGTGAGCTGTTTGGGTTTGGTGGTGGGTTTTTTTGTGCGAGTCCTGTCATGTTGTCCTGCTCCCCCCCATTTCTTTCATCCAAGTTCCATTCATCTTTGTATGTTTGCTAGTTCCTTCAAGGTTAGAGGGCTCTTCCAGACTGAATTCTCTCTACAGTCTTTAATAGTACAAAAATAGTTATTGGTAAATAGCCTAGTAGAATTAACGACAGAATTTTTAAAGCTTAGTGTTGTCCTTTGTATGAGCAACTAACAGGTTATTTTAATACATGACTGTAACGGGGAGGGTTTGTGTGTGAAAACTAAAATATATCTACTTGTTTATTGGTTGTATCTGAAAATGGTTTGCATGATTTGGACTTCAAAATATATTGTTTCCACAGTCTTTTGGGATTTGGTGTTCATTAGATGCATAATTCTTACTCTAGGTTTCTAGCTTCCTGTTTTTTTGAGTGTGTGTGTGTATGCTGCTGAGGAGGGGTAATGGCAGAGCACGGTGCCAAACTCATTAGAAGTTGTTTTTCGTGGAGAGGGACCAAAGAAGCCCGAGTCAGAAGAGTGCTCTCCTGCCTTCTGCATCTCTTCCCCCAAGTTCTTCCTAGCTGGTGTTGATAAATCTGTGCTAGGCTGATCTCTCCATCTCAGCTTCTTGAAACTTAAATTTTGAATGTACATCTGCTTTTTGTAAATCCCAGTGACATCAAAAGTGGACAAATTGTCTTAAATATTTTAAGATTTCATGATTATTGCTGCAAGAGAAATAAGACTCTTTGCAGCGGTGAGAGTTCTAGCACAATGTGCTGCTACTGTTCCTAAGGCCGTTAATGACAGTAAATGGTTACACACAGGACTTGAAGTATTCCAAGTGTTCTTTTCCTACAACGTTATTATTTCAAAATTTCTGTACCTGTAACTGTTTTATTTCTAAATTTTGAGAAGCTGGATAATTGCTTTTATTAGGATTGCATTTTTCTTCTGTTGACCTATGCTTCTAATACTAATGATTTAAGAAGCAAGAGCATTTGATCTTGCACATGAATGTACCAATAGATGGGGAAAACCTGTAGCTCACTACTGTCAGCATTTCATGTTTTGTTATGGGAAATGGCAAAAAGGAAGACCCTCAATAAAAGTGTTTTTAAAATGTTTGCTATCCTAGTGAAAGGATAGGAAAATGCAGTTTTGATAGTGATTAATGTCATGCAGTCTGGATTTATGGAAAATGATAGTATGAACTTGATGCCTCACTGTCACATTTGACATAGGAGCATTTTAGTTTGCAGAAATGTTTATGTGTCTGTGTAATATTCCCTTACTACTGAAAAAAAATACTTTAAAAAAATAAAACCCCATATACAAAGCACTAGAAACTGTATAATTTTAAGGATTATGTTAAATGTTAGTGATGGGTCAAAAGCTCTCAGTGATTCAGCATTAAAACAAATTACTTGGGTTGCAGAGACAATATTGTTAACAGGTGTTGAGAGTAGTTTCAGTGTCTAATGGGAGTGGTCTGAGTACATTTAATTTCATCTGCTAGATGATAGACTAGTGAAGTACCTGAGGTCTCTTGCATACTTACTTTCTATACTTAAATATTGAGAAGGGTCTACTTTACAAGGAGAGAGAAAACAAGAGTGAAAGCATAGTGGTTACAAAGTAAGAAAGAAACCTGTGTTTTCTACTCTCCTTTTGGACAAATGTCTCATAGTGGCAGTTAATTCAGTATTAAGAAGTGGGGCAAGAAAATCTGCTTCGGTTCTGTGAGACAAAGCTGCTGATTTTGTTAACAGGGCTTGCACTCCCTCTCAATTGCTTGTTTTTCTTTGGAATATTTCCTGTGTTTTGGATAAGTTAGTGAGATCTGAGAATATTTTGTTTTGCGTTTTTTGCTGAACAACTTGTGCTCAAACTTTGCGAGATTGCACTTGAGAAATGCTGTTCTATGGGGTGAGCACTTTAGAGTTTTCTAAGCAACCAAAAAAATATCTTTGGAATAAGGTTCTTCGTATCTTTAATAATAATCTTTCCTAGGCCTCTTTTGATTGAATGTTTTTAGTTCTTTATAATCTTCATTGAAATCTGAGTCACTGTAAGATGCTTTCTAGTGTTAAAGGAGATAAATATTATGTATGTGATATTTCAGTGCTTGTAAGTATTGAGTAGGGGGCTTGCAGAAAGTATCATAGTCCTTCCTATTCATGTCACAAATTAATTGTTAATGGATTATGATCAAAAATGCTCAATTATGAATGGAGTGTAGTTATGAAAATTAAAGTTTGAATTGAGTATTCCAGCTTAGATCCTTTCAAGATTTATAAACCCATTTGCTGTGTGTATTATGTTTTCAACCACTGAAGATGTGTATAAAACGTGGAATCTGGTTGAAAACAAGATTTCTGACAGAATACTATACTGTAGCCCTATTTAGCTGTAAATATGGCTGGGGAAAATCTTAAATTAAGAATTGGTTTTCTTTTGTGTGGCTACTGTAATGGGAAATGTCCAAGATGTTGAAAACAGGCTATACCTGGGAAACAAAGGTTTTTGTTTATGGCATTTTTTCCCCAAGTATTACATTCTGACTCTGTTCCTCTTTGTTTTTTTCTTCCCTCCCCCCCCCCCCCCCCTTTTGTTTTCAGATCTTGAGTCAGATGACTGTGCGTCCATATACATCTTTAATGTAGACCAACCATCATCCTCTGTAAATCAGCCAATTTGTATTCCTCGCCATGGGTTGCAGTCTCACTCCTCTCCTCTGTCACCACCTACAAGACTTCAGAGTCATAAGAACTATGAAGGAACTTGTGAGGTACCAGAATCCAAGTACAGCCCACTAGGTGGACCCAAGCCCTTTGAGTGCCCTAGTATTCAAATTACATCTATTTCACCTAACTGTCATCAGGGGATTGAAGCCAATGAAGATGAATTGCACACAAATGGCACTGAAAATGAGTATATGGAAAGGCCTTCACGGGACCATCTCTATCTTCCTCTTGAGCCATCATATAGGGAATCATCCCTCAGTCCAAGCCCCGCCAGCAGCATTTCGTCCAGAAGTTGGTTTTCAGATGCTTCCTCTTGCGAATCCATTTCCCACGTTTATGATGATGTAGACTCAGAGCTAAATGAAGCAGCTGCTCGATTTACCCTTGGCTCTCCTTTGGCATCTCCCGGTGGTTCTCCACGAGGTCCCAATGATGAATCTTGGCAGCAGCCTTATGGATTTGGGCATGCCTTGTCACCTAGACAGTCACCCTGTCATTCGCCTAGAACTAGCATTACAGATGAAAATTGGCTAAGCCCTAGACCAACATCAAGGCCCTCATCAAGACCTACATCTCCCTGTGGGAAACGACGACACTCCAGTGCTGAGATTTGCTATGCTGGTTCTCTCTCTCCTCACCACTCTCCAACTCCATCACCTGGCCATTCTCCCAGAGGAAGCATAACTGAAGACACGTGGCTAAACACTTCCATCCATAACGTACAAGGCCTTAATTCTGGCCTTTCACCATTTCAGTGTTGTACAGAGACTGATATTCCTCTAAAAACAAGAAAGACCTCAGAGGATCAGACTGCCACTTTATCGGGAAAAATAGATAACTGTCCTGAAGAACAGGGTAACTTATCATCATCCCTTGAAACTGCAGTAGATGATTGCTCTGGTACTCAGCACGCCTTGAAAAAAGATTTGCCCGGAGACCAATTTCTTTCTGTTCCTTCGCACTTTACTTGGAACAAACCAAAGCCTGGTCACACACCTATATTTCGGTAAGTGATTAGAAGGTCCTCCCCTCCCATTTTTCTTCTCCAATGCATTTTAAATAGGCATATGAATGCGTTTATATTTCAGCGGTGCATTAAGACTTCCTTAAGAAAACTTCTTGTAGGCAGGTAGATGATATAATTGGGAAAAAATAACTTGAGAGACCAAATATCCATCTTTTTCTTCTTTTAAAAATACAGTAGATGTATTTTAATATAGGATTAGTTTTATTTAAATAAAGTTTGTTTGCGCACATGCACAAAGCCCAGCTGAATCGAAAGCCTGCAGATTTTGTGCATGCTTTGCACTTCCATCTAATCTGAGCAGTTAACATTTTAGTATAGCTAGGGAAACCTGACTTACGTGATTTTATAAAACTGTGAGACAGAAGAGATGGGGAGTTTATTTGCTTTTGTTTTTACTTGCTGCTTTGGGCTGGTAGAATTCTAGAATTAGAATAGCAAAAAATATTTGCATGCCATACTGAAAATGGTCCAGAAAGAATTAACTTCTAGGCTGCAGTTCCAAGAGTATCGCCACCACTGTGGTGCTGAGTTAACTAGCTCTTTTCCTTTTGTAGTCCTGTCATGTGCTAGCAGAATGAGTTGTGGAGGCTCAGAAAAGGGAATTAGTTCATCGGGGGAAAAACTTGCTATATTCCAACCATATAGCTTCTGGAATCACTTTGCCAGTACAATGCAGTGGGTGGAGTAGAAATGTAAACTCCTTAAGCAACGTTGCTGCTGGATGGACAGATGCTGTGATTACTCAGCTCAAGTTATTCATTTGATTGCTGAACTCTTTTTTCTTGCTCTGCTAGCTTTTAAAAATAAGGGGTAGGGAGGTACTGGGAAGAAGAAGCTGCAGATGTTTTTTGTGTGGACACTTTGCAAGAAAGGTACATTAGACTAATATCTGTAAAGCACAATTATCCGTATAAAAAACATATTATAGGTTTAAATGTCAGTGCTTCCATGCTAGTCTATATTGATTTTAAAATAACTTTGATTAAAATAGTATCATTCTGTCCACAGGCACTGCTTAAGATTTGCTCTTCAAGGATGTAGTGGATGAAGAGATTACTCTTGCTTGGAGTGTGTGTGTGGGGAATATAGGGTAGGATTCTCCACGTATATGCTTTATTTTGAAAAACGCAAAGTTTAAGTCCTAAAAGTTGATGACAAAGTAGTGTTCTTCTATTGCAAAATCATCGTTGCAAAGCATTTGTTTTCACAATCTGTATTTCTAATTTTAGAAAGAATGGCTTAGAAATTATTCATGGTTTTAGCATTTTCCTCCCGCAAAGTGAAGAAATGTTTATGACCAAGTTTCAGAGATGCTCTATAGGAGGCGCTTTTCCTGCCACTCAGTTTTAAATTCTTAGCAGAAAACTAGAATTAACTGTTGTCCAGTAAGATGAGCTTACTGAAGAGGTATTCTTTTTTGGGGACTTCCCTCAAAAGCACAACTTGATAAAAAGTCAATGCTAGCTTTCACGGCGACATGCTAGTTTGTGTGTATTTCCCCTTTCCTAGTGCCTTGTTCCAAATTCAGATATCATTCGTGCATCATTTTAATGTCTTGATGTATTATTTCCTGATGACTTGTCAGATGAACAAGCCTGTTGGAAAAAAATGTTTTAGAATACTTGTTCTCGTTCTCTGTTGGGTACGTGAATATTTTTGGGGTGTACATCTTGTGAAATACAGAAGCACTTAGTCATCTCTTAAAGATTGCTACAGCTGACCCTTCCCACGTGTTACAGGCAGAGAACTAATGGAGAAAATTCAGCTGTAACTTTTGCTATTAAGTACTGATGAAGGAAGTTACAAACACACAAGGGTGAAATACAAACCCATACTTTCAGGGTACAGCGAAACATCCTTGAAACAAATGGAAGATAAATGAATCATAGCTTTAAGAGCTTGATAGTAGAAGGGTAACTTTTAATGGGTACTATTAAATAGACTCCAGTGTTCATCTGAGTTCTAACAATGACCTTTGCAGTTTTACTGCTGAACGTATTCCTGTGTGTTCATACATCAGTGTCACATACAAGGCTCATTTTTATTAATACTAGACTTCTGTTAATTTTAAAACTTGTTTTATATAAATCCTTTAGTTCAACCAGTTTAGATTGTTAATATCTAAATATATTTAAACAATGCTTATTCAGCCATGTTGTCATTTTTGCATAATTGCATACCACAGATACTAATTTCTCCTCTCATCAGAAATGTATTGATTTTAGTGAGTGGGAGTATTATTATTTTATTCCCCCTCTAACGTTCTTCTGCATAACTGTTTATGAATGTGAAGTTGAGCAGTAAAGATGCAAAGCTGCTAGCTGGAAAATTCTGTTTTACCAGATCTGAAACTACTGTGTTGACAGATACGTTAACTGTCTTGAAGTGGTTTGTTGGTTTTTTTAAATCTGCTCACCTGTTAATAAAAGGTGTTCAGACTGTTACTAGAATCCTTTTATTCTAACTAAAATAATAAGTACTTTTCCTTAATTGTATATTTTGGAATTGTATAGTATTTATGTAGGGTACTCAGGAGTCCTAACATGGCATTTTTGTTAGCTCACAGGCTAAATAAAATAGTTCATAAAAAGTGAGCACTGCTGAAGGGTAAAAAGCACGTAACTGTATAGGCATGTGGCAAGATGGGGTGTGGATCTATGGTTCTTTTGTGGGATGACCAAAATAGTTACAAAAATGGATATTCAGTTAAACTGGTTTCCTGTTGTAGTGGGGAGAACTGAGCAGAAGCAAGTAAAAATCAATTTTACCGTTTTCATTAAGAAGTAAAAAATTTTTTACAAATGTCAATTCATTTAGAAGCTGGCACTGAAGAACTTGTCTAAATACAAAATAGGCAAACGGGCAGAAGACAATAAAGACTACACTTATTCACAAGTAAAATAAATAAAACTATTACGCTGTATACATTTGCTGCCAAAAGCGTAGTCTGGCTGTTGAATTAGTGGAAGTGGCTGCAATGGCAGCTGTATCCTCAGTGAAATGTTGAATTACTTAGCAGTTGTAGCCTGTTCCACGGGTGCTATGAGAGTAAGCATCTTCAGTATGTTAAAACATTTAATTCTGTCATATAATATTTTATGATTTTGATGCTTATAAAGTAGGGGAGCTAAGTTGACTCTTACAAATAAAATTGAAATGTAAGAAGATCCACTGTTTAAGTAGTTTGACAGTGACCAAAAGTGATCACCACAGTTGTCATAGGGAGTTAGATATTATTTGCAATTTATATCTTTATTACATATTCTATATAGTAATATGTTAGTTGTAATAATATTACAATATATATAACAATTTATGTGCTTTTTAAAATGTCTTGATTGTATTGTCAAGTACGAAGTAGTGCATGTAGTAAACCGGAGTATTGATTCCATGCATATGAAGTGACTGTGACCAGTGTGCACACCCAGCTGCAATAAACCGACCCCTGGTAGAAGTGGGGATAACTTGCCTCACACTCTTCTCTGAATGCCATCTAAAGTTTTGTACATCTGTAATTTAGTTTATCTGTGAAGTCCTGACCATGTTTGCCTTCTTTCTTTGATGTTCAGTAAGTGTGCAATACTTTAAAAAAATTTAAAATGTGTACCATGCTTTTTGAGCATTTTAGTCATATTTCAGATGCCAGCCAAACAATCTTGTTACATGACAGCTTGTTATTTGGTCACAGAAACTCATAATCTGCCAGCATGTAAAATATGTGTGTGTATTCTGTGCCCTGAGTCACGTTTCTGTTTCCTTGCCAAAGGTAAGTCTAGGCAAGTGGCAACGGGCAGAACCAGTGCAACGACTCCTTTCAGTTAGGTAGAAAGGAACTGGGTAGTGTCTTCTGTACCTGGGAATGGTGAAGGTATCTGTTGGTGATGTCATTAACCAAGTACCTGGGCAGATGAGCACTCTTTCAATGGCAGAATAAATTGGTCATCTTACAGAATATTCAGCAATGAAGTTATTTGATAATTTGATTAATTACATTGTTATTCTTATGACTGTTATTTCAGTTACCACTTTCTTCCTTCTCCCAGGATAAGGGATAAGAATTGACCTTATCTGTGTGTCTCATGTTTCCCTCCCCTCCACCCTCCACTTGGAAAATCCCTTTCTTTTGGGGATCTTAATGTAGTGATAGTAGATCTGACCTCCTCATGTGCTTGTACCCCAGCATTTCATGAAGGTGCTGATTTTATGACTATTTCTTGCACATCTACTGTTAGAGCTTGAGTTCTAAGCTGGTGGGTTTTTTCCCACTAAATCTCCTTATGTAAAAGCCTAGAAATAGGTCTTTTAAAGTTCTTTCAGATTCTTTTATTTATTGGATTCTCTTTCTTTCACTCCTTTCCCAAATTCTGTATTGGCTGTTGGAAGGCAAACATAGATGCTTCAAGTTCATTTTCTTAGATAGCCTGTGTCGGTATAGGTTATAAATAGTCTAGAAGAATACCAGAGAAAGTGTTTCTTCATAAAGTCTATTCATATTCAAATATCTAAATTTGATCTGCTTGCTCATACTATCTGGCACCATCAGAAAAGGATCTGTATGTGCATGTGAATTATCTTAAGTGTATTCTTAAGTCTTTGAAACTTTGTGAAATTTCTATTCAATATTTAGTAAATATTTATGAAACCATGTAATATTGGGAAGCTCTTTAAGACTGATCCCTTTTATTAAAATTTTCTTGTTAGATTCCAGTCAGCCTCCTCAAGTAGAAGGCTGCTGTATGAGGAAGATCAGTAGCAAAATAGTATTTTGAAGTGATACATGTGCTTGTTTTACAGATGTTAATGTTCTCAGTTACAATGTATATAGATTTTCTGTGTGATCCATCTTTCTGAAACAAGTTCACAGTCATAAGATTTCCAGAAAGTAAAAAAAATAAAAAAATAAATAAATAGAAAGTCTGTTTTACAATACTTTCTTTAAACTTCATCAAGGGGAATAAAAAGAGTATAGGGATGACTCAGAAACCGGTACTGAGCAATTAATCCGGTACCGTACCATAACTTTGGGAGGACTTGTCACTAAAAGTACAACTCATAACAGAACAGCAACATTTATGGTGTTAACAACCGTGGTTACAGTGTTCCAGAGTTAACAACCATCACAGACATGGCCAGCACTGATGTAGGTAACATGGGGCATTTAGTTAGAATGGTCAATGATGATGCAACTTCTGCTTTTAGGTTTGTTGTTTTGTTTTCTTTTGCTTTAAGCTTATGGCTTTTAACATGAATGGTTGGTGGAACACTTAAGTTTTAGGTTTTCTAAAGCAGATCTGGAGAATCTAATCTGTCTTAAGCTAACAGGCACTTTGCAGAATAGTAAAATTAATGGGTCATTGATTCTTTTTTTTCTTTCTTTCTTTAACCCCTGAAACATTTTATGGGAACAAATGGTGATTTTCTGTCTGGTAGATAACCAGGCAATATTCATTAATGGTCAGAAATCTAGTTTCTTCTACTGTGTCTTCCCTCATGAAATTCTTAGAGAATTATACATTGATTTAAAAACTGCTATATAAACTGATGTTTGTCTTCAGACTGCTGTGTCACAAATCTAATCTAGAGCACTGAGAAGTGCGTGATATCAGGTAGTTTCTTTGTTCCAGTGGTGATGAACAAACGTGCTTTGATAGATGTATTTACAGCTCAGGAATCTCCTAAATGATGGATACTTAATGGCAACTTGAAACTATTTTACCTGGCAGTTACTGCTGGAATCTAGGATTGCTGACAATGTTGCTTACTCTGTCAGGAGGAAAAAAAAAATCGTTTACATATAGTGGTAGATTGCTGAATACTTGGAAACGTTTCTTCACTTGTCTGGATTCTTCTCTCAGAAGTCTGGGAAGTAGAGAGGAATAGAATTAGATTCTATTTTTAACATAAATATTAGAACTTTGGTTTTAACTTTAAAAATAATATTTTTTTTCAATGTGAGTGGACTATAGGCAGACTTAGTCTGCTAAGTACTTACCATTTTATTTTGATAAATAGAAATAACACCAGCTATGCTACATTAGCAAAGCTGGAAAGTGAAAATGTTTGCAAATTGCTGACTTTGAAGATAAGGACCCACTTAAGTGAGACAAGCAAAAGAACTTTGAACCTCTTATATTTTTAATACGCTAGGCTGTTGTTTACACACCATCAATGAATTCGGAGAAATTCAGGTAGTGTTTATTATGGGACCTTTGTGCTGTACATGTGATCCAGCTCTCGACTTTGTTCTGCAGTGATAGAATATGGATTTTACTTGGCAGTACACTGAATCAGTACTCTGAAAGCCTAGTTAACTGTGGGTCTGCTAGTAGTAGAACAGTGATATTTTTGGTGTCAACAGTATTTAAAAAGTCTATTGATAAGCCACTGTGGCAACTGGAATGGCCTCAGAATTCTTAACTCCAGAATTACGGGGAAAATGTTGTTTTGTTCTGGGTAGTGAAGAGCAACTGCAGCAGTATTTTGGCTCTGCAAGCACTCTTGAAAAGGACCACGGTATTGAATCATAGTTACTATTTGAGATTCTCAGGGGTTTGCTGCATTGCAACACTGACTTGTCACAGGATATGCTGTTGGTTAATCTCTGCAAGAATTTGGGATGAGGAAAAGATGTGGAATATCCATTGTATGGTCAGTGAGCTTTTTCCTTTTGATGTGTTGGGAGGAGCTGCAAGTGGAAAATGTTATTTTTGCTGCAACTAAGAAATAATAAAAGAATCACTCTAGGAGATCTGTGAATCTCAACCAGCTAAGGAAATAACTTTCAGAAGCATCTTGAGATCCTAGTGGGTATATATGAAAGGTTATTACTAGAATTAGTGACTACAAAGGGGCAGGAACATGTTCATACAGAGTGGCTAAAATGGGTTCTTCTATCAGTTCCACCTGTGTTCAAAAACTTTCTAAGCAAGGAGTCCAGGAGAGCATTAGACTAAAACGGAGCTCATGGCACACGTGCTTCAGCTGAGGTACCAGCGCTTAGCAGTTTGTCTGCACAGAGCCCCAGCTACTTATCCCATGAATTACCCAGGATGAGCGCTACGAATGGAAAGTAACTGTTTTAAGTTTTTAACTGGATTACTTGTAATGGTTCTCATAGGCTTTGTTCTTCCTTCTGTCCCACGTGTACTGCTGTGGGGACACAGCCAAATGCAAACCAGCAGCCTTATTTCTGGGGTTTGTCGCTTCCTGTGAGAGAGGCAGAGTCAGAAGGGATCTGTTCAATTAATATTGGTTAAATTATCACTGAAGTGATGATTTTAAATGCAGTGGCTTCTGCTGAGGGTACTACCCTCCTTCTGAGTTTCTTTTAATAGCTGCTGTTCCCTGAAGCCTTTATTCTTGATGTGATAGGAGTATGAGCTTTTGGAGGCTTGCATTAATCAAACTATACAACTCCCTTGGTGTTACTGGAAGAATCACAGAATGGTTTGGGTTGGAAGGGACCTTTAAAGATCATCTAGTCCAACCCTGACGTTTGTAGGTTTACAGATTGGTGCTGTTTCAACAGCGTGTTAAGATCTGATTTAATGAAAGTTCTAGAATGACTGTCACTCATTATTTCTGTTTCCTGACACGTAATTTGGTGCTTTACTAGTAGTTCACTGCAACGTTTATAAGGTTTTTACTCATTTAAAGAAAACAAAAAAGTAGAGAAACTTATGTAGAAGACTAAGTCACAAGCTATTGTAATGGTAATTTGGCAATGAACCTGGTAAAATTTTGTAATGAAACATGTGGAAGTGTCTACAAATGTGTTCCTCCCCATCAAGGCTGAAAAGTGAGGAGATTTAAATAACAAAAATTGTTATTTCTTTCAGTCTTCTGATTTAAAATGACATCAAGGAACCCAACATTCAGCAGTTAATCTGGGTTCTGAATGCGAACTTAGATGGCTTTATCGATAATGCAAATGCCATTGTGCTGTGTGTAAGCTGGGGGAGACAGAAATCCTTTTGTAACACCAAATTTTTGCTCATTTCTGAAGCAGCTGAGCTTATTCTTAAACACGTTCCAGGTATTTTAAAAGTAATGCAGCACTAAATCTTGAACTTAGCCAAGTTCCAAACTATCAGAGATCACTGGAGTTCAATGCACAGTTCAGCACTGATAAAAAAAACTGCGGTGAGTTAAAGGTCTAGCAGTTTTTCTGCTGATCCTCACCTAGCAGTGGAGACTGAACAGTATTTTCTTGAGAACAGATCCTTAAATGCAGTACAGCTAGCGGCATCAGACTTACTTTCCCATATTCAGCATCTGGTACCGAAATAGTGTTACTTCATATTGAAAAGTGTTCAAAATATATGCAAACTTGTTACATCTTTGCCCCCCAAATACTGACATGATAGCCTTTTCTACACAGTATTAAAAAAAAAACCAACTTGAGAGTTTGTATTCTAATATTTTTTAAATCTATTTAGTGTCCAAGCTTGTGGATGCATGTGACCTGCAGAAGGTGACAGTGCTGGCTAGGAAGTTCCCACTGCCTCCCTCCCACTAGTTCTATTTGAAGAAGCTGTATAGACAACTGGGGCCCTGGTAAATTAATAGGATTAAAAAATTCACCTTTCCAAATGAAATAATGTTAGATCACTGATCTAGTTCATCAGCATTTATCTAAAAAAAAAAAAAAAAAAAAAAAAAAAAAGTGAAAGGGAGATGTGGAAGCAGAAATACATTAAACTGATAGCCTCACAGGGCAGAGAAGTGCATGACCATGTACCCTAAAACTTTCTAAGATTCCACTGCTGCTGAGAAGTTGAGGGTGATGGAAACAGCAAGAAAAACATTAAGAAAGAAATAACAGTTTGGGTATCCAACATCAAACTCCAAAGGGAAGCAGCTGTAACTCTAGCCTGCTGCATCTAGGAGACATTAGTTTGATGCAGCACAGCCTCAAAGGCTATGTAATTTATTTGGAGAACTGTGTTTTGAAAGCTTTCCAATTTTTTGATGTCTTAGGCATCTGCACATATGTTGTGTGCTTGCTTGCTCTCTCATGCTGATATTTTGTATTTGTTTTCAAAGAATGACAAAATCTTGAGACTTGGTTATTTTCCTGTCTCTGTGTTTGTTCTAGTATTCCAAATATTTTTTCAGGAGATAATAGGAGTCTGATACAGCTTGTGCCACATTTCTATTAGTTAATTGCAGAAGGACTAAACCTCTCTGAGAAGCTGTATGGAGAGTGATCAAAAGCAACAAATACTTTTTTCTTAACTGAGTTTACTATTAAGTTTTCAGTAACGCCTCCCAATAATTGGTATACAGTCTGTGGTGTGTGCGTTATACCAAGTTCTCTTAGGGGATCGTATCTGTTCAGTGTGTTGACGTAACTGTTTTGACAGAATATTTGGTTATATGGCGGGGGGGGGAGACAGGTTTCCAGAAATACTAAAGAAAATTTTCTTGCATGCTACATTTCTTTTTAAACTCCTTTTAGTATCTTCTAATCCTGACATTTTCTTTCCTTTTTCAGACTGAAGACTTGAGTCCTCCTTCAGTAGCTATAAAAGTGAATGGCAAAGTCTAGTTGATAGCCAGTAGTAGCATTTAGGCAGTGCGTCTTGGCCTGTGGTAAGTATCTGGAAGGATTGGGCTTATACTGCATTCCTGTCAGTTTCCTCTTCTATTGCTGACATCAGCAGTCCTCTCCTACCCAGTAAATACTACTGCTGTGGAAGGACCAGACATCAGACCTCCTTACTGGGGGAAGAAGAGTCTTTGCTGTACGCTGAATGCTTGTGGGATGATTTATTGCTTACATTCCTTCCTTTCGGGAAGAAGAAAGGGAAATACTTACTCCTCCCATTGCTCTCAGAAGGGTGCTTCAGGAGATAAGGCTTATATTGTCATGTTTGCTCTCTCCTGAACCGCACAGTAGAGGTGCTCCATGAAGCAGCAGGTCAACAGGCTTGTAGGTTGTTCTGTAGGAGGAGGCCAGCAAGTGGTGCTGTTTCTTCTTCCTCTTTTCCATGCTTAGTGACATGGATTTTTATAGTAAAAGGTAGATACATGGTGCTGCAGGCTGAGCCCAAGTCCATCCAGATACTTGCTAAAGACAGAGATTTCTTTTCTTTTTTTGTTCTGTCCAAACATTATCTTCTCTCTCAATTGTGGATGTCTTTTATAGGTCTTAGCTAAAATTCTCCAGAAGATATAGTTTATCTTGGACCTGTGGCTATTTGTATTTGTGGAAAGTTGCATGGATTGGTGGTGGGTTTTTCCTGACTTCCTGTGAAATGGAATTGAGCTTTCTCAGATGACAACACAAACCAGTATTTGTCCATCTCTTTAAAACATAATTTGCTTTCCCTGTTGGTCAGAGTAAGGTAGTACAAAACTATTTTACTAAAAGCTTATTTTTATTGTAAATATCCTTGTTTGATATGTGATGCTATGAATGTTCACTTTTAAATGTTCATAAATTAATTTGTTCTGCCATGTAATGACTGACTTGAATGTGACTTGTTCACCTTACTGGAATCATAAGTCTATAAATCTGTGCAGGTAAAAGGGTAGGTATGAAAACGTTGGTGACGTAATGTGATTTATTTTCCTTTGAGGTTCTTCCATATTACTTCTATTAACTGTGTTTTGTCCTTCTTCCCTGAAGTGACTTTGCTGCTGTGTGTAAGGGTGAATATAATCTATGGATAAGCTAAGCATGTACTTTAGGTGTCTTTGGTGTCTGTTGCAGTAAGTCCTTACACCCAGATAGGGCCGCTAGCTTTAAAAATTTGGATCATCATATAGTGTTCATTGAACGATTGGTAAGCACTGCGCTTCGTTAACTATCTTTGAAAAACAAAAACAACAGGCTGGAAGATAATAATGCAGAGAGTTAAAACTTAATGACTTGCAGATTGAATTTACACTGTTCCATCTAAACAACATTTGCTTGCTGATATACTTGAGGATAAAAAAGTCATATAAAGGCATTATAGAATAGCACTGGTGACCTTTCTTTTGAAATCCCACTCAAACAACCCCAAAAGAAATACTTAATGGAAGATTTTAATGAACCAGCAAAAATTTGGAACTGTCAAGTAACAATTTTAGGCTACTAGCTATTCTTATTTGGTTATCATTTGTTAGGAAAGTGACATCGTTGTCTGTGTCTTACAGTGAAGTTACTTTGCTTGTGCTGTGGCCATGTGGCATAGTTCATTAACCATAGCGCGCTTGTCTTGATTGCAGCACATCTTCATTGCCACCCCTTGACTGGCCTTTACCAAGTCATTATGGGCAGTGTGAACTGAAAATAGAAGTCCAGCCTAAAACTCATCACAGAGCTCACTATGAAACAGAAGGAAGCAGAGGAGCAGTAAAAGCATCTACTGGAGGACACCCTGTCGTGAAGGTAGGAAGTCTCCCTTTTTTTGAATGGAAGGTAATTTTTTAACCACAATTGGTGCTGTTTACAATGCTGTGAATTGTTGCCTTGTGTGAAGCTTACAGTCCTCCCTGGGTAAGATTTTTCTCCTTTAAATGTAAATTGTTCAATACAAAAGTTGGGTTTAGATGTTTAAAGATTTACAGCTTACTACAGTTACAGTGCATATCACAATTTTATGCTCTGTGCAGTTCTATGTTTGTGAATGGATTCACAGCGCAATAGTGCATTACTCAAACATATTCAACATGAACTTTGAGGAAGGAGTGTGCATGGGGGCAGGTAAGAAAGGTCATAACAGATTAGTTTGAGCTATACTGAAATACAATATAGCTTCATTTGAATCAGAGATCATCTTTTGGTGTTGAGACGGCTTCTGAATACTATAAATGCCTCTTGTTTGTTTTTTTCGTTAGGTTATTTCTGTGAAATGGAAACCCATAAATTCTGTTAACATTTCACTTAAATGTTTGGAGTCAATTAAACTGAACTGTTCTCTTCCTTTAGCATGAACCAAAGGTTATTACTCGCTGTTTAATGGTATCTACCTCCTTAGAAAGTAAGGCGTCACCTAGCTTCATTAGATTTTGATTGGTTATCTGTAACAGCAAGTAAGACTTACTTCTTTCTTTCTTTTTTTTTTTTTTTTTGGACATGATTTCCATTGTCTTAACAGAATCATGCAAGTTCTGTTGTCTCTTAGAACAGTTTCAGTCAGTTTCAAGAAAATGCAGTAGGGCAGGCAGCGGTCCTCATCCGGCTGACCAGAGGGTGGGGGTCTGACTCTTGGTAACTGGTACCTGCCATTAACTGTTGCTGTGGCTGGGTTCTTTATTGCCAAATGTTCCAAATGCTAATGGCATCTAAATTGTGTTATTTAAATACTTTGCAAACACCATCCAATTATTGTTGAGTTCAGGATTAAATATAAGGTCGTAAATTAGGCTTGGCTTTCATAAGAAAGCTTTAGCTTTGCCATCATACTCTTTGGAGGGAAAGATGCGTGGGTTTGGCATTGTAGGTGTAACTGTGTGTGCAAGCTGTGCTGTGCTCCTTGCTGACTTTCAGAGTTCAGGTCTGTGCAGAAATATCTTGCTGTGTGCTGGGAAGGGCTCTGGATTAGTTAGGGGTAGTCACTGCTGTCTCCTTTCATATCTACAGTGCCAACTGGCTCGTGCAGCTTGGAAGGGAACCCACCCTCATCCACTGGGCATGGGGAAGGTTGTGCTGAGGGGCTGTGGGGCTTCTTAAGGTGCCTTGATTTATCAGTTTGCCGCACTTGGGTGAAAGCAATGTCTCTTTTTTGAATTGTCACTTTAATCTTGCTTAATGGTCTTTGTCTTCATCCTAAACCAGGTTAAGATAAAATTTAATGCTTCATTTGTAAGTCAAATCAGACAAGAGTTATAAGATCTTTATAAGACAAGTAGTAGAAAAAAATACTAGTCTGATTACATTAAGGTTACAGCAGGGTTTGTCTTTTTCCCCAAATTCAGGGTATTTCCTGTTCTTTTCAAAAAATGGCAGTCAGGGTTTCAGTGCTTAATCTTTAACTATAGCAGTCTATACATTAAAATGTATTTGATGTGTTTATCCTATTCCAGTAGTTGGAAGTAACTCATTACTATTTGAGACCAGATGCAAAGTGCTAATAGGATTGACATAATCAGTCCCCATTCTCTTTCTCCTACTCATACTGTAGTACAAATATGTTATTGCTTTTTCTCCTTATAGTTTATGCCTTCTCTCTGGCCAGTGAATTCTGTCGTGCTTTGTAATTACATCAGTTTTGGAACAGCTCGAATGTTATACCTATATAAATAAAGATGTACAGGCAGAGTTTAAATGTCTTGGACTACCTACTTTTTCCTTGCCTAAGCAATCTCCTCCCTCCAAGCTCTTCATCTGATGAATTTCTTCTCTCAGTCTGACTCCTAATCATATTCTGTGGGCTATTTATCAAACTGTTTGTTCTCTGATAATCTACCTTGAACTCTTTTCATTCTTCCTTTTTTTTCTCTTAAGACCTTGTATATTTCCTTTCTCTCCCTCAAAAAAAAGGCTGATTATCTGCTTTCCGTCTTCTTTTTTGAATGTCTTTACTTGTCCTTCCATTTCCATTCTTAATCTGAGCTGTTCACCCAAATTTCATGTTGTCTACAAAGCTGCTCAATGTTTTCCTTCTCATTACAATAGCATGGTCTAACCAGCTCCAACTTTCTCCTATTGTCAGACCTACTAGATTTCTCAGCACAGCAGAGGCAAGGGTCAGGTGCTTATGAGGAAAGTCTGTGCTGCAAACTAGAGAAAATTGAGGCTGCCAGGACTGGGCTGGAATCTGAAGGTCGGCCGGACACATTTCTTCCTGTGTTGCTTTAGTCTGTGGAGAACAAGTAGACAGAACTTTCACAAGCCAAGGTGCTGGCACTGAAGTTTAACACATAATGAGGACAGAAACTTGAGAGATTTTAGCGGATATACAAGTCTCTGCTGAGCTTTTGTGAACTGCACTCTAATTTTTTACTTCCCCCCCACGCCCCCACCCCGAGTGCTTATATCTTGCACTAATGTTTGTATTAAGGGAAATTGTTTTCCTGATGTTTATAAGATTTGACAAATGTATGTAAGCTTTCTTTTGCTTGCAGAACTACATGCTTCTAAGCTGCAGTACCAGATTCAAGTTAGAAAAAACAGATCTGTGATCTATGTGAATTACACCAACGATTTAAAAGCTATTTATTTGCATTACCATTGTGAAATACCTTGCTATAATAAGACTGGTTTTAAAAATGGGGGTAGTGTTTATGTGTCTGACAGTCTCATGCTTTAAACACATGGATTGTACTATGCCTCTCTAAATTAAAATGAATGCAAATACAAATCAATACTCTATTTTGCAATTTGGTCTCTTCCAGCTGGTTTAGAAATTAATGCTTGATGGGAGAGAGGAAGTTGTTACGAAACAAAACATCGATTTGTATTAACTTTTTACTCACTGCTGGGAAAAACAATATGCTAAGGGCCAAGTTTGGTGTGAAAGGTAAATACTAAATAGCTGCGACCAGATGAAAATTACTTTATTTAAATACAAAAGTGAAATTCTTTTCCAGCACTTCTGGAAGCTTATTATGCAAATCCAATTCAAGATATTCATTACTATTTGTTCCTGCCTTTTCTTTTTGCTGCTCTTTGGTTTATACCAGTCACTGCCATGTGTGTGAGCGTTGCAACAGAGTACGCACAATTTTCTTGTGTGAAATAACTGTATGTTAACTAGTGTCAGAGACAAGAAAGCATGTGGGCGAATAAAATAGAATAGAATATTTCAGTTGGAAGGGACCTATAATGATCATCAAGTCTAACTGCTGCATCTTTGGCTGTCTGAAGGCCTGTGTACTTTTTCTTCCTACACAATTTCTTTTACTCTTGTACGTTACTTTATAGAAAGCTAGCGTATTTAATTTCTGAATTGTGAAACCTCTGTAGTTCTGCATGTGCAGTTGATGTATTATTTAAACTAAAGATTTTAAGACAGTGCATAGCTTCAAGCCATTAATCTATTAGTGCATGTCATTAATCTATTACTAATACTGTACCATACCTGTTGCTAGGAGACTAAGCTTCTGATAAATTTGGCATCATCTGTTGTGAGGATGTTTAATCAGCTTATTTCCAAATGTGAGGAGAAATGAGTGGAGTATCGTGCTTTGTTTTGTAAGTCCATTGACTTTAAGGAAGCAAATTCTGTAATGCTCTTGTTTTCAGCTTTTTTAATGCAAAATGTTCTAAATAGCAGATTCCTGTCACTTTAATCTCTGCTTTCTTGGGAGTATGTTCCAGCTAATCCATGTCATCTGGAACAATTTCTTTTACCTTGGTAGAGAATCTGCAAGATAGTGCTGGCAGTTTTCACAGGGAAGGAATAAAAAACTTGGCAGAATAGTTAGCAAGGAGAAGGGTGGCATGCTGAAAGTTTGTCATCCAGATTATGTGGAAATTTTGTATTGCATTGTCAGGAGACACAGAAAGGCTCTGAGCACTGTCTGCCTTTTCCGTCGTAATTGAGTAGGTTAGAGTACTTTACCCATCTACAAAGCAAATAGCTGCGACTTTTCATATGACTTTAAAGGAAAGATCATCATTGCTTGAAATTCCCACCCTTCCCATTGGTCAAATCGTACATAAAAACTTACCACTTGCTAGAATGAGTTTTTACTGTTGGCTAAATTGGTTAGGGTTCTTCATGAGACTTCACTTGGATAATGCTTATGATCAAAACCACAGGAGAATTGTAGAGAAGGTGGGCACACAATAAGGGTCTCTCAGGGATAGTTGGGTTTTGGGTGTTGTTTGTTTTTTTTTTTTACTTGTGTATTTTGGGTTTGTGACTTTTTTAAAATGAACAAACTTGTTTTGTATACTCCTGTTCCTGGTACTTATATCAACTTCTGCAATTTTCTGAGTTTTCTTAAGTATTTTAAATTTAATGATATCTTTTGATAGTAAATTCCATAAACTGTGTTGTGCAGAGCAAGAAGTATTTCCTTTTTATCTTTTGTCCTGCTACTAGTGAGGTGGTGATCTACGTGATACTCTTCCTGGTAACTGTACAATGTGATATACCGAGGGACTGCTGGGGTAACCGCTGACTTGTTAGCACCATTCCGTATGCAAGAAGGAATATCGGTCCTGTGGCCATGCCGTGTACCACAGTGGGAACCTGTTCTAGATGTGAACCGATGATAAGGGTAATTTATTTTAAAATTGATGATGTGTCTGCAACAGGTGCTGTACAGAATCCACTGGTGCCCTGTGCATGCATGACAACTTTGGGGCAGTGATAGCTATTAAGAATTTGCCTGTACTGTAAGTGTCTTTTTGCCACGTTGCGAAGGGTTTAAGGATAGAATCGTCCATCAATTCCTCTGCCATAAGGAAAATTCTTACTGTAGTTGATTCTCAGTAACAGAGGAGGGGAAGCATCATGTAATATGGACAACTCACAGTATTACAGCTGAAGAAAGCTGTAAGATCAAAAATTAAAGAAGTGATAAATAAAACCTAGTTTATTTAAGTGGTTATATGCTTCTACTCCCTGACAAGCGAACAGTAACCTTCTGTGTGAGGTTTAATGGAGACCTGTGAAAGAGGGAGTGAATGTCAGCGCTGTTTAAAGTGATCGCAGAGCTTGAAGTCATGACTGAAAAGCTGCTGTGGAAGAAAAAGTAAACTAACTGAGCTAAAGGAAACTAATTTTGACCTACTATGAAAATTCTGAAACAGGAATGCATTCTCAATAAGCCTGTCAAAGTCTGCCTGAGCTCTGGTGAAAGAAACTCTAACCTACAAGAGAGGATCTAATTGAGTAATGTCAGAGATGATCCGACACAAATAAATTGACGAAGGATTGTCTAAATGAGTGTCTGTTTCCTGGCCTGTAATTCTGTGGCTGTCATCTTTTCTCAGGTGTTCTGTGTGGCCAATTCACGTAACTACTTCACTAACAGCTATATCGGAGTTCTCCCTGTTCTCTAAGCCAGATACACAGTGCGCTGCTTCTGTGCTTCGTGGCCCTTCCCATTCTTCCTGCTCTTCACTTTTCTGTTTGTATTTTTGTTTTGAATTCTTCCCTATTTTGTACATCACCAGAAGGCAGGCTATATTCCAGCTCTAATTACCTACTGTTTGGTGACAACAACCTGCAAATAAGTCCAGAAGGCAGAAGGTAAGTCTCAGCCTGTGTGAACCATGTAGTGGTCAGTGTTGGGAAAAACACTGACCTTTGGATGAGATTCTAAAAACACGTATCTTTCAAGAACAGTTTGATGACTCTTTAGGCATCTTCTGCTCCAGAATCCCCAAAATAGATAGTAAAAGACATATTGATGCATCTGCTATATGTTTGAATACTCAGTTGAGAAAATGCATTAATTAATATGAAAAACATTGAGTGGCACACTGGACAACACAGTCGTCTGCTTTTTGTATCATATGTTTACAAAAATGTGGAAAAGCAGTAATCTTTTCCCAAAGTAAAAACAATTTGGGGGGGGGGGGGGGGTTATCTATAGGTTATATGGGAATAACCTGTTTCTATCCTGGAAGTGCTTGTCCAAAAACTTTCCATAGCATGATTTAGCTTTGGGAGTTGGTGTTTCAGGAATAGCACGGGTTTTTTATCAAGAGTGTCGAGCAAACTGCAGATGGAAAGTGCATTGTGATGCCTAGTTAGATTTGACTGGCAATGCTGCACTGCAGGAATTGTAGTATTAGTCTTACACTATTTCAGCTACGAATTGATCTCCTTTTTTGGGTAATGTAGAATGGGACAGAACTCTGAGCTAAAACACTTCAAAATACAGTATTTAAAACTTTCAGTCCTGGCTGCAAGCAGTGAGTGAGTGCGCAAAGGTGTGAGACTTCAGAAATAGAATTCCAAGTTTTTAAACCCTGAAGGATGTTCAGTACGTTGTGTAAACATACGGTATCATGACCAGTAATGCACTGATATTTGCAATGACTTGTTTGCTTTAGTCCTTTGCAGGACCCGATTGTCTTTGTGCTGACCTTTAAAATGTTTCTAAAGTTGGACCTGTGCCACTACCTAATAGTTTATTAAAGTTTGTTCTTTTTCTGTCTTGCTATTTTTTTCAGAATTCCAAAAGTCTGTACTATTTTAAAGTCTTTAAGTCAGTCTACTTGATAAGTTTATTTAGCAAAAGGGGAAGGAGGGTGCTTTTTTCATGGGCATGCTTTTCCTTCTCAGTTGGTGGAAAGGTACGTGAAATAAGTGATAGAAAATAGTACTGCACGTCAGGAAGGGAAAGAAAATATTTTGGTTTAACATATGTAATTTTAAATCAGAGATTTAACTTTTTGTAACACTAACCTTTTCAGAGTCAGAATGAAATAATAAAAAAATTCCCACGTGCTGTTAAGACTTTCTGAGCCAGTGGCTGGAGTATTGCCTAATAGGTCTGAATGAAGTTTTCTTCCACAAATTTCTCTAGTTTCTCTTAAACAGTCCACTGAAGATTATAGGTCAGCACTCACTGATCTCTGTGGTCAGTCTGACTTTCAATAACTTCACTGAACTCTTCATTTCTTGGTTTTATATGTATGATTTGTTTCAAGCTTTTCAAACTGCAACTGTTGATAAATCCATGATAAATTGTACCACTGGTGTTAGTCATTGTGTGTCTTTTGTTTCAAATTATGTTGATCTTCATGCCTTTGGATCTTTGTCATCCCTTGCTTTTATTCCCAAGTTATTGTTAATAGGTGGCTGTTAAGCTTGGCAGAGTAACCCTTCAGCTTTTAAACCAGCAGTCTTCACAGTTCTTTAAGAAAGTCACTGCACACCACTCAAATGTGAAATTCTTGTGGAGAAAAGTCAGAAAAAAAGTTTGGTTCTTCAAAGCTGTGCACCAGTGCCTCTTTGGTATTGCTGTCAGCAAGATTCCAGCTTGTGGGTCACATCTCTGTTGTCTCAGAGGGCAAAACACTTCAAAGGCCTGGTGTGCCATTTTATTTAAAAGAAATCTAAAAAAACCCCAAAAAAACAACAAACAAAAACCTAGAAGTGGACTAAAATCTAAGCAGTAAAAGTTGTTTTCCTTCAGGATTGTTTAGGTTTCATGGTGAATTATACCATATCTTTACTCATACAGTCGTCTAAAGTAATAGTAAAAATACCTAGTTTAAGAGACCAGCTTTATCTTTCCTTTCGCCTCCGTTCTCCTCGTTAGCCTCCTTCCCTCATTTACACCACTTTGGGTGCTGTTCTAAGGAATACAAAAGTCACTGAAATGCATCCAGCTGCCATGAGACTGTCAAGGAGGAAATAACGAGTTACAACATGCTTTTCATGTCAAGGTGTTGAAAAGCCTAGGAAGTCTCCATCTGAAGTAAATGCTTAGTAAGTGCTGATAGTTCTTTATATAGCCGTCTTTCCTTCCCCGTTCTTCATGGAGGTTTTTATATGGATACTGGTGCATTTGGGGAAGATAGAGTTGTGAACTTGAGTGAACAAAGACTGTTATCCCAAAGTGACATGTCTTTTATTTCAAGACTATGCCCTATTTTTAGGGAGGCCTATTTGTGTGTAAAAGCTTTCTTTCTAATCAGCCTACTTTACCAATCCAGTAATGCCGTAAGCAGTGCATTAATTGTGCAGAGGTGAAGGAGCACTGAAGTGTTGATAGAATCTTCTTCTTCCATTAGCAAGCAAAGAAAAGGCACATGAAAGATAAAACATGAGTATTAAACCCCAGACAAAGTTTGGTTAAACATGGCCATTTCCTAATAAATGCTGGAAAGTTTTGCCTGAAAATTACTTTAAAAATACGATCAAATAGGTTTTGGCACCGTCTGAATGTCATTAGTATCGTAGTATTGCTTGATTGCTGAGCATGAAACTTGGCTAATGACATGATTTTTCTAACCTCCCCCCTAAGTTTTAGTTCCTTTTTTTTTTTCTCTTTAGTTCTTAGTCTGAAAGAGTAGGCATGTGAAAGGATTCAGTGACACTATTAGGTATTGAGGTTTTTTTTAAAAATAAACAAAGGGGGGGTTGGTTCAGAAAAACAGACTATTTCAACATACAGTAGCAGTGTGTGATGAGCCCCTGTTTACTGTGAAGTGTGTATTTTCTGTTGGGTATTTTTCTCAAGTCTTGTTATAGGTCTTAAGAAATCTTGTGGATAGGTAACACATTTGCACAGAGATTGGTAATACTTGGCCTGCAACAATAAATGGAAAACATAGAACCTGCTTTATTTAAAAAAAGGTGGGGAGCAGAGGTAGAACTTTCAAATACTGGAGACTAAAAAAAAGTCTTCTCAGAAGCTTGTCAAGTGTTGCAAGGGTTGCTGTAGATCAGAGCATGGAATTGATGACACGTGAGCCAGATATGGCCCTAATGTAATCTGCCTGTAATCTGGAAAAATGCTAACTTCTTTGCTCTGGATTGATGCCTCTTTTTAATGTGACCTGTTTGCTTTCCTCAGCAAGGAAAAGGTTCTCACCACTGCCACAAAATTCCAAGTTTAAATGCTTCAGTGTTGAATTAATTACTTTTAATTAATTAATTTAATTAATTAAAGACTGTGAAGACCACAGTCTTCAGTGGTTGAATTAATCTATATTCTCTAGTGTTGTACTTTTTTTTTTTTTTTAAGGGATTTTTCCATATGTGCATTAAGAACATATGAAAGTTTTTGTAACACAAAATACAACTTGATGATCAAAAAATTCTCTTATTAACTTTGCAGTTTGTACCCCTTGGCTTACTGGCCCCCAGAGATTCTTCTCTTTGATTAGACACTATAAATTTTTGATTTTTACTCTTGCAGAATCCATGTCATGCCTAGAGTTGTCAGCTCACTTATTAGACAAGACTGAAGGGGAAAATGTTAATTCTAATGCACGAGTTTGTGATAAAGGTTGGGGGTTTTTTACATGCATGCATGCGTTTACTGTATGCAGTATAGTAATATGCCTGGAACTGCTTTGGCGTGGAGCCCTTCTGGCTTATCCTGTAGTGACCTTCAGTCTTTAGCCTTCCAGCTTTAGTTTAACTTACGCATGCACTGACCTTTGCTATGGAAACGATATAGAAACACAAAAACAACTTGGCCGAGTTTCCTCCGCAAAGCAGTGGGTGGTGGATCAGTGTTCTATTACAGAGGAGGGTTTCTAGAGGTCAGTAGTGACAGCGTGCAGTAACTTACTACTTGTCTACAGCACACTGTTTGCTGCTCCTGGGGGAGTGGTATATGGGGGTTTTTTAAAGTACAATTTAAATTAACTTTTTTTGTAGTATGCAGCTCTAGGATTGCGTGTTTAGAGTAAGTGCTGGAAGGTATACATGAAAATACACCGAGTGTTCACCAGTAGCTTTAAGGTACTGTCTTTCTGTAAGCGACCGATGACTGAATCTCGGGCAGGCTGATATTGCAGCAGGTAATTGTGATGCATCTTCATCGCGGTGATTCTGCAGCACTTACCAGTAGATTGTAAAGTGCTGTTAGTTTAAATACCTGTGGTGCGTGTAGAGACAATCTGTTCTTACTTGTATATAGTATGTATTCTTTACGAAGGTGAACTAAAGGTACAGATTACCATGGCTTCATTAGGTGTTTGAACAAAATGTAGCATCTGTTTTCAAGTTAATTATGTAGGTATTTTCACTGAAGAACGACTTTTTTTTTTTTTTTTTTTTTAAACTGACTAAAATGTTTGGGCTATTCAACGTGCAGAATTGTGCATAAAGCAAATGAGATAATAAGAAGGTGTCACCCCACTGTCAATGAAACAAAGAACAATCAACTCTTTCTCTATGAAAACAGAACTGTATTTAAAAGGAATGAATTTTAAATCCCAAAATACGTAATTTTTCCTGATTTGAAGTTGATTTGGGCTAGTAAGTCTCCATTATTCACAAGAGAGGTATGGCATCAAAAATGGCAATTCAGGCTCCAAATACCATTTTTCTTTCAGGGGAGAGATGACACCATCCTGGACGTGGAAGGTAGCTCAGATTCTGTGATAATTCAGTCCCCAGTGGGGACCAAGTGTGGTGGGCAGACAGTTCTGCTCTGCTTACTGTGTGCAGGTTGTGTAGGGACAGACACCCGAGGCTTACTCTCCCCAGGATTATTCATGTAAGGGACTTCAGAATATTTTCAGCTCTTCGGCAAACTACTGGACGTACCTGCAGTTAAATAGTCGGGGTACTTCCAGACAATTAACCACGTAATCCAGCCCTGTCCTTTGTTCTCAGGAATGGTATGACAAGGGCTGCCTTTAATTTGTGGTGCTAGGAATGAGCGCTGAAGGCTTTGAATGATGGCGTGATAGAAATGACATGGGATGTGCAGGCGTCCTCTCCACAAGCTATTGGATCATTTTCTACCTGCTCACTGGCCCCCGCACACACGTCTTTGATGACAGACGCCGTAAATTTTTGATCTGACCCTTGCAGAATCCATGTCATGCCTAGAGTTGTCAGCTCACTTCTTAGACAAGATTTAAGTGGGAAATGTTAATTCTAAAGCACAGATTGGTATACTAAAGTTTAGATTTGGGATTTTTTTTACATTTTTTTTTTCAGTCTCTCCAGCTGCCTCAAACTTCTTGCTAGCACATCCGGCTGTCTCATTAGCATCCATAGCCTATTAAACTTACTGTCTTTTTTACTGTCAGTACAGCTGTTGGAATCACAAGGAAACTGTGCAACCTGCTCATTGCTTGTCTCAGACTGTGGTATGTCTCCTTCTTATGTGGCCCCCACTACTGTCATCAGGTACTGTGATCAGGCCCTGAATTACACCGTATAATGTGGGAGATGGGGTTCTTCTTCCCTTCCCCACCCCCCAGTTTAATTTGCCACATCTGCTTGCACATATTGGTTCTGTTTATAGCTTTACGTTGTACGAGCATACATTTAATGCTTGCTTTTTATTTTAAACCTTAAATAAATGTGATAAATCATCTGTAATGCAAAGTATAAATTTATGAAATCTCTGCTACCTTGCCAATATGTTACTACTCTGCCTTATTTATTTATTTATTTATTTATGTATATATATATTCTGCTACCTTTAACAGGACTTATTTGCAGATCCATTACAGCAATTCATTTGAGACAAAGCTGTTGTGTGAGCATCTGATTGACATAGGGGGCAGGGGGGGGGAGCTCGTTGGCTTGTTTTGAGACTGGTTTACACTAACATGGCTTTTAAGGATGTGTGAAATTTTCAGGGGGTTGTCCTGATGTTATTACAGATCATTTGTGATTATGAGATGCCTTATTTATGTGGGTTTGCATTATAACATGCATAGGGTTCTTCTAAATTACTATACAAGTGTTTTCTGTTACATTATAATATTCTTCCTTGTAGTTTGCGTGGGACGTTAGGTTTCTTGTTTTCATTCGATTTAATATATAAACCAGAAGGAAAGTGACTGAAGGTGGTACTACTGTGGGGGGTCTTGTTGTGGGGAGTTTATTATTTCTTCTGAAGCTGTAGTAACATAGTTTCAAATTTCTAATGCACAAGCTTGCATCACAAGAGCATGGTACAGAAAATGCAGTTGATAACCTATTGATACGTACCTAACCTGCTGGTGGGGTGGGCATTTTTGTCAGACTTTCCTGCCACTTTCCCCTGCCGTAACATGCTTTGCATAAGCCAGGCCCTGTATGTTGTCCATAATAGCATCAGAGAGGGTGAAATTTGCTCAAGAACAATAAAAGCAAAACTAGCGTTAGACATGGCTTTGGCTTCGAGCGATTCCAGTACTACTGCGGCTGCTGGCGTGGCGTATATTTTACTTCACTGAATCCAGGTTCCTGCTCTGCGTAGGCTTCTGTAGAGGACAGCTTCTCTGCTGACTGTAGATGGACCAGCTTAGTTTTATGAGTATCCCTGCCCCCCACCTCCCTCTTTCTCTCTCTCTCCTATCACTAGTATCTCTAGAACATTGTGGATATGTCCATTGTTAAGGAAGGGGAAGATAGCTTTAACTGGAAATTAGTTTTGTCACAGTGACCCCATTTGGAAGCTGTTCAAATTTTTGAATAGGTCTGGCTTGTAAATTATATAATTTCCAGTATTAGAGTGAACATACTTAACAAGCGTCACGTTTAGGCTGTGTTCCATTGTGTTAAGATTTAATTTTAACTCTGAGGAAAATGGATGGTGGAGTCAGTGTTAAGAACTGGCGACAAGATGGCTGCTGTAAATGCTGAACTAACACGTGTCCTTAAATTTTCTTTAAACTTCCATAATAATTAAGACTCATGGAAAACATGAAAATACTTACTTGTTGGGGTTTTTTTAAATCTTTTTGAAAGATTTTGGAGACGTGCATCAAGTACAGGAAGGAACTTAGGTGTTTATGTATTTGATACAAGAGTCTCTATGCTTCGCTATCAACATGACGAGAGCTAAGAGTGAAGTCCATTGTGGTTCCATAGATCACAGGTGACATCTGACAGATGAAGAATAGAAACCTGCCTGTACGCTGATGGTCACAGGAAACCTCCCGTGTCTCCACTGTAACATTTGGAAATGCTGGAATACCCCATTTATTTACATGGGAGGCAACTGATAATCTAGACTGTCACCACTCAGTGGCTGAGGGGGTTTTTTTGTTTGTTGGTTTTGGGTTTTTTTTTTTTCTGGATTAAGCTCTCTTTGTACTGAGAACTTTAGGGAGAACAAAAAGATTTTACATATTTGACAGAATAAAAGCCTGCAAATGATAGACATACATATATAAATGCAAATAAATGAGATCATTTAAGAACTTGGTTGGAAATAGGCCGATTACAGGACAGGACATTGTATTTGATAAAAGCTGCTGTGACTTTTACAGATTGCTTGGCTGTTTGTGGCAGATAATGTTATTAAACTTTGGTTTATACAAATTTATAACAAAAAAAAGTTTGCTCTGCTTGCCTGGGGATGCATGAATTCTTGCTGGTAGCTGAAATCAGCTGGGGAGACAGATGAGAATTCATTGAGTTTAAGGGCAGGAACCAGTCTGCTTTAGCACAACCTCCTCTATAGTCTACCTACGATGCAGTACAAATGTAGGCTGCGCTTTACGGTAAGCGTTGACCGGGACTGGACTCTTAAAGGCACGGCAGCTGGGAGATGTTGTACGCCTCCCAAGAAAGGTATGGGGAGATTTGAGGACAACAGAATTGAGAATTCTTTGTCTACAACCATGAAAAGCAGCACAGTCTCCTTACCACAGTAATCATCTAGAGATCTCCCAGCCCAGAAAAGCAACAGAAGCAGTAATCCTGAACTGTGTCTGTTCTTTCCTCTCTACTCACTTAGAGAAAATGCCCGTTCTAGGTTGGTGGGGTTTTTTTTTTAGAGCAATCTCATAATGCTGTGACTATAGCAAATCATGTATTTGATCTATTGAGCTTTTGTGTCAGCCGCTCAAGATATGTAGGTTGTTGCTCACCAACAGTTCCATGCTGCAGCTTGGCTGTAGATTTTTATCTGTAGTAGCATTCCTGCAGTCGCGGGAATCAGTCTTAGGAATTATTTTAGATTGTGTGTGTGTGTGCTGAATATGAAGAGGTAAAGAACAAGCCTCACGTGGTGTTTTGGGTTTATTTGAGCAAACTCAAATTTATTTGCCTTAGGTGGTCTAGATTTAGCTCTTCTGCTTCTCAATCACATTTAACTCCATTGGGTAAATGGAAAGAACAAAACCTAAAATTAATAGAGAGGAAGTACGAGCATGCTGTTGTGTCTAGATGGGTTAATTAACGAGCAAGTATTGTATCTTGGACAAAAGCATTCATGTCACTTGGAAAGCTTTGAGAATGACTCTTTAAAGTTCCAGACTTCTGGCAGAAACCAAATTTCTGTTCTTGATTGAGAAAGCTCTAATAAAAGGGATAAGACTGGTAGGTGCTGTCGTAGCTGTAACTTGAATATAGGATACAGGCATTCGTATGGTCTACGTAAAACTTACTGCCAATAGTAGTGCATCAAGATAAAGGACCCTACGCTGGTGCTTCTGCTTTCTGGGTGTGGATGTGCGTTGGGTTTTGTGCTGCTGACTCTACTGGCACTAAATGACTCTTCTAAGTAGGTTAAATTGACATGGTTTTGTTTGTTTTTTAAGTGTTAGTTCTGTAAAGAGCTTGGATAATATTGTTGTGTGACCAAATAACTCTCCCTAGAGACAAAAATATTGACATGACAAAAACACATTTAAAGAATGACTGCCTGGCCCTCCCTCCAGTTTGATCATAAGTTGATGTCAAAGTCAATGAAATGTAAATCTGCTGCATTGCTTTTTTAGAAATTATATAACTTGCAGTGTGCATTAATCTGCCAGTTGCAGGAAGGTGAAGTAAACTTCATGGATTTATAAGACCTATTTTATAGGCTTCAGATTTAAAAATGCGGTGGCTAAAGGAAACTTGCATGTTGCTGTTGGTTAAATTTGTTTTCTTCTGGACAATACGTTACCAATGAGCTATCATAAAACTAACCTTTTCTTTTAGAGTTTGGGATTTTTCTTTTTCTGTGTTTTCTGTTTCAATGTGTTTTGTGCCTAGACTTACTACTGTTAGCACAAGCAGCAGGTGGTTTTGTGACAGTCAGGTGCGTGGGTGGTTAGGTTTTTTAGGTAAGAAAAGGAAAGATGCGTGGATTAACTTGATATTTATCAAATTCTGGTTTTTAAAACATTTTCTTTAGCAAAAATAAACAATACTCAGCTTCCTGATTTAGAATTAGACTTTAAATTAGGTTTTCTTTGTCTTACCCTAATACTTTTGCATTCACAAAACTTCTTAAATTTAATAAAACTCACTATCGCATTCCATAGTAGAAAAACTAAACTTGAAAATACTTTTAGTATTACTAGAAATACTAGAACATACTAGGTGTATCTTAGTAGAACTGATAATTTGGCTTTGATTACAAACAATATCAGAAATGCACCTATAACATAGCATAGCTTTGATGTAGAAATTCTGTAGATAAAACAATTCTTTTCTCTTTGAAAGATTCAAAAGTAATAAAGATATTTTGATACATTTGTTCTGGTAAGTGTTGTTGCTGATACTGGTGTTGGGGAACTGACGTGTACTCAGTTTTCTGATATCTGAAGAGGTTGGAGTTTGTAATTAAATACTACTCTTTGACTCTTAAGTCTTTGTACTAGTTCTGTATTTATATTATGCACACATAAATGCAGAAAAAGTCAACTAATATTTTAATACTGCATCTGCTTTTTCATCAGCTCCTGGGCTACAGCGAAAAGCCAGTAAACCTACAAATGTTCATCGGAACAGCAGATGATCGCTACTTAAGACCTCATGCGTTCTACCAGGTGCACCGAATCACTGGAAAAACAGTTGCAACAGCTAGTCAAGAGATAATAATTGCCAGCACAAAAGTTCTGGAAATACCGCTTCTTCCTGAAAACAATATGTCAGCCAGGTACATCACAGCATAAATTAGCTGGTTAATTGCTATGTGGTTGGTTGGTTGTTTTTTCATTTGTGCAAAGGTGAAAGAAAAATCTTGCGAAATAGCATATTTTCCACAAATATGGCTCATTATGAAGATGGCATGTTCAAAGAGATGTGCCTAATGTTTAGGCAGTCAGAAGGAAAGAAGTAGAGAGCCAGGGAAGCTCGTAAGATTGATGGGGGATAGATGAGTGCTTCTGGGATTGTACTTCCCCGTTCAATCCATACGTATATAGGACTCTACATATGTAGAACTGCATGTGGGTTACTGGCCAGCAGAGTTTTGTTTTGGGTTTTTTATGAATATGTAAGACCTCTTCCTATGAAAACACAGTCATATAGTTTAGCTGTTTTTTTTCTTGATTGAATGTGGTCATTTAACTTCTGGTATCTTGGTAGGCCTTTTCCTTGTTTTGGTTATTTTTTTTTATTTTTAGCAGTTCCATTATTCTGACTTTTCAGGTCTTGCCAGATAGAATGTGCTAAATAATAGTTCAGTGGTTTGTTACAGCAACAATGTAAGTGCCCTGCTCTAGCTGGAGGCTCAGTGAGCAGGCTAAAGCACAATTATTTATGTAGCGCATTTATTTCTGCTGTGACTTCTGAAGTCAGCTTAAATTTTCCTAGTTGCAGACTTCATGCTAGTTCCATTGAGTGCTGTGAACCCACGATGATGCGCAAGATAACACTCCTCGCATGTTTATGTATATGTGTTACTTGATTGAAGTATGTGTGTCGTGAGTAACTACGTGGAGTGGTAGCTGGGATCTGATGGCTACGCTCTTGTCATTCTCTAGCCCTTCCTAAGGCAGAACTAAATCTTAAGTCTGTTGCTCCTTGTAAATGATGTTTTAAGTAACTTACTTCGAAGGCTAAACAATGTGCAGTAACACATGATCTTTTAAAGGCTCAAAAAAGCAGCAGCTAGATATTTACAAGACTAAATGTTTCACCAGAGTACTTGCTGCCGTTTTTGACACTAACAGATCTTTTAATCTCAGACATTTAAAATAGCATAACATGGGAAAAAGTAGAATGCTCTTCATTCTTTAACAAAAGAAAGGCTTCAGAGTATACTTTGGCAATAGTTTGATTCATTTTCTTCCATTTCTCTTCTGATCCATCCGTCCTCACCTATCTCCAGTATCGATTGTGCTGGTATTTTGAAACTTCGCAATTCAGATATAGAGCTCCGTAAAGGAGAGACAGATATTGGAAGAAAGAATACCAGAGTGCGACTTGTGTTTCGTGTTCACATCCCACAGCCTAGTGGAAAAGTCTTATCTCTGCAGACTGCTTCCATACCTGTTGAATGCTGTAAGATTGCTTTAAATATAATTTATACTCATGTTTTGTGCATGTATCAGTAGTATTGTCATTCTGACAGTATTTATTGTCAGAATTATATATAACATGTATGTAAAAAGCATTGTGTGTAAAGAGCTAAATTGCCGAAAAATAATATATCTTTATTTAAAGATGGTACTTGTCAAGTGGCAGCCTCAGGGTTTGGAGACAAAAGCAGTGTTTTCAGCTTTAAACCCGATACTGCAGTCACAGCTAGCAGCTTCAGAAGTTCCTGTATGTGAGCAGAGGCAGCTGATAGATGTCAGTGACAATAAATATTCATTTCAGGAAGAACTAATACCATTTCATTTCCAAGAGCCTATACCATTACTTGTCTTTATGTAATATTATCTAACAAACAGCTGAACTTCTAGAGAGCTTATTTGTTAAATGCTGGCCCTAAAGAATCAAAACATGACCTTAAACAATTTGAATTTTGTCTATAAATTACTGAAGTAACTTTAAATTTTATAAAACAAAAAAAACCAACAACCCCCCCCAAAAAAAACCCCCAAAAAACCCACAACAATATTCCTAAACTAAAAATTTCATTTCCTTCAACAGTAGAGACTGTTGGAATTCATGGCTTCTTGGTGTTTCTTTTCTATGTATCAGTGTATCTAGTATCAGTGTAATTAAAAAAAAATTTAAAAAAATAAACCATACACAAATATGATTTATGTATGTAAATAAATGTTTGGTTTAGTTTCACTCCTGATTCTTCAAGTTAGGATTATCAAAGAACTGTCACTATGATTGAAATCACAAATAATAATTTTCCCTTGGTTTTCTTTTTTAAAGCTCAGCGATCTGCTCAAGAACTTCCTCAGATCGAGAAGTACAGCATCAATAGCTGCTCAGTAAATGGAGGCCATGAAATGGTGGTGACAGGATCCAATTTTCTTCCAGAATCCAAAATTATATTTTTTGAAAAAGGACAAGGTAAGTACTGTCTCACATTTTTCTTGAAAACAAACCCAAAACCACTACCTGAGCTTGATTTTAGGAAGTAAGGAGGTTTAAAAAAGGAAGTAAAGTTAAGTCACCAGTAGTAATCTGAAACCAGTTTGGGCACTGGTCTATAAGCTGGGTGACAGTTGTTAATGGAGTAGTACTTCTGATTCAGGAAGGCAGTGAGAGGCTATCTGACTTGGAATTGTGTGTATTTGAAAGACGCTGTTCATCTGAACATCTGTCATTTGAAAGATGATAGCATGTATTTTGTCCTTATTAAAAAAATGAAAAAGGGAAATAATGGAAATACGCTGTTTGATATTGATGTCGTGTTACATCTGATTTAATCATTGTGTAGGAACTGACTTACTCCGGAGCTAATGAAATAAATATTAGTTAGAAAACACTACAGATATTTTTTTCCCCTACGTTTGCGTAAGATTTTCTATAGAAGTTACTCTTAAGGGATGCATCTTTTACTAAAAGTCTCAAGATCTGGCTCAGATCTGGTGTGAAGCATCTGCTTCAGCCGTGTCTCTGCCTCATCTGCATCTGCAAGCAGGCAAGTGTGCATCTCCTTCAAATCCTGTGGAAAAGCAGTGGTACGAACAACAGCGACCTCTTGAACGCCTATTAAACATGTATGTACTTGACAAGCTGGTCACGTATTTAATTGCCAGGAAATCAGCGATATTATAGCCAGTTCGCTAGGACCCAGGTTCAATCTTCCACACTTAGCCATGGGAGGGAACTGCAGCACCTCACCCTTGTATATTAGCAGAATTAAAAATTATATTGCAGGCATGCGTTTCAGTTAGGGTATGCTAAAGACAGCGTTTTCTTCGTGCAGCGAAACCTGTAGAAGAATTTAACTGCATGAAAAACAGTTGAAAATTTAGGACTAGCTTTATGTAATACATGAGAGTTCCTTTTCTTCCCTGATTGTCCCTTTAATACAGAGAGCGTAACGTTTGATTAACTTAATTATCATTGATCTGGCTTGAATACCTGACTTGAACTTCAGGGAAAACAGTGCAAAGTAAATCCTTAAAAATAAAAGCTTGCAGCCAAGTCCAATTCTTCTACGTCTTCTTATTTCCTTAAATATTTAAGTAAAAGACTTGGGGTGGATTTTTTTATTAGCAAATCCCACAGAAGTGGGGGTTTAATGTAATAATGTATTTTGACGCCGACTTGAATGCCTTTTTAAGAAGTACTGCTGCTTGACAGTAGGTCCCCTGAAAACCTGTACAAAACCCAGTAACAGAGACCAGTGTTAGACTAACGGTAACGGGTTACGCTAGAGCTGGGCAGAGAGGTTCACCAAGGCCACCTACTTCCCTCGCAACACAGACGACGTCCCTGGTGTTTGAGCTACTGCGGGGTCTTTCAGCTCAGTGGAGGGTGTTAGTTTTAAGCGTATAACCTGTGGGTATGCACACGAAAGCATGGCATGCGTTCTCTCTCTCTCGCATGGTGACTTAAACTGTAAGTCATCAGCACATTTGTTTGACTAATCACAAGTGTTAGTAGTACTTTAACTACCTTTCAAAAATGTTTTTAGAAAAATGGGGGGAGGGGGGAAACTCCCTCTGTACGCTTGTAGTACACATTGCCTCCTTTGGAATTAAATCTAATTCTATGTCATCAGCAGGTTCTGTGAAAATGCAGAATCCTGCACAACTGTCACCTTATATGGACAACAGCTGTAGTGTTGAAACTCCTAAAGCATCTCTATACTTCATGCTTCGGTTACGATACAGCTCTGTCAGTTGAATGGCCTCTATGACTGAAAATAAATGCAGTTTTATATTAAGTATTTAAGTTTTTTTAAGATAAAGTATTTAAGTGTTTCAGAGAATGCTTTTTGCTTGAATTATTTGCAAATTTCTCTCAACAGATGGACGACCTCAGTGGGAGGTAGAAGGGAAAATAATTAGGGAAAAGTGTCAAGGGGTGAGAAACAATTTTTCTTACTTTAGAAAGCTTTCTGTTTTAAAATGAGAAACCAAACATCTTCACTGTTGTTCTGAAATTTAGAATTAATTTAGTAAAGTAGGTCGGTCATTGGCTGATTCAGACAGACAGTTGGAGACTTCTAAATTGGCTTAATACTATAAAATAGCCATTAAGATGATGCTTTGAAGGAACTGGAAGCAGTATGTTTGTTGTGAAAGCAATAAAAAAAGAAATTGAAAATTGGAAAAAGAAAACTGAAGATAATTTTGCCAAGATGACAAATAATTTCCAGTGCATTAAACTTTTTCTTAAAAGCTTAATGATTGAAAAAGCAATTCGTTGACTGCTGGAGTTTTTTTTAGGCTGTGGCAGACGAGCAAAGCATCCTTTAGATGATGTGTCTAATTAAAAGCATTACTTTCAGAACACTTGTGTCTAAAAGAAGCAAAAAGTCTCCAAATAGAAGTTTGCTTATAGTACTGTGTTACTATATAATATGCATAAACTTGAAGTTTACCCATTTCAAAATATCAGTGTGCTTTAGTTTTTTGCAATAAGTGTTTTAGTGTTTTCTGTAATTAATAGCTGTTTCACTTATATTCTATATGTAAAACTTTTTCATTTCAACTTTCATATAGGCAAACATCATACTTGAAGTTCCTCCATACCATAACAAAACCATTACAGCTGCAGTTCAGGTGCAGTTTTATCTCTGCAACGGCAAGAGGAAAAAAAGCCAGTCTCAACGTTTTACTTATACACCAGGTATTAAATAAAAAATAAAAGGTTGAGTTTTACTTTGGTTTTTAAAGGAGATATTTGAAAGTAATTCAGACAGTCCTTGTACCTTTGACAAGTAGAGAAGACCAGCCTTGAATTTTTTGTAAAACAACTTCAGTTTGTCTAATTAAAAAGCTGATATCTAGAGTAATAAGCTGCAATACTATGATTACAGCCACGTATCTCTTTGTTGCACTTTTTACAGAATAATTTGCATCTTACTTTTTTTTTTTTTTTTTTTGAGAGTGATGATGAATCTCAGAAGCTGCTCTGTAAATAACCCTAGTGATGATGTGGAGAATAGTGAGATCATAGAAGAACAGGTTTTACACATTTATTTTTTTTCCCCCCACCTCAAATATCAAAAAACCGTGAGGAGGTTTAAATACAAGGAAGACGATAAAAATATTTTCCCTGCTTCTGGACACACTGCAGCATTTTGAGAGAAAATAGTTTAACTTGTACAGTTTTTGCTTCTAGCTCTGTTAACTGTACGTGTAGTTAAAACATCTTAATCCCTTTTGTTTGGTATGAGGAAGTGGTTACTACTAGATACACAATGCCGGCTCCTTTGCCTGCCACTTACTGTCTTTTCTTTTAAGAAATTTTTACCCGTTTAGAGTAGTCAGAATCCACAAGGTGCAAGTGATGGTGCTGGACCCTTTAGTACGGTTTGGAAGACTTTAAGTCAGATAGGTAGATGAGTCTTAAAAGTCAGATATGGATATTTATGTATTCTTCTTAAAGCTAATAGGTATGCTGACAAAGCCAACTTCCATTACCTGACGTGGTTTTTTTTGAATCATGTCAGCTAAGTTTTGCTCACTTGTTGTGCTCTAAAATTACCTACTTCGTACCTTCACGTGTAATTTACGCAATGCTACCTAGGTTTCTGGTACACTAAGTATACTTTTATATAATTGTGGTGTCAGATTTGTGGTATTTTTCAACCATTCTTAAGAATGTCAGCTTCCAAGGTAGTTATTAAACACATTTAAACTATATTTTTGTTCGAGAACTCCATACTTAAATGGTGGAATGAAGTAATGACACTGCTTAAGTAAGAAGTAAGTTTTAATTATAACTGCAGCTGTTATTGCACAAACATTTTAAAATACATTTTTTCTATAAATATATATAGCAGATTAAGTAACTGTATTTTATAAAGCAGTAATTGGGCAGTTGTGTTAACATTTTTCCACTGTTTGTACTTAAAAATCAGTGTCTTTTTCAAGAGCGTGCCGGTAGCTTGAAAAAATAATAATAATCCTGTAACTGAAAGTGTGTCAATTTGTCTGTGTTATAAGAACAGTTGTTGCCATCATTGAAATTGGAGGATATGCTGAAAGGGCTGCTGTAATTAAAACAACACGCACTACCCAGACTAGTTTAAGTGTGTTGCCAAAGTTCATCTGTCATTTTCATCAGAGGCTGAGCAAAGTTTGAAGCCTGCTAAGAAATGTCATTCACCGTTTCCTAGCGCCTGAGACCGAGCTCGTGCCTGCCTGGTGTTGCTGGAGCCCCGCAGCAGCAGCCACCCTCCATGTGTGTGTCCTTTTGACGTACTGGACTTTCTGTGGCTGGGTTGCACGTGTCCGTGAAAACATGAATTGCATGGGAGGATATTTTAGAAAGGAAGATAACTGCCTTTGAGTAAGTGCTAGGAGAGTTCCTGACTTTTAAGGGTTGATAGAGCCGGCGTAAAGTCAAAGAAAATGAAAGCAGAGCAAAAGAAGGGAAACTGGAGCAAGGACGTGAGCAGTACTGTTTGCGGCTGTAAAGCAGCAATTAGTGTGCGTTTATCACAGGATACCAATGGGTTGGAATTGTAACAATTGTTTTACTTTTTCTAGTTATAATGAAACAAGAGCACAGAGATGATGTGGATTTGTCTGCTGTTCCATCTTTGGCCCTGCCTCACGCGAGCAACGTCCAGGGCCTGCATTCTATCCGAACTCAATTGCCCTCACCAGAGCAAGGGCATCCACATGACAACTTACTGTCCACGTCACCCAGGAGCCTTGTGTGTCCGGTCCAACCTCCATACACAGCAATGGTGACCTCCGCAGTATCCCACCTGCCACATATGCAAGGTAGAAACCTTAGTCCAAGTGAAGAGTGTCATGTTTTGCCTCCTGCTGTGGTTCAGTCTTTTCAGGTAACATCAGCACCTCCTGTGAGGCCTTCTTACCAGCCTATGCAGTCTAACGATGTATACAACGGACAGTCTGGTCTTCCTATGAACTCTGCCTCCAGCCAAGGATTCGATGCTATTTCATTTCAGCAAGACACAGCTGTACCTCATTTGATAAATCTTAGCTGCCAAGCTCTACCACCAATGCAGTTTCATTCTTCAAATCCAGGTTCTGTGGCGACACCAAGTACAGCAGGGCATCCGCTAGCACACCCAGCTCATTCGGGACAGTCATCTTCTCACCTACCGTCGATGGGATACCACTGCCCAAGCGCGGGGCAGGGCTCCATCCCTTCTGCAATGAGCCGGTCCCTTGGGCAGTCTTCTCCCCAGCTGCAGCAAGTCCCGTACCATTCGACAAATCCAGCATCCGCTTCATCCCCATCCCCCACAGCTTCCCACCCTTTGGTCCATTCGCCGCTGTCTGGACCTTCTTCGCCCCAGCTACAGCCTATGCCTTACCAGTCTCCTAGCTCAGGACCTGCCTCATCTCCCCCGCCAACCGCTGTGAGTCACTCGGGACAGCACTCCCCTCAAGCACATAGTCCAGCGCTGGGAGGTCTTAACGCAGCATCATCCCTAATACACCATACCGTATGCGATTCATCTCCATTTTCACCAGACGGGGCAGCTATTAACATTAAACCAGAACCTGAAGATCGAGAATTGAATTTTCAAACAATAGGACTACAAGACATCACACTAGATGATGGTAAGTGGATATAATGTTGTAATACTGGGATATAATCTACCTTAAGCTACAAAGTGGGTGTGGGAGGGTTGCTCTGTTTTGTTTAGAAAACACTCCTCTTCACAGAAGTAAATTTGTATCATCAAAATGGAGTCATACATTTGTGAAAGCAACAACTTATTTAAACCTAACGATACCAGCTGCAATCCATAGTTACACAGTTCAAATACTTTAGTCTAATTTGCCCATAGACTTAAAACAGGGCTTGAGGATTAACTCCTACGCATTGATACCTTAAAGATAAGGAATTAATTTGAAGCCTTTCCTGACGGTCTTGTTGGTACGTTTCAGTGAAAGTCACAGTAATATATCTAAGTTGCACAGATGTAGTTTGGAGTCTTGTTTCTTGGAGTTGTCCCAGTTTTGAAGGGCAGGCTCATTTTCTGAAAATACATCACATGCATTTTGGCACTGTCATAGTCTCTTCACAGATGTACCGTAGATACGCTGTCAGCATTCAGCACCTCTGCTCACAGTAGCTGCTTGCTTTCTCCATACCACTCTAGCTGCCTTTTTGAGAAATTCACTTGTTTAACATAAACAGAACAAGGATATTCTAGTGCTAAAGTCCAGGCAATAAAGTTCTCTAAACACTTGGACAGTGTTAATTTACAGAACTTGTCCAACCAAGTGGGAAAAAAAATGAATTATGTCAGGTCCTAAACATCAGCGTATTTGAGGCATAGATACAAGGCTATTAAAGAACACGTCATGTTAATAAGGCTGGAAGAACAGAAGGCCTGGCCTTAAAAGGTGTGTGTTAAAGGTGTTCAGTGTTGATGGTGGGAAACTTATTAATATCTCTTTTCTACAATAGCATTAAATGTTGTGGGGTTTGGGTTTTTTTAATCATCCCTAGTAATTACTTAATTGCATCAGCAGTAGTGTAAAGAATTCAGTGTGGGTAACCTGTTAAATATCCTTATCGGTCCCAGTTCCTTCATAAATGGAAATTTGCTGTTGCTACCTTCAGTCAGTAATGAGAAAACTTAGTAAGAAAACAGACACAGCGTACTGGGAAGAAAATGAGAGAAACTGGTAATACAGTTGGGCTTTCAATTAAATGGCCACCCTAATTAAACAAAGCTTTCTTTTTAGAAACACTGTTTATCAATCAACGTAACTTTATTTAGAAAGGAAGGGACTGATTCTGTCAAGGACTTCCTGAGGGGAGAAGAACAAGGCTCTATGAAACAGAATGCAACAGAAAAATAGCATTTTCTGCTTCCGTACTAGAGGAGTGAGAAAGAGATTAATTTTTCCCTAAGTGTCACATTAGGACCTACCTTTTTCTCATCCTCCTACCCTCCACACCCGCAAAAAAGATGTAGAAATAAAACTGAACTAAATACTGTAGTTAAACTTTTCACAATAGAAGCAGAAGCGTTCAGCATTTATGAGCATCTTGGCAGTTTGTTTATACTTGTTCAGAAATTAATGCACAGAAAAAACCAGAAAAGAAAACCAATTTTTTCCCCCTGCATCAAAGATATCAGTTGATTTTAGAGAAGTATAATCAATATACATATGAGTCAAATGGCCATAGCTTTATTAATTTATTTTTTAAAAAATAATGCTTGCTATAGAAGTTTAAAGAAGATCTGGTAACTGATGATTAAACTGTACACTTCCTATAGGGAAAATTGAACATGATTTTAAATGCTGAACTAGCACTTGGCAGCAACAGTACATTTGCAAGCACAGAGATTACCTTCATTTCAGTTTCATATTACGGCCATTCGATGAGTGCTTGGGGGGCTGCGTTTGGGGGGTGGTTTGTTGGGTTTTCTTCTTCATTTCCAATCTGCAAATACAAATCAGATGTCTCGCCTTAAACCTGCTCGTCCAAAAATCTTGAAGGGCACAGTGACAGGACACAAGCTGCTCAATTCTCTCAAACTTGAGTAAATGTTTCCTCTGCTTAATCAGCTTTAAATAAAGAAAACATGTTTAGACAAGAATGCTTTTTTTATAACTTATCTAACATGTTACTGCGGTTTTAAAAATAATTTCAGTATTTTTCTTTTGTGCATAATCAAATTTTAGTTTCTGTACAAATAGAGCTAGACACAAATAGCGAAATCAGTTATTCTACATTAATGTTACAACAACAAAGGAAAAAAATCCAAACATAATTGCATACATAAATGAATGTTGATACAGTATGTTCTCCCAGCTAATATCTCAAAGCTATATTTAGTTGGAAAATAGGTTTTTAAGGGTTACCAGTTAAGGTGAATAAACCTCTCAAAACAGTAAGGCAAAGCCAATTGAATATAGTATAAATCATGTCTGGATTACTGACCTTAAATACTTCAGGCAGCAGTCTGGAAAAAAAAGTAAACAAACTCAAAAAAAACATTGACAGCATAAATAATCTTCTTTCTTTTAGTTAATGTGCGCTTTTGAAAAATTAGCATAGTAGATATTTTCTTGGCAAAGAAAATATTTTAAGAAAACGTTGAACAAAATTTGAGCATAGTATAGAAGTGCTACCTCATGACAAAATTAGTCCCAGAATTACTAAGCTGTTTAGCTTGACAGAGTGTAGTTTAAAATTGTTTTAAAATAACAAATAAGCAAAAAAACCCAAACCAAACAAACAAAAAACAAACCCCAAACAATCCCACCTACAGAAGTGGCAGTCCGGATAGTAGTTGCATAAATTCCTGTAAGCAAGACTCCTAAAACTGAATCTTAGTGCCTCTTCAGCCAACATTAAGGCTTTTTCTTCAGAACACACCAAAAAACCACTACTATTTACTACAGAACTACAAACTGCTTAATCCATAGGTGTCCAAGCCAAGAGCATCTGCATTAGTTTTGATCCAGCGTCTCCTGGATCCTTTATAACTTCTCTGCCAAGACAAATACACTTGCTGATGGCCGGAATGGAGTCTCTTTTCAAACTTTGTTGCCTTCCTTTGCCCTTTACCAGTTAGAGCAAGCTGGGCTCTGTTTGGGATATGAGCGGAAAAGAATGAGGCAGATCCTCTACCTGGGCGTCTACATAAAGTATACTACTTGCCCACCCCCCACCCCCCCCAAACCCACCCATCCCTCCACACACCCCCTTTTTTTCTTACTGCTGAAGTTTGTGCCTGTCTTTGTTCTCTTGTTTTTCAACAGGATCTGGTTAATGTCTTTAGGCTTTTCTAATCTCCACCTTTGAATGTGCTCTTTTGTTTGGCTTCCCCTCTTCCCATCCTTCATTCCTACAGGAAACGCTAATTCACTTGAAGAAACAAGGGATCAGAATGCATGAGGGCACCTGGATAGGAAATTCAGATGACATTACCAATAACAATTTCAAAGTAACTTACGCTGTATGCTGCTACTTAAAAGGTGTTCTGAAAACCAGTACTTTTTTCCGCTTAGATCTTTGCAATAGTCAATCTGTACAAGCTGGTGGATGTTTGGACGGGAACTACATAAAAGCAGCTTCTTGCTCTTTAGTTGTCCCCTCTGCTTTTCCTCCCCTGCCCCTGGGCTGTTTGGCTGCCTTTTTTTTTTTTTTTTTAACATCTTTCAGCGAGCCTGCCCTCTGCCCCGCTCCCCAGGCTAATGTTTCCCTGTGTGGACAGTGGAATATTTAGGGCTGCAAATAGGTGTAAACAAGGCAGCTTAAGTGACAAGAAGCAGGCAGCTGGTCATTTCTGTCCTTTCCCATATCCATCATCCATACGGTGCTCTGTTGTATGCTTATCTAATAAAGGTCCCATTTCTTCCCACTTGGAGGAAAAAAAAAAAGCAAGCTAGTCGGTTAGAATCAGTCTAGTTCTATGGTGAGGCCTTGTTAATTTTTTTTTCCCCACTGTTTTTAAACAGTGCTTCTAGTGTGGTGGTTTACCTACCCATCCCACTGTCAAGTTTTAGATTTAAATCTATCGAATACTGTTGATCTAAAATTTAATCTCTTGTGGCTTGCAGTTTAGGAGTGAGTTTACCTTGGATTTTATAGCTTTCTACAGCGATGAGATTTCTAACGTGTACAACTGCATGTAACTGTTTTTAAGGTATTATGTTAGGCTGTATTCAGCAAATCAGGATGACCTTCTACTAATCCTCTTACATTTTGTTACTCATTGCATCTCCATTACATAAAGCTGGAGATTAGAAAATAGAGTATGTGGACTTGATATAAATCATAACTAGAAATCCTCTAACAGTTTTGTGTACATAAAGCAGTAAGTTGTTTTGTCAGACACATTCCATGTAGAATTCTAAGCCATTTGCATTCATTCATTTTAATAGTTCTGTGATAATTCTCTAGTTGATAAATTCTCTTGCTGGGAAGCTCAGGGATTATTCTGATTTTTTGCTAGAAAATATGTACATCTTTACAGGTAGCTTTTTACTGTAGCTTCAGCTTAACTTCTGGACAATCCCAGTAGAAACTAATAGGAAAGTACTGGAGAATGATTGTACTTTGTATTTATCTAAGTATTTAAAAATTGTGCATTAACAGGTCATTCTTAATTAAGGCAGCGTCCTGCCAAACAGCATTGAAGGCCTACAGAAACAAAAAATACCGAATGCTGGAGTCTAGCTTAGGATGGAGGAGAGTGGCTCAAAAATGTCTTGTTTGAGTGTAACTCAAATTTGAGATGTTCTTAAGATGTACATCTCAAACTCAAGGCGTTTTTTTTACTCTCCTAAGTATGGAACAAAACGTTGCATCTTGCAGCATGCCCGACATGCATTTGTGTGACAAGAACTTGAGCCTACATTGTACATGGAACTCCTGGATTATTCCTGTTGATAAAAGGCATTCCAAAAATTATACTAGTATAAATTGTTTAGTAAGGTTTTGTCCAAACTCCTCCTTTCTTAGTAATCTGTATATTATATATATATTATCAAGCAGTATGGAGATAGAATTGTAAACTGCTTTTTACTGCTAATTCTTCTCGTAAGCTTATGGGCTTCTGCAGTGAGATGTTGAATTTGAGTAAGGTGATGAGGCAGAACCTGAAATGTATTGGAAGAGAATTGGGAATCTGCTTTTAGTAAATAGGTGCTAGGAATTAAACATCTCCAGACTAAGCAGTAGATTAAAAGGAAAAGGTTGGAACAGTGAGGAAGGGTGAATGAAAAGAATGTTACTGTCTGGGGTTCTCAGCAGTTAAAGAATGCTGTAACCGTGTCTTCCAGTGGATTAATTCACTGTGTTCATAAAATCTGTGCCAGCAAGGCATCTATTGAGAAGACAGGTTGCAGACTGCTGATGTGTAAAGAACTTCAGACAAGTCTCTTCAGTCCTCAAGTACCCATGACCAGCAAACGTATCAAACTTCCTATTGCCCTCCGCGAGCCACAGAACACCTCAAATAATTCAAAGTAAGCTCAAATAGTTGCACCACCGCAAAAAGATTCCTATTTAAGAACTAGAAGAGGTTAGAAACTTACTCTGTGAATGCAAGTGACGTGACTACATCATGGTGCAGGCACTTGCAATAATAGCAGAACTGGAAGGAGTTAGGCATGCCCTTGTGACGCTGGGAAAAGTACGCTTGGACACCTCCGCACTGCTTTCCGCTGCGCAGCACGTATGCTCTAGCTCCATGGCACACACTTAATACTTACCATGTTAGACTCGTCTATCTTCTTGCGTGAGAGAAAGGGATAAACATATGACTTAAATGAGTTGGTTTCACTATGGTACGTAAATACAGAGTCATAATCATAATGTGAACAAGGATATTTGTTATATATCCTATATATATTTGTGCTCCACAGGCACATTCAGCCTCTCTCTATAGCTATAATTGTAATGTGCACAGGAAGTCCATACTCCTCCTAACATTTCGTACAGCCTCATTTTATCAATTAAAAAAAAAAAATAGGACTTAGCAAAGTTGGCATTGAACTTGAAATTACTAAAAGTAAGCCTGGTGTGGCATGGTGACTTGCAAGGCAACCTACCATGTCCTGAACGTTTGCCATTGCAGCCATGGCCTGCCATGTGACTGGTTTTGATCACAAACCAACAGAATCAGCTGCCTGCTCCACAGCAGAGAAGACTGAGCATTAATTACAGCCTGGCAGCTTTTATTTTTTTTTTTTTTTAAAGGGAAAGTTGACCCTGTACTACTTGCTGGTCATGCGGAGTCAAAGCCAGGCTAAATATACTGCCCTAACAAATGGGATCTAGCTGCAGGGATCGTCACAGAGATGCAGCTGATAGAGTTTTATCTGGAGCTGACAAAGAAGGCCTATGTTCACAGAAGCATGCGCTGCAGTCTATCCATAATGTTCTTTGAGGTTTACTGATCCTCACTGCCTCTGTAAATACAGCAGTTGACTCATCTGTCCCCTAAAATGCATGAATTCCTTGGTGGATGCAGCAATACTACCAAACCTAGACAGTTGATATGATCTGCCAAACCATTATATCAAACTTCTTTTTGCAAAGGATACCAAGTACTTACTTGAGCAACACTGCAAATCCATCACGCCTTCTAGAATATATTTGGGGATCTACTTTTCTAAAACCAGTGACATCTTCTACATTAAGTCCCATTTCCCACGCATCATACTGCAGCAGTAGTAGTAAAGGATGCGCAGGCTAAACTTTTAATCACGTGATACAAAAAATGAAGTTGTTTGACTCTTGTAGGAAGAGATCCTGAAAACCAAATGGTGTAACTCCAGTAGCTTTTTGGTCTGTATCTGTAATAGAACCGTCATTTTAAGTTGACTTACTGCTTTGACCCAAATCTGGTGCAGGTAATAGAGGGTTTACATTTTCCCTAACCTTTCTGTACTTAAGGGAAGAGCCAAGACAAAGACGTGGTTCATAAAAGTATGACATTTTGGTTGGTTAAATAGATATATGTACAGGATGTCATTTTTCTTGAGTTCTATTTCAGTTTAATAGCTTTAATTTTAATGTTATATTCTTTCAGTACAATACACATTTAATATTGCTTAAGGAAGTATAAACCTTTCCCAAATGTTCATAAAATTACGAGGTAGAAAGGTCTTTTTAATGTCTATTTATCTGGTACCTCAAGTTCTATCTAACTTTAGCATGCATTGAACAAAATCTTTATGCTATATTACACACTTTAAAAGGCTGTTGCTTTATTTACCACGTTTCACGAACAACAAATACTGCGTGCCCAAGGCAAGCGCATGCTCCATTCCAGAAGGTGCTGGCTGGAGACAGGTTACATGTGTTACACGTGACTTTGTCAGGGATTTAGAAAAGCAAAAACTGACTGCTGTCAGCAGCTTTGTTAAGACATGCAAGAACCTCAGAATCCCTCTATGAAATTAATTAGAAAAAAATGCTCAGAATCATATTTCTTTGCTAAAGTGACAGGTAATCCTTGCTATATAAGCAATGCAGACTTACGGTACAGAGACTGTTGCCTAAAAGAGCTAATTAACTTCACTGTTCTCTCTGGAGGCTTTTTGTCAGCATGTTTGTTGTCTGCTCCTTTGAAAGCCTGAGCTTTAAAGAGGATTGCTGGTAAAAGTTAATTTGTTTCATCCCAAGGTATTTTTCTGCAGATCTCCCTGGATTCATTAAATCTTTATTTAAATGTCACTGTCTTGCAGTTCTACTACAGTTGGTGGGGGAAAATGTTCTTAACGTCCTATTATTTGACGAGCTTTTGTCCTCCGTCTACTCCTTTCCTTCAAGCTGGCAGTGGACATTTCCATTGAAACCCAGATGGTGCTTTCCACTTCCTGTTTCAATACACATAACTTTATGCTTTAAACAGTTAAGCATGAGGAGTCATCCAAAGGGGTAATTGGTACCGCTTGAGTTTCAGGAGGAAGTAAAAATAGACTCTCGTTTTCCCAGGAGTCATCCCTAAGCAGGGCTTAGAAACCATGCTGGCAAAGCAATCGTGTGGCTCTATCCAGAAGGCACAAATTAGCCAGTTTCTAGAGCAATTTTGTTAATTGTATTAAATCCTAGTTTACTAAACATGCAGCTCTGTCTTGGGCAGGAAAAAAACCCCAAACCCAACCCAGCATACTATAGTAACCTCTGCATAATCGCTAATTGTAACCGAATAAACATGCACTTGTTGGCTAAAGTAATAAATATACTGTACATTTTTCCTCCCAAGAGAAACAACTCAGTGGAATGCAGTTCTCTGCTTCCTACTTGGCTTCTCACATTGCCTTGGTCTGATAGAGCCACCTATACCAAGATAATACTCAGTTTTCCAACACCTCAACCTGTGTGTGGCCTGACTGCGGATCAGTACCTTGGGCAAATGGTACAGACAGTCTGACAGGGAAAGGGGAAACTAACGGCTGTTTACAGCAACAGTTTCCTGTGTTTAAATTGTAGGAAAAATAAAGGTTTTATTTACTAGTACTCTTTCACCTACCTGGTTCAGTAGAGGTGCTGTCAAGGGGCATAAGCACTTTTAATTTGACCACAGTAAGTAAAGCAGATTGAGAAAATTGCAGAAAGAAGGTTCTAAACTAACACAAATGGTAAAATGAACTTTATCTAGTACAAAATCCATGATGATACAACTAGGAAGACATCCAAAAATATTAACAGTTACCTTTATGGCTCTGGCTGCTAACTGAAAACTAACTAAATATACAAGATAAGTGATACCGTTTTTAATAGGCACTCTGATAATTTATAAATAGTTACTTATGTCAACATATGTAGTAGTTGTGAATGAAACTGAGTATTTAAAGTTAGTGCTATTAAAAGAAAACTGAAAGTCACTTCCTGGTTGAGTGAACTGTAACTTCTTGATTTAGTCCAGTCAGTAGTTATGTCTGTCTTCTTCTCTGACACAGACAGTTTTATCTCTGACCTGGAATACCAGCCATCAGGTTCAACAGAGAAATGGACTCAACATTCAGCACTCATGTCCAACTCCTATGTGGAAAATCTAGAGGGTGAGTCTGCTTACTGAAACGCTTCAATGTTTGAAATTGGAGCACGAAGGAAAGGGGAAAGTGTTGTAACAGTCTTAACATCTACAAGTGAAAAGCGCTATGTAATACTTAAGTATTGCTATAATTGGACACCTGTGTATTCTGAAATAGTTGAAAATTCAGGAGTTGTGAACCAGGTGTACACTCACGCAGTAAAAACCTCCACTTACAGTATGTGTAGCTGCCACAGAACTTCCTGAGTGATGTATGATCTAGTAAAACAGAAGAGGATATGAAAATCTTAAGCCAAATATGGGCAAGGGCATAGAGTGGCCAGATCAGTTAACCATGAGAAATTTAGAATGGTTATCCTTTTTTAAAAGGATGAAGCCATGTCAATTTAAACAAACGGAATACCTAAGTATTTGGAATACAGATTCATAAGTAGATTTCTAGTTGAATGTGCACTACAATTGTGAAAGATCACCTGGATTTATTTTAAGATGCTTTCAACTTCTTTATTTCACATATAAACAAGATTACGCACTATGACTCTCTTAAATGGTAATAATATTAAAAATTGGCACACAGTATATTGGTCGTGTTTGTGTTTATACTCATTCCTCTTAAGTGTTTTTCACTTTATTACAAACATGCCTAAAATGCCAAAGAACTATACTGTTCTTTCTTTTTTTCCAATATAAATATACACACATATATATATATAAACACATATAACACATTTCACTTTACTTTCCCCATAGGTTTTTAAAGGGGATATTTGTAAGTGTACAGTAGATCTGGGATTGTTAACAGTAAAGTAACCAAGCTTTGTGTATAGCCTTAATAAAACTCTCACACAATTAGTGTGTAGAGTGATCTTAAGTTTGCCCATGAAACTGAAGTAAATTGCGATGTTGGTCTTTCAAAAAAACTGACTTAGTTCTCTTTCCTTACACATCAAAATGTTATTAGTAAGGTAAGTAGCTGCTGTTCAGAATGGCAAAACTAGGGAAAGGACTCTGTACACTAAGTCGACATTTCTGTATCTAGAAACAGCAGATCAATTAGTAAAATACCAGTTATGGCTTAGATTATTTCTGTGTTCTAGCCTATATCCTGTGGAAGAACATGTGCTCAGAACCTCTCTGGTAGGTACAGAATAATTGTTGAAGAACAGGAGTTCTTGAAAAATTTAAACTCAATTCAATAATAAAATAACCCCCAAATACCAGTATCATCAACTAAAGAGTAACACACAGGTTGGCAACCCCCAAACTTAGAATTAGGAAATATACACCGACAGGTCCCTTTTAAAAAGGGCGCACAAAGCGAAAACCAGCCCCGTAGGAGAATATGCACACACACAAATGCTAGCATCTGAAAAATACAATGGAGAGACTGGCATTTTAAAAAAATTAAATAACAGGTATTTTAGGTATTTGGTGTAAGAAAGATAGTCAGTGTGGTGCTACTGCAAGAGATAGCATTCTTCAGGGTACAGAACCATTCTACTACCTTTCCTGTGTAAACCTTAGTGTCACATCAGACAAGCCAACTGTATCAACTAGTGGTAGAGAATGCTTACAGATTTAATGTTCAGCTTAAACTAGGAAGAGTATCGCTTCTAAATTATACTGCTGAACAGGAGAGGAACCATAACCATAGCGTGCGTGCTGCAGGAGATCAGACAATCTGCAACGGCAGGAAATACGCTAATGGAATACTTGAGTCATCCTTTATAGAATGGCTAAGTGTGACTGCTTCATGGAGCACTAAGTCATGAGAGGAACCCACAAGGGGAAACATCTCTTTATTTGGTCCACAGAAGCATGCAGTAACTGCTTAAAAGATTTTTTAATTTTTTTTCTTTGTTTTGTAGCAGTTTCAGCATTACAGGCTCTGACAAACTAAAAAAAGGGGAGTTACAGGAAAACAAAGTTAAGAAAAATAGTTGCAAACAGTCCGCAAACTGTTTATGAAGGTTCAGATTAAGCGTACAACTATTCTGCAGTGAGACTGCAAGCTGCTTTCAAATTCAGAAAAGAACATGAAAATTATTAGGTTAAATGTGAAACCTGGCCAGCAGATAGAAGACAATTCAGGAATTAAGTTAAAATTCAATAATTTAATTTAGAAAACTTTTGTATTGATGTTTGCAGTTGAGGAACTAGAGATTCTCATGCCAAAGTCCTTTGGAAAAGGGACATGTTGCAGGACCTGTCTCAAGTTGAAGTATCAGTCAAAAGGTTTCAGAACAGACAGATAAACAGGCAGTGACACAGTTCACCTCAGCTAGATGATATGCCAGACAACAACTCTGAAAGAGTAAGCAACCGTTGAACTATTAACTGTAATGTATAGCCTCTTGCTTAAATCTGGTTTAAAGCCAGGGGACTGGAAGTTGGTCAGTGTGATGACACTGCTGCTTAGCTATTCAGACTAGTGAAAACCAAAAAGTGTCTAGAAACCTCTCCAGGAAGGCCTTGTGATTAAAGAAAATCAGTTAAAGGAGTGGAAATTAGGGTAAGGGAAGGCAAAAAGACCAACCTGCCCTAATTCCATACATACCACGACAAGCTCTCTGAACTATTCTTATTTAAAGCCATCTTGAATTTAAATGGACAAGTCTATGAAAACTTGCTCAGGAGTGTTAAAAGTAGTCTTAAAAAGGTGAATAAATGCTGGGAATGCTTAGGGAACCAGCCAAGAACAAACAAATACTGCTAATACAGATCTGTGATGTGCCCGCATCATGCCCTGACGTCACAAAAGAATTGGATGCATACGTGGTGTTTTGGTCAAGGACAATTAGCACGACCAAAGATTTAGAACAGAAGTTACATTGAATCAGCTAGGACGCTCCAGCCAGAAAAATGAACGAGGAGAACACGCTAAGTATAATAAAATGAATGGGTGGCACAGGAAAGGTGATGCAAAATACTTCTTGGGAGACAAAATAATAAAAGTGTCCACCAAGCAATCCTGCGGCAAGTTCAACGCATATACAAAGCATTACTACAGCTCTACATAGTTAAACTTTGGAACTCACTGTCTCAGAGTAGAGTGGATGACAGAATTTTGCACAGACCTTGAAGACCCTGGGGAGAAAAATCCAAACAGGACCACTCGGCACAGAAGATGTCTCTGGCCTGGGAATTCCCTAGGACAAACACATGCTGGAGGCTGGTGGTTTTCCTCAGGTCTCTACTATTACCCATTACAACCCATTAGTTGTTGAACTGGCTGGCTTATAGTTCTCCACGGAGGTTTTCAGGCAGTATTTTTGACCTAACAAAACCCTAAAATGCTTGGTGGTAACTGCCTATTAGAGAGATTCTGTTGTCTTGTAGAAAGTATAGATGCTGATTATAGATTACTGGCTTCCTGCAAGGGAATGAGAGGTCACTTGCGCTATTCCCAGAAAGGCCTTTAGCTTCAGGAATTGCTCATCTTTTCCTTTGTGCTCCAATACAAAGTATTTGTTCCCTTAGCATTCACAGCTCTAGGGGGGGAATTAAGTAGAGCAATCTAGAAGCATGCTCATATTTGGTTGGCATTTGATTTAAAAAGATAATGCCTTTACTTCTGATGTTAGAACTTCAAACACCCATGCTGGAGATCATGCTATGTCTAAATATCTTTTTATTCTAATATAAAATATTCAGTAAGGTGGCACAGGTATATGTTGACTTGATAAATTATGGGTTGGTCTCAGACTGAGAGAATAAATTAAGGTGACATTTGTAGAACTGATTAACAGTGGGGAAAAAAGGCATAGATACTACAAACATTTCAAAGCTCCAGTTCTTAAAAGAGGAACTTGTTTGTCTAAATTTTTAATTTATCCAAAATACTCAGCAACTTATTAGTAAAAGCACCAGCTTTCATGATGTTGTCATGCTTCTTAACGCAAGAGCTTTGTTCTGTTCAAATCGGCTGATGTGAGTAACTTTTTGTAGGTGAGAATTTCTCCGGAGAGGTTGGTCACTACTGCTCACAGGAGGCATCTCTTGAAACAGCTGATAAGATTACTGCCCCTAGCTATATGTGTCACTGACAGCACAAAAGGCTGGGCTGTTCAACCTAATTTTAGTTATCTTAAAACTTTGGACTGCAAATTGCGACAGTTTTAAGAGAACTTCATGAACAGTCTGGCAGTTCATGCAGCAAACAGCTGGAGCAGTAACTATCAGCTGCCCTGGTGCAAGGCTTCAGTGACCAAGAGGCAAAGCCCTCTGCCCAGAAGGTACAGGCAGGAGCAGGGGGCACGAGGCCTCCCAGGAGCTGTGGCCCAGTTTTCTGTGAGTCTCAGTGGCTTGGCTTTCACGTGTGCACTTAGCAGGGACTTAAAAAAGCAAACAGAACACTATGTGAAATCAAAACAATGGGAACAATGCAGTAAGAATACGTGGTTGCTTTCATTTTACAAGCTTGACAGCAGATCCAAAAGTCAGAGCTAGTTCTCCTCTACTCTGGTCCGCTGGTATTGATGTTAGTATGCGGCTTAATTTTTTTGCAAGATTATAGGGGTTTGAGCCTCCAGATGACTTTCAGTGCCTTTTTCAATGCAGCATGTTCATGCTTTTTTGATGCAACACAAAGGGGAAAGAACAAAATCAAAAAAACCCACAAAAACCTTTGCAACACAATACTACAGTATCACTAGCGCTGACGAGTCCAATCTAATCTTTGTAGCAGAAGGTTTTCCCCCACCATGTTAAAAATAGATTGTGCAGAACAAAATTTAAGAATTTAACTATTAGTATAAATTTACCAGCCAGCTTACACTCTGCATAAGAAAAAGGTGAAACTATAGCAAATAAAGTAACAGCTGAAATTCTCAAATGTGGGATAACTACCAAAGAGGTCAATTAAATAGACTTAGGAAAGTTGTTAAAAATCATTTCCATTTCACAGCCCAATTTGAAAACAAAACAAAACAAAAATACCAAACAAAAAAAAAACTGTATAAGTTTTCAAAATGCGTTTATCACAGCAGTGGAGGAATCTGCCACATTTCTATACAGTGCAGCATGTGCCACCCCCTCTCCCTTTTGATCTGATCCAGTTATTATTAAAGGTTGCCGCCTAAAACATTTGATGACGCTTTTGATGCTGTCCACTCAGTTGACACTGATCATCCAAAACAGTTTTAGGTGATCAGTATATAGTAAATGAGTACTAAATAGTAGTTAGGCCTCTATAATTAGTATGCAAAATATGAAGTTCAGGGTATGGGATTAACAGTCAGAACACCTGGCACCAACCAGGCAGTGACTGAACTGGGGGAAAAGCAGGGAAGAAGGTAGACTGAAAGAGTCAGGGTCTACTCACAGAACAGTTCACCTGCATCTTAAGTCTCATGAGCCTGGCTCTCTTCAGAGAGCCAACAGAAGTATAAATGCCACAAATGAACCTGGCAGACAGACCACAGAGAACCTTAACAGCATAACTGAGCTCTGTATTACTGAATCCCAAACAAGCTCTGCAGCCTTCCCCTTGAAACTTGTGCTGAAGAAAGGAAGGAAATTTTATAAAAAAAAATAATTGCATGTATTAAAAAAGCCACGCAACTTGGTTTCCCAGTATGTAATTGCTAACTGGATGGCTTTTAAGGTTAAGCAAAAGGTATATGAAATCTTTCTAATTACACTTCTAGGACAACATAGCCCACGCAACCCATAGTTGAAAATCAGAAAGGTGGGATAAAGTATTCTGGGAAGTGTAGAAAAGAAGTCATCTTTTGTTTGTAAGGCATCCTTAGCATAGCCTGAGCTCTGTCCTGTCTCAGGACTGTAGATACTGACTTCCTCTCCCAATTCATCACCTAAGAACTTGGATTTTGCTAGACAACATTATAGAAGACCTGTGTTTACGTTCATGAATTAAGTTTTCAGTTTCAAACACAGACTACTAAATGTTCCGAGACTGACCCTGTGTGGAAGAGGGTAATATGTCATGCATTCAGATACTAACCTTTGCGTTTCTGTTTTAGTCTTTAAAAATAATGTAATATGATTTTCTCCGTCACAAATTAATACAAAAAGTAAAACACCTTATGACTTTACCTTCAGTCATGTACATTTCTATGCAGAATTTTAACTCTTCCTACCGACTACTTGATTTATATTTTAAACTTCTTTAAGTCAGACAAGTTAACGACAGTAATGCTGGTAGACACAGAATGTCCTTCATATAAAGCCAAATGCTTCCCAGCTTAGATACATGCAGGCATCTCATTATCTGCTGCCATAAAGCAGAGTTGTACATCTCTTCAGTGAGCTGTTCCAAAGGACTTCCAGGCTGCCTAATTTTGGTAAATACTCAATATGGCTTCTTTGGGTTTTTTCAGTCTTTAAAAGACCAGCTTTGGTTTAAATGCCCATTCCGGCACCTGCTAGCCCACATGCTGGTTCATTGCCCCGCACTGTCCCTGTTGATCCCTCCCAGCGCTCCCAAGAGTGTTGGGCACTGCCAGCCAGGCAGCTGGCTCGGCCACCCTGTGCCTGTTAGGGCATCACTGCCCGCACCCCCTGCCCAGGGCTCTGACGGCCGGCAGCCAGGCTGCTGCACCGCACAAGGTCAGAGCACTTGGATCTCAGCCGCTGGGTTCTGCAGGCTGTGCTTCCTTCAAAGCGTTTGTACCATCATCTGTACATAATCTAAATCGACACGCAGTCCTCCAGAGTCTGCAAGCTTCCCCCATCCCTTTGTTGCTTACAGATTTCCAGACAGGGCACTCTTGGAAAGTATAAAATTGGAAGATGTGTTAGTCAGGAGGCTACGGTCTGTGAAAAAGTGAAAAAACACCTTTGCCAGGCACAGCAGAAAAGTTATTCTGGCCTTTTACTTAGGCCTGCACGGCACTCTGACAAAACACTGATTAAGATTCTTCTTTTTTAAAAAAAAAAGCACACTTGAATACTGGTTGGGTTTAAAAATCAGCAATCCTAACAAAATTACTATGGCAAGTAAAACTACTCCACCAGAATTTTCTGTTGAGAAGAAGAGAAGGTACAGCATTTCCCTTAGAGACGGTACATGTTTCGAATGGAAATACATATAATCAGATAAACCTATATTGGCTACATGCTAGAAACGTTGCTAAAAATAGTTCTCCAACAGCAAAATGAAAGGCATGACAGAGCTATTGAACTCCGCTATATAACAGCTTATTGTAAACAAATCCATGGTTATTAAAAAAAAATAATCTCAAAACCAAACAAACAAAAAAGCCAAATTAACCTATAACTTGAATTTAGTACTCCACATAATGAATTATGCAGAACTTTGGCAAATAAAGCACCATATGACCCAGCTATTGTATTCACAGTGTAATGTGATTTGAGGAAAACTTAATGCCACGTGGCTACGTGCTGTTCAGTGAAACACCTTTGCCTGTGGGACCTACAAACCGTTGCAACAGTATAGACCAGCGTGCTCTAGTGTCATCAGTACAGACACGTATCACCTATCAAAACTTAAAGGAAGTAACCATCTTCATAATTTCAAAATATAAAAGACATTTAGCTATATTGCTTTTTATTGTATGGCTCATGAAAGTTTTAGTAGTGCTGAACAGCTGCAGTATCTGATTTGCACAAAGCGACTATTCAGCAGCGTACAGCTGGTAATAGCTGTTAGAGGTCCTGTAGTCAGAGCAACTTAACGAGCGCCCTGACAGAAGCTGGTGGAGCATCCTTCTTATAAGTGAACAACTAAATTTTGTTTAAAAAACAAAAAAAAAGTCTTGTTTTTTAATGGCTGCTCACTTATGCATTGTGTTGACGTAATAAAAATAGTTGGAAAAAGTACCCTACCTGCGCTCATGCGGTTAAGTTCACTGACGGAAAGATTTTTTTGAAGGCCAATAAATTGCAAGCCTTGCAATGCTCGAGGGACTCTGTTATTACATAGCTGGTCTGAACTATTTTCACCTTTGGCCTGCAATAATGTGTATTTTTAACAAGCTGTCCTTGCATTCATGCAAGGGAATACCACTGCCACCGATTCACTTTTAGATAACAAATACCTGCTCTGTGGTTACATACGGGTATATGACCTAAGGTGATTTTAAAGCTTTTCTAAGTAAACTAAAAAAATATAAACCAAACTTGTTTTCAGAGTTAGATTTTGTATATCTCACAAGTATTTCAGAGCATTCGCAATACTACTGCATTTTCTTTCAGACCCACTTAATGCTACCGCTGCAGCAAAAGACAACGCTCAGACTGTTGAACACTATAAACATAAAGAGCAATTTACACTACCAGTAGATTAATTTTGTTATGCTTCTGCCAGAGAGGAATGGTTAGTAGGAAGCTAAATCCTGCTATGGAAAATTAAGGAAGCATTAAGAAAGGTGGTGAAGTATATCAATATTGTTCTGTAAATAGAGAACAAAAGAGCAAAAAGCCTAGGTTCCACACGTCTTAAGATTTCCAGTAGGAGCAGATTACTAGCAAAGCAAAATTTATTTTGTTTCTACTGGGAATGGTCCTTACTCAACAAAAGGATCCCATGAAAGGGATCCAGACAGACTCATGGCAGAGGCTTTTCTTTTATTGCTATAATCCAGCACATTCAAAGTCTTGCTGAATAAGAGATGCTGTTTACCTACTGCGACTCAATCATGGAAAACAACATGCCTCTTCTAACTATTAAATAATAACCCTATTTTTCTTATAATCCAATAGTTATCTAAACTTTGTCATTAATGTGGTATTTTTCATCTCCACTTAGAATACTACTGTTTCTTAAACTTACCATTGCCAACTTTCTAAAACAGATATTCATATCACTCCATTTACACTTATCCATTAGAATAATTGGGTTTGTCATCTTCCAGACTCAATTATACTGCAATCAATTATCTAAGCTTTAGGGTAACATTCCAAAATCGTTGTTTGCTGATAACTTAAGTGCTACTTCATCATATTCACAGCGGTGTCCCTCACTTGTAAATAGTAATAGTTTGCTAATCTTTGTGAATTTCACACACACACAAACTGATGCGACCTGCATTAGTCAATCATTAGTCAATCATTTCACTATAGAAAAGTTGACTGATAACTAAAAAAGTTTATTACTGCAGTTTCAGAAATGCAATTATTAAGAAAACTGGCCAATTAAATAGGTATATAGTATTAAAAAGAATATTCTGTTAACCCAAATCCAAGTTCTGAGGAAGTTCTGTAAGTAGCTTGAAAGAGCCAAGAGTTAGTTACTTGTGCCTGTAACACTCTTGAACAGAAGGAATTCTGTGGGGAAATTGTACTGAACCGACCTGTGCTGTGCCTTTGGATTACCTGGTTGTCACGCATATGCATGTGCTTATTTTCTTCAAGTGTTTTAGGGATCCATCGACATGGATTTGGTAAGTACAAAGTGCAAAACTAGGAGAAAATAGGACTGGGGGGGGTTTCCCCCTTGCTCAACTATTACTGAGGTTAGGTTCCTCATTCATCCTCTGTTTCTTAACTGCATCAAGGCTTAGCACTGAAATATTTCTTTTTAGAAGTGATACACTGATGAGTCCTGCCTTTTCAAAAGCATAAAAAGTCATTTTTTTGCTTTTTTTTTTTTTTTCTTTTTTTTTAGTGAATGAGATTATAGGAAGAGATATGTCACAGATCTCAGTGTCACATGGAACAACAATGGCTGGCCAGTCTGCACGTGCATGTCCTGGATCTCTGGAGACAAGAATATCTGATGGAATCCAGTAACGGATAAGCTTACAACGGAACATCCATGAAAACTTAACAGTTTCTCTGAATATTTCTTCATCCTCTTCCTCCTCTTTAGACTTACTGTGCTTCCAACTCTGTGGCCTTTATGAACTGGAACAGTGGATCCTTGCAAAGCCCTTTTAGTGGGTTACATTTTTGATGTAGAGACAGAGCATTTTAATTATAGTTCCTGAGATGCTGTAAAGAGACTTCTTAAAATGGACACACAGAATCTACACCAGATATTTTAACTGTTTTAAAGTTACAAACAAGCTTTGCTTTTTGCATTTAAATAGAATACTTTTATATTGTAAGTGCTTCAGATGTGGGGAGATGTTAGTTTGCTCATATAATATTCACAGTACTGAATGTGGAAAAAGATTTAATACACATCTTCAGTGTGCTGCTTTCCCTTAGAGATAGTGTAGTTTGTAACTGATGATTTGTAACACCTTTTGGTCATTTTGGAAAACCTTTAAAGCTTCTATTGTTTAATTTTTTTTTAATATGATCTTCCAATGGCAAATCAGTCATACCTGTCATCTGAAGCCAATGCCACGGAAGCCATTGTGTATACAAATACTGTAGCGTTTTCTTTCTTAGATTCATAGGAAGCAAAGCCAAATGTAGATCTGCACTTGTTTATAAACTGAAAATGTTACTTGATAGGCTGCAAAAAGACCATTCCATCATGAAAGTGTTGGGATAGAAATGACATTCCAAAATATAACTTTTATAACTTTGTGGATAATCTTCCTGTTCTTTATTAGCACAGGCTCCTTCTTGAAATAGCTTTTTCTTAGAAAGTTACATTTGTAATCAAATTTGAGCAGTAGGATTTTAGATTAAAGAACAGCAACATCAAAGCCATGTTAGATACAGGAGAAATTTTAATATTTGCTGAGGATCTAAGTGTTCCTGCTTTCCCTGCAGAATATGGTTTTGAAATCACCAATTCAGTGGCATTTGAGTTTTCCATGCAATAAATCACTTGATCACATCTGTTTCTTTTACACGCTGTATGCCTGATGACCATGCCACTCAGAAGTCCTATGGAGATGAAAATTACCGTTCCTTAAATTTAAGCTGTTTATAAACATCAGTTTGCTAACAAGTAATTTGCTGTCAATTTGTGATTAGGTAGTATGGTTTGCTCATGTTTCATTGTAAACGTGTGAAGCAGAAGCTACCAAAGAAATAGACAAGATCCATAGCAGTTCAAAGGATGCGTTTCCCTTACCCACATCATCCCAGACATTTGAGACTATCTGTTTACATAGTTAGTAAAAATCTCAGGCCTCTATGATTAGAAACCTAGGAGAGGATCTGAAACTGCCTGCTTAGGCCACAAATATTTCCCTCCCCCAGAAGACGCTGTCGTTTACAAAGCTTTCTGATACGGAACATACAGGGTACAACAATAATGGCAAAATAAGACCAGAAATACATGGAACCTCAAAGCATTTAAGATGTTAGTTGTAGTTCCTCATTTGGGTGAGCCATGATGCTCTAACGAAAATTAAAAGTGAATGCACTCCAAAATTTTGGAATGTAGACAGTGTGTTTGCATTGAAACTAGTTCAGACAATTGTGGACATTTCAGTGGTTTAACATACATGGAGTACACGCCTCTTTCTGTAGAAAATTACTGTAAACTTAAAATTACAGCAAAATGGTCTTAAAGCAGATACTGTTACTGAATTGTAATACCTGTAAGAGCAAACAAATTCCACCAATGTTTCATTTTGGCAGACAGTCATGGGGAAGACTATCCGTTGAGCCTTTTGCAGGCAAAATTTTACACCTAAATTTAAGTCACACCCAAGCAATACCATGAAAGTAGCTATAATTGCCTCTTTGTAATAACCGAATCATGAACTTTTAAAAAGACCACACATTAAACAGGTGAAATTACAACTTTTATCATGTACTTCCACTTAAGAGTGTAGCCTAAGGCTACTATCTTGACATTTCATAGTTATTTCAAACAACTTAATGCAAGGCCACTATGTGTGTGTTGGGAATCTTAAGCATCCTTTTTGTGAATGTATTGTCCAATAATGCAAATTTAAAATTTGCAGGAAAAAGTTGGCAGGGCTGTAATCTGAAAAGCGTGATATTGTAATTGTCCCTCAGCAATGGTGCTTTCCTCTGTCCTCTACTAAAGATCCTAGAAAAGGATTCACACAGAAATACATCTACTTATGGTTTTGACACCTTAGAAATAAAAAAAGTACAAAAACCACCACACAACACTGTAAGCTACGTAATTGTCTTCTGGCTACGTGCTGGTGGCAAGGCATGTTCCAGTTTTCATTCATGTATTGGGTCTTTTGCATTAACCGTTGTTTGTAGGAGAATTCTAACTGAACAGCTTTTCATACTGTATGGGATTTATGCTCCTTTATCCTACTGGTACAGACTCTCCTTGCAAGTTCTCCAAGTAGCTGGAATTCACTGTACCTAAATTATAGGAGCCCAAACAATCCGGAGTTGCTATGCACTAAATTTTCTGATGCCTTTAAATACCTTGATGCCTGTAGACATAGAGACGCTTTCCTATTTAAAAATTAAATAAAAAAAAATATATAGCTTTGGATACTAAAGCAGTTTTGTATTTGCCTTGTAAAAGCTTCAGTACAAGGGTCTTATTTTAGCTTGTGTGATAATGTAGGTAAAGACTGTTACTCTTGTATAATTTTAGTGATATAAAAAGCACACAATCTCTATTGGACTATGCAAATTTAATTAAACAACAGAACCCGGCAACTGTTGATACTTTGTTGGCATCCACTCCCTTGCCCTTAAGTCCTTTCTTCTCCCCGAGTACTTTTCCAAAACTTTGTAATAATTTAGATTATCCTGAAGGAAAGCCTTAATGATGAGGTAGCTTTTCTATAAGGAGGGTCAAAGATCAATGTTAAAAACGAATAAAGGGTAGTATATTAATCCGGGGGGGGTGGGGAGGGTGGGAGGGTGCGGTGTGATTTCATGAAATTACCATAAACTAGCAATCTGAATTTCTGTAGTAAAATTTTCATGTTATCAGGGGAACTGCCATCCTTTTTAAACCAAAGAATGAAAATAACATGACAGTTTTGTTCTGATACAAACAAAGCTTTGAAACTCTATTTTTGATACTCATAATGGATGTCATTCCTTGAGGTTCAGAAATCATTCAAATTGAAATTTTATATTTAAAAATGTGGGACAATAAAGATTAAGTTCTAGATGTTTACAGAGCCTTGTATTGTAATTTCATGTACATTTTGTATTTTAAACATTTTTGTAAGTTATGATTGCAGTGCTACTTGCAGAAATAAAGGGAAAAACTTGCATTTAGGCTCTTAAATCATAGTGTTCAAATAAAAAAAAAAATAATGCAAATGTATTGTCATTTATTTAAAATGCAGACCCGAATGCAGAGTGGGAAGAAACTCCCTATCTGTGATGCAGTGGTGAACAGCTATGCTCAGGTGTGACATACCAAATGAGGGACATTTACCATGGCCCCTTGAAGGGCAGCAATTCTGAAGCAATTTCAGTTTGGGACTCAAAGCCAGCAACAGCAAGCCTGTACCTGCGCAAGGAACGATCAGCAGCGCTGACACAGCATCGGTCTGCACAACAGTGATTTCCTATTTGCAGGTATCATTGTTTCAATTAGACGATCACAAGATTATTTAGAGAAATTAATATACCAGAAATGACTATTCAGGGAGCACATCATAAAGGGTAATTTCCACTCCTGAAAGGATATTATCATAGGCAAGTGCAGTTAAACTGTTTCAAAAATAGATGTAAAATTCCTACAAAGTCTAAATTGTTTGCCAAATCTTGGCTGATGGTATAGTAGATTGAGGTCTTAAAAATCTCTCTCTAGTCTCAGTGATATTAGTGTTACTGAAAAGATATTATTTTTATCTCCCTCGCAGCTTTGTTACAGGGTTTTTTACTTGTCTGTGGGATCCCCAGGCATATTAAGGTACACGCCTGTTCCAAACTGCACACTGAAGCAGTTCTGGCCTTTGGTTAGCAATGCACACCTGACGAGAGAGCAGAGAGCCACCATCCCACCGGGATGTGCTCACCTTGTGCAGGGAGAACACAGGCCACTTCAGGATTAGGTTCTTATTTAGAGCGCATGTCCTGACTGATTACCTTCGCCAATGTTTTTTATCTATAAATATAGCAGAAAGAGGTAGCTACAGTGCCAGTAACTGAATGCAAAGTAATTATATCTGAGTTTTACTAAAAATAGCACAAGCTGTCTAAAAGCTCTTCCACATGTTTTCTAGTATGATTACCCAGTATATAATTAGCATATGCCAACACTAGTAATAATCCATGGATTGACTGCGTATACTTTGCTGTCAATTCAAGTCGTCTTTTAGGTGCAAACAGGCTGAAGGCTGATTCACTGAGATTGATAGGACAGGATTGATGATAAGACAGGATTGATGATAGGATGTGCAGTCACGCCAGGGCTTTTAAAGCTGAGCATGACTAGCCCTGGGCACTCACCCTGACACCCCTGGCTGCTGCGCTGCAGAGAGGGGACTTTATTCCAGGCATTATGAAAACTTCAATTCTACTTCGAGAAAGACTGTTCTGTCATTTCAGAGAGAAGGAATGTCAGTTTCTTTACAAGAGTATTAGAAGTTTCTGCTCATTTAGGACCCCAATGCAGAGGAGGTGCTGGCAGAAATCATGGCCTTTTAATTCTCTTACTGTAGCTGGTATTGCCTTACAGTATTCCCCAGCACTGCTTGTGCTGTCTGCTTCCCTGTTTCCAGGCTCCTATCCTTCCTGCCATCTCACCCAGCCTAACTCAAAATACCAGCGTGTGCTTTGAATCCAGCACTTGCTCCTCTGTAGCAAATTAGGTGAGAACTGAGATCTTTCCCGAGTGGTCCCCCACCTTCCCCCTCGCCCCGCCGCCTTGGCTTTAATTAATTTAGAAGAATATCATTCAGGAACTAGCCACTGCTGTAGTGATTGAAGTATTAAGGTATGTGAAAGGCTGTTAAAAGCGTACTCAGTCCAACATGGAAAAGAATTTCTAATATATTTAAATTCATGCATAGTTTTGCATACAGGCTTCTCTGGTAATGGAAGTTAACACTGAACTTTATTGTGCCTACTAAAAAGGATAACGTTCATCAGCTACTCTTAACACACAAAAAGCATTGCCATTTGCCAAGATTCTCTAAGAAACAAATTATTTTACAACAACCTACTGTTACCTCTGTTACCGGTAATATCTGCTACATGTAAAAGAACAGAAAAAACCCCCCAAAAACCAAAAAACTAACCAGACTTTAAGAAGCGATAAAAATAAGACACTTGCTTTGCAAAGGCTTGTTTTGTTTTAGAAAAGGCTGATCTGCTAGAGAAGTCAGCTATACAAGTTTCTGAAAAATTAGTGTCAAGTTTTTGTTGGTTTATTATTAATTATTATTTAAATTTATTATCGTTAAATATTGTCTGGACACTGAAAAGAAAAAAAAAAAAAACACAAACCAAACCCCACCTTTTCCTTACTGTCACTGCTGTGACATCTGCTGGTAAGAGCTGGTAGAGTGTGTGTAGGCTCCGCTTGCTCCCATTACAAGGGCTCTACCTCCAGAAAAAGTAACTTATGACATTTCTCATTTGACAACTTTATGAATAAAATTACCTAGTTAAGCGTTGGTGCAACTGATGTGTACCACAGAGAAATGCATATATTTGTGGGTACAAGAAAACTTTGGTAGTTCTTAGCTGAAGAAGGCTAAGCCAGACAGAAGGCATGTCAAGCTGCCCGTGCACAGCTTAGCCTGTTAGCAAGCTGCATTACCTGCTGTGCACATCCAGTAACTTAGTCCTGGCCTCTTAATACACTGCAGAAACCTTCCATAAAGAAGGTTTAACACTGTTACACCTTCCATAAAGAAACAAGTTGGAACAGCTCACAGAATCACATATACATGGTGATAATGAAACACAGGCATTTAAAAGGAGAATAATAAAACTGGGTAAGCAAACAGGCAAAGAACAAAAAAAAATATCTTGAGAGTCATGGTTTGTTTTTTTCAGCCATTCAGCTTTTGTTGCCATTCACCTTTTCTTACAGAAAGATTCACTGTGACAAAGCAAATAATTAAAAAAAAACACCAAAAATATTGACAATAAAGACTTCTGTATGCAGGAGCTGCATTATCCATAAAGATAAAAGGGAACCAATGAAAGTATAAAAAGTTGGGTCTGGAAGAAATCAAAAAGATGTACAGCATGGAAAATTCCTGCAGGTTGGACAGACTGATTTTCTAGGGAAGAGAGTGAGGAGCATGGGCTAAAGGGCCTGAAAATGATACAGGCAAGACTAATAAAGAGCAGTTCTGATCAGAGAGGTCCTGCCCCTTGCATCAAGAAGTTCAATGCCAACAGGTAACTCTCTGATAGGTCATACTGCAAATAATTGACAGCGAGTATTTGAACCCCAGGTGCTGTTTGCTGGTTGTTTGCTTTTGGGGGTTGTTTTTCCACCAGTCTTAGTAATCGGTCTCCATTTCTGTCTCTAGTGTCAGTGTGGTTTCATCATTCGGTGCACTCATGCTCTTTCCTATCCACCTGAGCTCTAGTACATGAGAAAAGCTACTGTGAGTCAGCCTTCTTTTCTGTAATTCTTGATTGTGTCATAATTTTCAAAGAAATGTGATGTACCTAAAGTAAGCTCCGACATTCATGAAAATATTGCTCGGGAATGTGGTGCTGGATAATCAGTTGTATCACATGAAGTAAGATGGAGGGAGAAAAGGGAGAAAAGCTAAAAAAGGAGAAACTACTTTCAGAAGTTCTTGTGTCACTGGAATGAGAAATATCTAATGACTTGAAAAAGTCCTTCTTTTAATTAAAAGCAGAGAAGACAAGGAAGCAGACTACTGAAGATCCTGACAGTCAGGAAAGCAAATGTTTCTAGAAAACAGGTACTTTAAAAAAAAACAATAAGCACCTCCACACCTTAACAACTGTAGCATCTGGTACCAAACACACAAGTTCCTAAGCCAAACTTAATGTACTAGGTCTTCTGCAAGCAGCAAGAGTAGAGCTAGCAGAGCACTGGCTCTAACACTAACATCAGCTTTCAGGATTTAATGTGTCATCGAGCATTATTTAGGAAAAGGCATGAAAAGTCAGGGTTGCCTTCCTAAACTTAACGTAGCTTGCTACAAAAGGCATGAGGGATTCTCTCTGCCAAGGTGGCAACAACACTGGAAGAAACACAACAGCACAGAGTAGCTGAGTGTCCTCCCAGTTCTCTTACATGCATCATAGATTTTTCCTTATTGCAATAAAAGGATCTGTTTGTAAATATTCCATGAACTCCCTGGTGTATCCACCAGCCAAGTCTTTCTTACAATGTGCTGGAAAAGGACAACGCAAACTTTTAGAAGTCAGTATGCCATTGCTTTTAAGTAGGAAATTTGTGAGTATGATGTAAGAACAGATTTTTCCAGTCTTCCATCATTTGAACTAGTGCCTTCAAAGCTGCTGCACAGCCTGCTCCAAAGCACTGGTTTTCTACGATTTAACAAATTATGTTTTAGTTTTAAGGTCCAGCATTGTAAGAAATGCATCATAATAAAGGTGCAACCATTTAGAAATCAGAAACAGTTTCAGTTCACAAGAGATGTGCATTTCCATTTTAACTGCCATTAATTCAACATGTTCACTGTGTGCTTTTTATGCTGTGTCTCTGTGTGTACTGGTTGCTCACAAGACATTAACCCTTACAACTGCCTGTTACTTACAACAGTTTGTGTTCAGGTCTGTACTGTGTGATAGCCTAAAGTTCTCATAGTAACTGTAACTGTTTCTGTCTCTAGCTGCACTAATTGGCACGCTTACTGTTTGGCTGATCCACGCATTTGCGCAGTTCCATGTTCCCACCACTTCTTCCCTTACCAGGAATAAAAATTTGCTTATAAAATCTTCAACAGAAAGCAAATATGAGAGGTCAAGGACAACTTTATTCAAGCAACAGCAAATACCGCCCCTGTGACATTTGCCTGGCTGTAGTCACAGTAGCTGGATGAGGAGCACAAGTCATCACGCCAATAGGACAAATAAGGCAATACTGAAACTGAATTAAGTGCTACTATGGGATTATTTTTTCTAAGGATATGAAAAAAAGAAGCTATGCCAAGCACGTCATCATTGCCATCTGACCTCACCACTGACAAAAGTTATAATGGAAAAGTTGCACAGACAATGAAGGAAACAAGCAATCCAACACTGGCCAAATACTGGGCTGAATGACATCGTGGTTTGGAGTGGCAGAGACAGGCATATATTTTGTGGCTGTCAGCAGAGTTTCACTTAGAGTCTAAAATACTGATTGTCTGAACCTAAACCCTCTGGAACTAATCCAGCTGCTAAAATGACACTGGAGACCAATATGGTTTCCTTAGCCAGAAAGAATACAGAACATGCCAAGGGGACAACACCTCACAACCCAACTTTTTGGTTACTGCGCAAGGCTTCCTCAAATTGCAGGCTTCCATCACTACAAAAGGTTAACCTCAACCCCTACTTCATAGCAGAATGCAGAAAAAAAAATCTCTCACAGAATTTTTAGCAATAGTTTTTAGATAACAGTTAAGCTGTATAAAATACCCTTTAGATAAGCTGTATAAAATACCCTTTAGATAAGCAACAGTTAAACAGATCACTGGCTAAGCAGGGCATGTTCCAGTGTTTATTGTTCAATTTTTCTGTGCCATTTTTGCCCTCCCTTGTGGATTCTCTCTACAGAGACTGTGCCCTCATTGCTTTGTATCACTTGCACATAGATTACACTAAGCCCAAGATTTTTCCCAAGTACATAAACTCTTAGCAGTTCAAACAATATTTGGAGTAGTGGAGTAACATGGAATTGTATCAGTTGTAACAAAAAAAAAATCCCATTGGGTTGGGAGGACACAGCCTAAATGCAGTACAATACTAAGTGATACTAAATATTTAAACAGTGACTAAATCTTTCATAAACAAAGTAGCAAAAATGAAAAAAGGCAATTAAATTCTCTCTTTCCATTCAGCTGGTAGGGTAGATTTGAAGCTACATTGTGTTTCTTTCATCAGAAATACAACACTAGGGTAGCTTGTGCATCACCCAAGGCCACTTTGCAGACAGTGGAGATCTGCTGTGGATGGGCCCAAGCAGGCACAACCAGAACTGGATATCATGCAACACAAAAAATACTCAGTGGTGATGTTAAAAAAAAAAAAAAAAAAAGAAATCACATTATTGAGATATGTGGAGCTCACTTGGTGCACCGTTCTGGAAGTGGTCCTCAAGCTTGTAAAGTTGTTTAAAACAAGCAAGCACCTTCAAATCTTCATTTGGTATTGCTGGCACTCTACTGAGTAAGGCATATACAATCGAGTTTTCTACTCTCAACAGCATACTGATTGTTTTAGGATTACTACTTTTTTTTTTTTTTTTTTTTAAAGAAGGCAAACTGCAGCTTGGGGGGTGGGCGTGTGGCTGCTACAACATTTAATCAACACAGAGATCCCATCTTTATGCCTGCTGTTCCAATTCCCCCCAAGAAAAGTCAGGGGTAAAAAGAAAGTTCACAAACAATTAGATACAACTCATTTTTTCACCAAGTTTTCAGGACACTTCTCTGGAGTCTCTTTTGTCTAGCAAATGAGGTGCAAGTGCTCACAAAACACATGCCCGAATCCAGCTTATACTTTGTGAGCCTCTCAAAGGCACAGGCATCCGGCACAGAGGGAGAAGCTAATGGCACACCAGCTTTGGCTCTCTATTTGCAACTGAGAAGGAGGTTTAGGATGGCATGCAGTTTGAATTATTTCTCCCCCATTTGTGTATTTTGTCATTTTATTCTCAGTATGACTCCCACAAAATAAACATAAGCAAGCAGGAATAGGAGATGAAATCTCACGTGCAGAAAGGTCACTGAGGAAAACAGCTTTGGCTCGCTTGTACTGAACCCAACAGAGCTTATCAGGAGGTTCACAGCTTCTACAATGTCCCCCTGCACCAAGCTCCAGCAAAGCCACTGCTGCTCCTACTCCTAATTCACTAAGGACTGGACTATTTTACCCCTTTTTCAGACCATAAACAGTGATGGCAAATGGCCTTTCCCAGAGGACACTAACGGAATGACAGCTAATCGTAGGACGCTAACAGAATGACAGCTAACTGAGCTACGACGTCTCCAGCTGAAAGCAAAGCCCAAATTTCTGGTACCACTGCTAACATGGCAGCCACATACACTTAATCACAAGGCTGAGGAGAGCAAAGCAGAAGAGTTCACTGGAGACTTGCTTTTAGGATAAGAAAACACTAGGAAGCCTACAAAGAGGAAAAGGTTGACAAGCTGCTACCCTGAGTGGTGGGAACACCTGGGCTCTACCAAGAGCCCATAACAAGCTGTGTATGACTGCAGCAGGATGCCTTCAGCACAGGCTGATACAGAATGCAGGGCAGTATCCATCAAGGGGAAAGAGGAGCGTTTAACACCTCATCGAGGCAAAAACTAAGCAGTTTAGTAAAAGAACTGTTGCTTAATAGGTGGAAACATTTACAAACATACCGAAGGGAAACAGCCTTTATTCTCAGAGGGTAATCCGACTGTTCCCTAGTCCAGAAAATAATAGGCTCTGGAAAAAAAGAGGTAGCAGGAGTGATTAAACTGGTATAAATCCTCTAGAAGACTTGAAAGAGAATAATGGCTGTAAAAGCTAAGGATGCCCCACCAAAATAGCAAAGACACAAAGGCCAAACCCTTAAGTAGCTCTTATCCAAAGGGGAAAGAGCAAAGCCATTTACCGCACAAAAAGAGAGTTTTCTCACATAGCATAAATGCAACTAGGCTAAACATGGGGTTGTTCGTTCATTTCTACTCCTATATCTTTTACTAAAAACAAAAAACCAAAGCCAGACAATGACAGACTTGGGTGCTCTGAGCATTATGGTAAAACACAGTATTCACAATCTAAATCACGCTGGTTAAGGTAACCTGGGTCACAGCAAGGCATTCCTTCCCCTGACAGGGGGTGAATCTATAAACTGAGACTTCAGGGCGCTTCAGCAAGTGACCCAGCTTCCCAGGGCTCCTTCCACTCCATTGAAATAGTGACACAGCGGGATCCCAATTCAAAAGGCACAGCTCAGGGGAAAGCTGTCAGCACACGTGCCAAAGAGGCAAAAATAACTCCTAGAAACTGCTGGCCATACTGGAGGCTCCCTGCTGGGCAATCAGTTATTGGGCACATACTTGAACCCCAAGGCTCACAGGGGGCAGAACGTCACAGCATTTAATAAGCTTTGTAGGATCTACTAAATTTCTAGTATTACTGTACCATAGATGATTTGTGCTATAATTTGGTTTTAACCCAGTTTCCATTATGAGATATTTCAAATGAAAAAATTCATGTTAGTCACCAAAGAGACAACTATCCCTCACAGACATCATAGGAAGTCCAGAAATGAAGAAATACCGCAGCTAGCTGAAATACAGATGTGTTTCAAGTAGGTATTACATAATTATCTGAGTTTGTGTAGGCCACTCACGTGGAACGTTTTCTGAATTCCATCAAGTTATTTCCAACTACGTCCCACAGAGATAACATAAAATCTCTGGTAAATACTGTGATCCCCAGAACTCAGTATGTGTCTTCACTGATATTTCAGGTCACATATATAAAGCATTTTAGAGTCTTACCGGTTATGACGCGCACCTTTTAGTCTCAGTATTTGTCAACACACCACATATTGATCATGAATTGTTCCATCACCAGTCTTTCCCGTAATGCAGACTTCCAACCATCCACAGCTTCACCAATGATTTCCCTCCCTCCCCCTAGATAGATTCACCATTTAAAGTCAGTCCCAAAGCAGAGAAAAATTAAGGTACTAATGGAAGGATAATTCCTTCTTTCCCCCTCCATGCCACTTAGTGAATCCTGTCAGACTCCACTTGGGAGGAGAAGGACCAGTGATACAGAACCTCCCAGTTAGGAACCCCAGTTCAAAACCCAGGACTAGATAGGTTCAGACAAAGCACTCTCCCCAGGTCCCCAGCTCTCACTGTGCTCACAGAGGAAGCAACCTGCTAAGCAGCAGATGTGTGGGTAAGGGGACAGGATAGTGCTATTCAAGGGCTTGTACTCTCTGTGACACGCATCTACAATGGCAGTAATGCCTCCTGTCAGCTCTTTGGTTAGAGAACATTATCTCACTCCGTTCTGTTGCTATTATTTTGTATATACAGTCCCCCTTTTCAGCTCCAAAATTCTGCTGTTACTGAAAGATACTCAGGTTCACCTAATGCCTTATTTATGCCCCAACATAACATTCACTTAAGTAACAGATGGTGGTTGACGAACCCCAGAAATTTTTAACACGTGCTTCTCTCAGTTTCATTAATTTAAAAGCAATCAATAATTTATATAGAAACAATTAATGCAATGTCCCTTTCTTGTTCCTGCAACAGTACAGAACCATCCAAACCACATGGAACGATTGCCTCCAACACCAGGCATGCTAAACAATTGCTCAGGAAGCCTTCACCCCCCCCGGCACACAGGCTGCTGCCTGACCGACAGCGCTACACAACTGGCGGCTTCCACAGAACAAACGTGCAACTAAAGAGAAGGATGCATGAAGGTCTGTTTATGAAAGGCAGCATTACATCTTACAGAACAGATTCATGTATCCCAAAATTTACCACAGTGCATGTCTCAAAAAATTGAGGAAAACAAACCAACCAACCCTCTACAGTCTTATTTGTCTAAAAATTAGTACAGAATGTCGCATGGAGAAATCTCCCTTTGTAAGAAAGAAGATACCTGGCAAGAGGGGCTGGATTCAGAGGCATGGCCAGGTAGGACTGGTGATTCAGTGAGGGCTTTCAGGAAGAGAAGCCATTCCAAAAGGAAAAAACTTGTCCTTTATGAAAAGGGCTTCCTGCTATAGTAGGGTTAAGAGGAAATCTTTGTTTGCTCAATGTTGGGAACATCTAAATTATTTTCTCTTAAAAGTCTGCATAATTAAGGCTGGCCTTAGTTGGCCTTCCAGCAACTAGCATAGCCACTCCACTGGCTTTACGCAGCTGCAGCGATGTTTACAGCAGTGGAAGAGCTGAGCTCTTCTCAGAACATGGTGGGTGGGCTGGGAACAGTAGGCACAGAGTGTGCTCACACTGCACAGCAGCGAACTGTCTACCCACTAACACCCTCCCCTCGGCTCTGAGCTCTGACTGAAAACCAAACCCTGCACCTCATTTTGTCAGGCACCCCTTGATACTTCCTATAAATATCTTCCCATCAGCATGTCCTCCCAGAAACGTCCATTAAATTACTCTTACAGCAGTGCAGAAAGGATTATTTATAAAGCTCCACATTAGCAATCTTTTAGGAAACGCTGCGGTGAGATAAATGCAAAGGCACTTTTTGCAAGGGAGGAATGTTTTCCCATCATGAAGCATTATCAAGAGAACATTATCTTCAATACTTTAATATGTTTGAATCAAAAGGCTATATGTGCGGTTTGACTATTGCTCCAAAATGGACTGCATTTACTGTATTCATCTAGAAAATAACATTTTTTAAAAAAGTTCTTTCTTCATGCTCCTAGATGAAGGTCTGAACAAGTTATCTGGGGGGAGTGATCTAAAAAAAATAGTCATGAGTTACACATCTTACTCACTGTTGAGATACTATGTGGAAAACAAAAGATAATTTTAAACTAAATGTCAACATCATGCTTCAAATGTACTCAAATGTAGCCAAAACCAGATGAACTCCTTTCACAAACCAAGTCTAGATTTAGGGAATGTCGGAGGAAACCTGGGCAGAGATGACTGTTACTTTGGGCAGATTGCTGGCCTAGACTACTTGTGAAATCCATTCAGAGAAAGATTCAAGAAAATCACACACCAGATAACTTGATCTAAAAGGCTTGCTATGCAGAGGTTATGAAGTGTCCACCATACAGGAGTAGGACAAAAGCTTTCCTTTTGCACTGATTTTATTATATCGCCCTTGGTATAAGTTGCCACTTCCATTTTCATATTCAAAACAAACCAACCACCCTACCGTGCTTTACACCTTTTAGCACTGCAAAGCCACCACAGTGACAGGGAGAAGTTTGGATTATTTTCCATATTATTCATGGCTATCTATTTTCAAACCTTGCCATCAGAGAAGAAGCAGCAAGGTTGAGCTTCAGATCTCAGATTTGTCATTCAAGAAAAACACCTTGTGGTTAACCTATGAAATCTGAAGTGACTGAAGGGTAGCAAGCATGCAACTTTATCGTGTAACTCCTAAAGCACATCAGCAGAACCCATTTAAGAGAGAAGAGAGGATAACTGGTATTTTCTCCAACATTCTTATCTTCCAGTGAAGCAGATTGTCATACTACTCACCATTCTGCACAGCACAGCTACTCGGTCACAATGCTATCTGAACAACAGGGATCTGCGAAGCACCCTGCGTTACTTACATCAACAACTGTACTCAAAAACTAATCTCTTGGGTATCAGTGTTCCGCTGTTGATTTGGGGGGACCAAGGATGGAGTGTTTTTAATAAGAAAATTCAAAAACACCCTATGGTTTATGTGGGTAAAAAATAAAAATTAATTATAAACCACAGAATCTTATTTTTCCTGGGTACGCTGAACAATAGAGAAAAACATTCAAGTGGGGGCAGGGAGGGCAGTGGTTTTGCGCATTGAGAAAAAATGCAAGTCCTATTACACAAAGAGTTTGTAGTCTTCAATTTTCAGTGGCATAGTCTGTTAAACAGCAAGCAACCATATTTTTCCTGTATACTTCACAATTTTTGTATCTATAGCTAATACAAAACTGACTATTTCTGAAATTGGTAACAATACACAGGAATGAGAAGAATTTCTGAAGAGACATGCTGTGCTTGCTAAATACAATTAAGTTCAAAAGTTCTTCTGATTCAGTAACAGCTTTCCTGAATAATTTCTGACTCAATTGCCAGAGTCACCAATTCAAGGGTTCTAAGATCCAAGGGCATCTGCTGCATTACCAGCTCCGTAATTATACCTCAAAGTTATGCACTTTTTACATTGACATCAATACAAATATTACACATCCCCTCTTGCTAAATAAGCCTTGTTTTACAGGGATGAAAACTGAGGTGCTGGCATAAGAAAAGCTGTTCCTTGGCTCTTCCTTCTGATTTCAAATCCAATTTCCTTTTCTGTTATCTGGAGGCCAAATCTTCATTTATGCTCAATGACAGATGTCCAAAGAACAAACTGCAGTTGCACCCATCAACCTTTTCCCCACTTTGGTTTATCTTAGTCGTCTCCAAAAATCTACAGACCATAATTTTATGATCAGTTGTGACTGCAGCTCATGAGACCAGCAACAGGAGCAGAATGACCTCTGTGCTGTTAACTGCACCCCTACTTGTCCGGCTTTTTGATATAACTACACTCAGTGCTGCTGAGGCTGTTGTTGCTGGCAGTTGCAGAGCTACTCAGCTCCAAGTTGGTTTAGTTAAATCTACAAAGTGCTTCGACTGATGTTTCTCCTCACTTTCACTGCCCCATTTCTGGCTTATCCAGAATTACTCCAAGAACAGTCTGCCAGTGGTAACGTCCTCTGCCTCCAGCTCATCCCATCCTACCCACAGTATTGGCTAATATCTCTAATATTGCCTCCCCAGCATATTTCCAACCTGCTTTTCCTGTTCAAAACAGGTCAGAAAATCATACCACCTTCCAAATCCTTAGGAGACTGATGTTAATCTCTGTGCCACTGCCCAAAATAGCAGAGTCATTACAAACGGCCTGAAAGCCACAATATGAAAACAGAACTTGCCCTGTAGTTGGAAGGTCTTCAGGCCCCCTTCAGTTGTGTTGTGAGTTACTACACTACAATACCACTGTGCTAGTCCCTCAGAGTGGCTTTTTATAAAAGGACAACTGGATGATCTCCTGGCACCAGTGAACAGAACAAGGTGGGAAACAAACCAAACCCACCACCACCACAAAACCCAACTCAGCACTGCCTTCACTGCATTCACAAGGTCCCCTGTTCTTAACACACTGACTCTGTGGTGCTGTCAGGAGCGTCTAGGCCCATGGCATTATAATTTACTTTCTTTTCCAAACCAGCTCCAAAACTATCCCCACAACCTCACAATTCAGAATCCTTTATTTTCTGGGGGTTTACTTCTTACAAAGCAAGATCAGGTTACTCTAATAAAACCACTGACATGCTCAGTCAACATGACATCTCTCAGTCAACAATATCTTTAATCTTTTCACTCAGCTACAATTTAGAGACAAGCAGAAATCATTTTTCACTGAAAACATGGACGCCGCCACCCTTATAAGCCCTTTCCTCCTCACAAGCAAGACAAATGGTCTGTTATTCACATGAGTGCTACCAGATACAATACCAACTTTTTACTACTTGTTTAGGATCTATCTACTTACAGCCTGCAGATCATCATCTAACCTGCACTCCAGATCCCACCAGGAATACAACGTACTTAACTTCTGGTAAGTCATTTGAGAAGGACCTAAGAGGTAAATACCACACTCAAAACAAACAGCACTGTAAGTAATCTTACAGCTTCTAATCACCAGGCACAGATTACTTCAGTATCAGTAAAAATTAGGCAAAAGTGATTGTATTTTTAAGTTTCTGCATTACTTTTCAAAAAAGGTAGCCCTGACCTTTTCAAGGCCATTTTAAATGAATGCTGTTACTACAATTAATATTCAATGTAGTTTGTGTGGATTTTCACAGTAAAATTCACGATTGCACAAGGACTGCATTGCATCAAACAAAAGAAAGACACACCTAATCCAATGGGAACGAGACCCACATTTTCAGAGCATGTTTAAATAAGAATTCAGTGGATTAAGTTGTAGCAACAGATGTTACATTCAAGATGAGACTCAAACTGTCCTTTCCTCACTTAACCCCTCATGCCCTGACTAGAGATGAGGAAGCACCTACCCCTTGCTTACCTTTCTGCTACTCAGTTACACCACACCTTTACTCTTCTCCCACAGCAGGTCTTTGGGTATCTGCCATCCATAACGAAGGCAGCCCACACCGGCACCTAGGAAGGCAGATCCCCAACAGTGAATCAGCACAGAAAACATCAGGAAGAAATCTCGCTCTTCCTGACAAGCCCACAAGGGCTAGCCTTCAAGTAGCAAAGAAAGCAAAATTTTACTGCTACTCCATTGCACACATCAGAGGGACTTTTCCGACAAACCAAGCTACAGATTTTCAGACCTTCTGGAAGAAAATGCCTGTAAGTTTCCCCTTCCCCGAAATACCATTGTACACTTCACTCTTCCTCCCCTCAATTATTCCAGTCTTGTTTCCTTCCACCTCTAGTGGTGTTCTTGTGGATGGTGGTAATAAGAAAGATAACAATGTTTCCTTCATTTTGTTCTTGCATGCTTTAAAATATTCTTTTAAAAGCAGCCAAAGATTTTGAAGCTTTTTGCACATAAATATATATTTTTAAAGCCACATTTGCATGAATTTCAAGCAGCCTAAGTTATTTTAAAAGGGAATATACACACACAAGTGACCCATGACAATAGCACATTAGCATTTCCCCCACCCCCAGCAAAGAGAAAATTCAATGTTTATAACAAGTGATTATTAAAAACAAACAAACAGCAACAACAAAAAATTTTTCAGAAGTTACAATGTTGTAAGAGTCAAGCCAAAAGGTAGGGACCAGTGCAAGAAACTGATATAAACCTGAACAACTGCATATTCATCTGGTCTATTGTAAAAGCTGCTCTCCCAAAATAAAAGCAACACAACATGTTGTTCACATTTTTACTCATTGCTCAACAAGGGAAGAATGTCCTTGAAGGTCTACAAGCAGTAGAAGGCCCTGTTGAATGTTCCCAGACTTTTGACACAAGGTGGGTTGCATTCTTATAAGTCTGGATTTTTATTGTATTGGTATTGGCTCAGCCTCACTTGTTTCTAACCATCCCTTTGTATTTTCTGCTACCTCAACGTTCTTAGTCCAGGGTCAGAAGCCTGAGTAAAATGGACACTCTTAACACTTACAGGAAGGAGGAGGAGGAAAAAAAAAGAAAGAGAAAAACGTCTGCATTTTAAAACTAGAACTTCCAAAGTAAAAAATTACTGTTTCATACACTTTCACTTAAAAATATACCTTGCAAATGAGCTTTTTTTTAAAAAAAAAAACCTGAAACACAAGTTTCTTTTATAAACTCTTCACTTCAGGAGCTAATGTTTTTTCCTTATAGTTATTATTGCTACGTTCACATTTTAAAGGAGTTAAAGGTACTCTACTTATTCTTGAACTGTATGGGAAACATGATGACACTCCATACAGGGAACGCTTCAAAGCAACAAAAATCTACAAAGACAACTCATGTGTTTGAAGGTTAAGGGTTGTGTGAGAGTGTGGTTTTGATTTTTTTACATAGCAGAACTATTGATATACAACTCCCTGGGCCCCCCAGTCATTCCTAATTGCACAGGATTCTCCCTTGAACAAATGAGGCAGTCCCAAAGTGTGGCAACGGGCAAAGCAACACAAGAAGATCTAATACTGAACACTAAGAACCCCTCCCTTTTTTTTATGATATTTTATACTATATGCTCACTACAGTCTGTGTGACTAACTTGCACGAGATCCTCTACAAGGAGAATTTCTGAAGATTGCCAGTTGACAGTGCTCAACACGACTAAAGGAAATGACCCAAGAAATGGGGCAAAGGCTGAAAATGAGAACAAGCCTACACCAACAAATTGGCTTTTTCTTTACAAGGGGAAATTAACACATACAGGGTGATTCAGAACATCAGACATGGGCCTTAGACAGAAGCACAAAGTAAATGTCAAGCCTGGTTCTTCTCATTCTTAGCTGGCGCTCTGAGCCATATGCACAGCCTGCTCTGAAAAGGCAGCATCAGGAGGAGGACAAGTACCAGCACCCCTGTATATCTGGCCACCATGCCAGGAATATCCTGCAGCTGTGGATCTGGAGTAGGCTGGAAACAGGATTCAAAACAACAAGAACAGCAAATTTGCTCTCTGCTAACAGTAGTTTACAACCCCCAGCAACGAGAAGCTGAACAAGCAGCTTGAGAAAGTCACCACCTCTTTGAGAGAAACCCTGCCAATACTGAGGCCATTATACCGCACAAGGAAATCAAGAAGCAACCGCAAGGCCAAGAGCAAGTAAATCAATCAGCAAAGCACGAACACCACACTCAGATCTAAGAGTTGGGAGCAGAGAGCCACTGCAATCAAACACATGTCCAATTTAGGCTGCAATCATAGGGGTTTTTCTATCTAATCAGTCATAAACCCTCAACTTCATGCTATTGGTGTACATTTTTTCTTCCTTAAAGCCAGATGACTAAAGGGTCATTTTGCTTTCATATCCTGGTCCCTTAGTTTCTTACATTCTGTGACAGTATGATCAAATTTGGGTCACACTTAAAGCGCTCCTTTTTTCCAACCATTTCCACCAGATTTCTGTTAGATATTTCAATGATTTCTTTTTGTAGAGCAGTTTTTAAAAGTTTATTTTTCCAAGTAAGTAGAGTCAGATACTGCTGTCATCTTCACAATTTGAAATGAATTTGCACATTTCAAAGCAACCCTATCAAATATCAATAAAAACACCACTCTCCATGGAAAACATTTAATATAGGAAAACAAGAACAAAATAAAAAATTCAACTGTTTTATGGGAAACACAACGACCTCCGATTTTTAGACTAAGAGACACCAGATTATTTACTGACATTTGTATAAAGGAGCTTCTACTGCAGTTGCTAACAAGGAAACTCACAGGCCTCCAAGCATTTGTATTGCAAATACACTGCTTGCAAACCCTGGTCAACAAGGGACATCTACTGGTAGCAAAGATCAGCGTGAGTAGGTGAGCACCAAACCAACCGTTTCACAGAATTCCAATACCAAACTAAAATTCCACTGATCCTCCTGACAAACATAAGAACTCCTACTCCTGCCACTAAATAAAGATTGCTAAAAAACAGGGAAAAAAAGCAAAACCAAAAAAAACCCACAAAAAACACAACAAAAGATATTCTTCCAAAGACACAGCTAAACATTAAATAGACAAAATTAGAACAGTACTTTAGTAATATTTACAGAAGGAAAGGCATTTTATTTAAACTCTCCTTTTTATTATCAGCAAACACACATAAAGCAACATCAAATAACCAGATATTTTGGAAAAAAACATTAAGTATATAAAGTAAAATGAAAAAGGCATATAATAACACACCAATATAAGAAATGGCAACTGGCAAGTCTAGATTAACACGCCATCATCTTCATTTGAATATTTATGTTTCCAACTGCATATCTACCTAAATAATACAGTGGCCCTCACCTGACTGATTATATAAAAACAAAAAAGGAAAAAAAAATAAAATCAGGCCTCTGGTTTATTTGGGGTTTGTTTCTAAAAATCCATATAACAAGTAAATTTAAAAAGGAATAATTTTAAATTTACTACAGACAAATCTTGCCACGTATCAGAAGAGTTTTTTGCTTTAAAAAGTTTCAGGCTATCTTTAGATGCAAACAGCTTTTAGAAGATACTGTAAGCAGTAGATTCAAAATTCATGACCACAGATTTTGTCAAATACAGATCTATGCAAAACAGGATGCAACTGGTCAAACAGTAAGCCTTGTGACTCATTTTAACTGACTGAAATGAAACAAATACTATTTAAAAAATAAAGGTGTTTAAAGGTTGTTTTTTTTCTTTTAAAAAAATCAGGCACTGTGTTTCACTAATAGAAGTTTGTTGAAAATATCTTTGTTCACATAAACAAGCAAAACTTATATGCCTGTGAGTCTGCTCTGCAAAAGAAATTCCAACGCAAAACACCTGATCTGGAAGCACAGCTGCAACTATTAAAATACAGATTGGCCATGTCAGACTCTTCAGTCTCACCCCACCTCAACCAAAAGTACTAAGAATCAACTATCTTCTCTCTAACCTGGGGAGGTACACCACATGGGACCAACCAACGTATAAATAATTTCTAGGTAAAACTGTCAGTATCAAGAGAATGGGAGCAGAACCACATGAGTGCAGGTATCATCTCCAAACTAGCACCGTGAGAAGCGTAAGACTAAGAGACAAAATATAAACAAGGCTAATTCTGTTCTCCAATTATATAATACGGCAATACAAGCACAGGTAAGGCATCTTGCTGGTTGTGAGCACAGAGTAAGCTCCTTTTTGAGAAACAAGTTTTGTGGCTGATGACAGAGCCTGAGGACCCTTTCTGTAACAACAGCAACAGTCAAACCACAGTTCTTTCCCAAACTTCACCTCTACTTTGGTGAAACAGTTAAAACTTCACACTTTCTGCCCTTGTTTTTCTTGCTCCATTAATCCACATGCATGTAAAGACAGCAATGCCTTTCATAAGGCTTCCACAACACAGCATGGTCTAAAAGTTCAAATGCAAGGAATAAATGCAAACATCAAAGAGAAAAAAAATACACTTAGGTCCTACCCCAAGTTCCCAGCCTTCTCCAGTGCAGTGAGCCATCATTCAAAGGTGCGTGAAGCAAGTGTTTAGGTTCCATTTGTGAAGAACTCCTGGATCTGAAGGCTCCAGTGAGGCCTCTGCTGCCAAACTGCAGGTAAGCAGCTCCCAGCGGACGGTACGACCGGTGCACACTGCTGCTAGAAGCGTGGGTAAGGTATAAATTAAACACTTTAACTTCCACAAGTTACTTGCTATACCTGAAGCCTCCAGCGTCTGAAACAGGCTTGCTACCACAGCCCTGTCCCTCACAGCTGGGCCGCACGGCTTGATTATGGGGGATTTGATTAACCTCTCGCTTCAGCTGCAAATGCCACCTGCAAACGCAGTCTGCCTGTACAAGCGGCTGTGGGGAAATAACCTGCTTGCCGTCAGGTGTATCGGGTGGCTGGCACCTCCGACATGGCGGGGAGACGCGGCCTCCCCGGGCCCCTGCCCCGCCAGCCCTGCAGCCGGGCCCGCCTCGTTGTTATGGTGGCCAAGGGCCACAGGCCAGCGGCGGCCCGCTCGCCAGCCACCTGCCCTGCGGGGAGCCACCCGCCTGAGGGCAGCAACCCGCCTGAGGGGAGCTCTCCCGCCACCCGCCTGAGGGGAGCCACCCGCCTGAGGGGAGCTCTCCCGCCACCCGCCCGAGGGGAGCTCTCCCGCCACCGGCCCCGAGGGGAGCTCTCCCGCCACCCGCCTGAGGGGAGCAACGGCCGGGCCCGCCCTGGCCCTCCCGCGGCCGCGCCCCGGCCTCCCTTGGCGCCCTATTTTCTCTTAATACCGGAGCAATATGCATTGAACTGAGCTATTCCACTGTTCAGGCTTTTACTGTAATTTTCTTTCATGCTTTTAGACAAGACCACAGAGCGGTTCAGAGGAAGAGCAGCCGCTGGCCTGGCCGGCAGTCAGGGCTCCGTGGGGGGCTCCAGCTGAACCAGGGTGCTGTCACCACCCCTGCACCCCTTTGCACAGGCAACTTCTAAAAAAAGAAAAATGCTCTCTACTCACAAGAAAGCCCCTGTTAAGTTCTATACAAACCAAACACCCAGCCTGGAACAGCTGAATTTGATTTCTGGGACTTGTTGCCACCATCTCACAGGAGAGAGGGATTAAAGCTGCAGCTGGCGAGAGCTAAGCCTCTACTTTAACACATAGTTAGGCCCAGACCTTGCAGGTACCACAGTCTGTTCATCGTTTCAGTTCATGCTAGCATGGGAATGCACCTAAACGGCAATCATTGTTGACATGAAAGTGTAGAAGCGTAAAGGGAATGCATACACCTCAAACACAGCTGATGCCTTTGCTGAGGAGCTCCATTCCAGCCCTGGCTGAGCTTGTCCCACCTGCCAAGGAGGGCCAAGAGCACATGTAAGCGGTAACAGGAGCTGTAAAAAGACTAGGACCTTTCACTAGGTTAAACATCACTTTTGTTAACAGAAAGCCACAAGTTCCATACAGATTATGATGAGAAAAACAAGACGGTTATAGCTTTGCCATCATTTGAGACAAGATGTGACCATCTGGACCATGACAGAATGTAAGGGTAATAAATGGACAGGTAGTAGCTACATGGCATAGGTACTGCATTGCTCAGGCTGGAGCTTCCCAAAATATTTAAAGGGAGGAAAGCATTCTCCTCAAAGGCACAATGAGAATGTTAATTGTAATGATGCAGTCCTCTCTAGTATTCAAATTACTTTAAAACTCAGATTTCCATAGATTTCACCAAGACAAATCTTGGAAACATACTAATGTAAAGAGTCCCACTTTAAAATAATGGAAAAGCTTCCCTCCAGTCCCACCTGATTGTGATAAAACTTTGGTTAGGAGGTTTTAACGATGAAATGGCATCTGGCACTGTGATGCTTTTGACTGGAAAGAAACAAACCTTATTATCTTTATATGATGCCCACCCTCCCTTCCTCCATTTTTACTACAGAAAGGTTGTCTGGCTAGATAGTGACATAGACATAGCATTTTGAGTTGCGCAGAAAAGCTAGTGACCCATTAGGGCAATTAAATCCAAACATGAACACAATTTCAAGTTCAATACTTTGTTTCCTCTAGCACCAGAACAAGTGAACTAAGCGTGTCAACAGTTGCATCACATTGTCTAACATGTGTTCCGCTACAAGTGAAGTGTGTATCATGCTTATTTCTGGCTTAGCAGCACGTACAAAAAAGAAAGGGGGAGAGGGGGTAGGGAAGAGGGAAAAAAAAAAAAAAAAAAAAATCACATTGATCTCGCAAGGCACATAGGCTTACCTAAACCTAAGAGAAAGATAAATGAACAAAAGGTTATCAGAGAATGATGCCCCATAGAAAACATTAAAACATAGCATAAGTAACTTTCAAAAGCCAATATGCATCATTAAGCATCTCTTTTATTTGTTGTAATATAAAGAAGCATACATCATTCAGTTCTTTTAAGTACAACTCAAATTGTACACTAACAAAAAAAGATCAATTCAGACATCCGTGAACATGTCACAACAGGATTCATAACATTTTGCTCTGCTGGTATTGCACTTGGAATGGTTTTGAAGTAAGGCACAGTAAAAACAAAGTCATTTAGTGCTTCTACAGCAGATGTCTTTTTTTAAACACATGCTACATGACATAAAAGTACTTCTTCTAGCTTATATATATACACACACGGGGAAAGAAAAAAGCATGCACTAGAGGATTTAATTTCAACATATCTTGTTTCATAATATACAAATAAAGTAGTTAAAGATGTAAACAAATTGCATGCACATAAACTAGAGCAAAATCTTTAATACAGTATCTGAAAGCTATTATGCTTAAATAAAAAAATATAACTTATTAGTACTCAGGTTTATGTGCCATTTTTGTCATGTAGAGATTAAAAGTTGGGGCTGGGGCAGGGAGTTATGGGTGGGCAGGGAAGATTTTTCTGGTTTTGCTGGTTTTATTTTTTTGCTTTACATTGTTGGCAGCAGTACATTGGTAAGAAAGACAAATATGGCTTTTGCAAAACAACGTATAATGAAAACATGAGAAAGTACAATTGCATTTGGGGGCCAGCATCCTGATATTTTCTAGTCAAGAACAAAACAAAACAAATCAATATGATCTACACTTCAAAGAGGGAAAGCTATGCATTCCAGAAGACCTTTCTAAAGACATTTAAACTCTACAACAACCAGACACTTAGTCAAGTGTAAACTCTTAAAAACTAAACAAAGAATCTGAATGACTCAAGCTTGGCTTTCCACTTCAATTGCTACTGAACAGGTTTCTCCCATGACTGAGATAGCTGAAGTGCTATTAGATTGTCTTCAGAATTAACCAGATGCCAGGAGCGAGTTTGCTTATTTTTAAACAAGTACATTAGAAATTAAGGAAATTAACTACATGATTTTTGGTTTCACTTTATCTTTGGCATAGGATATGCCATTTTTCAAATTAAATACAGGACATGTACCGCTCTACATTCCAACATATCATGCTGAAAAGGCACATTTGCTGCTGCCTGGGTGGCAAGGGAAGACACATTTTGCAAAGGCACGGTGTTTAGTGCACCATTCCTTCCCCATCCCCCAGAGAGTGTTTAAGTCAGACCAGGTACAGTTCTACATAGCGGCCTCCCAGGAGCTGTCCGTTTTTCTCAGCCACTGCTTTCTTAGCTAGTTCCAGGCTTGGAAAAGTCACCAATGCCTCTCCACTGGGCTGGCCACTAAAGTTGTAAAGCACGAGGATGGAATCTGCTTGGAGCTGCAATGGTGCAAGAAGACAAAAGAAGAAAAACTATTAAGACCACAGAACACGCTCAGAAATGCAGTTTTTAATGCTGTGCATCTATCTGGTTCACTCCACTCCTGTGTCTGTGGCAAAAAGATTCTGGATGTGATAATAGTAAGGAGAAGGGACCGAAGATTAAAAGAATTCAGCTTTTACCTTGCTGAACAGCAGCAGCTCTTATTCTGCTGGTGTGCTGAACAGAATGATGTAGACATGATTCCATGCAAAGATTTTGCTAAAGAAATAATTCAGGTTAAAGGTTGATAAGAAAACAAAGACTTAGATGTTAATAAAGGATAAAGGGAGCCAGAAAGTCCACGCATTCAGTGAATAATTCTTGTAGTATGTGGACTACTGGCCAAGTGACAAAGGCTACAAGGCATATGAATACTCCCATGCAAAGCTTAAAAGAAAAAAAATTAAAAAATGATAGAGTTGTACGAGAGTTCTGTGTTGGGAGGACGAGCTGAAATTAATACAGGCATGCAGTGCAAGAGAGATTGTTCAGCAAAACGAGTTTGTTGCAGTCCAACTGAATTAAATGTTTATTGTAATTTTAACAAGGCTAAGAAAAAAGCAGGCTAGCAAATGAGATTATTTAGTAGTTGGAGCCGATTTACTTTGGAGTGTGTTTGCCCTTATGAATTCTTAAAGGACAGTTCCAAAATGCCGAGTTTAAAGCAGACATCTGTCCGCCCTATGGTACCCCAGCCATTTCCCATAACATGCTCGAATTATTTCCAAACTAAGTTTGGAGGACCCGTTTTTTGCATAGAAATGGATCTCAGTGAAGTTTCAAAACCAAAGGTTGAGGGATCAAAAGCTCAGCATACAAAGCTTGTTTGTTGGAGAAATCGGTGCCAGACAAAACATATGGCCTATGGTGGAAAACCAACTAGTTTTATAGGTGTTAACCCAACTCCGGCTAAGATCACGTGATTTAAGTCATCCTCATGAGTTTATGAAAGGTTAAATTATTTGAGGGTTTCACTTTTTGTAGAATTTATGCGTGCCTGGTATATGACAAGAAATGTCAGACTTCTCAGTTATTACCAGTAGCAGTTTCTGATCAGCTTTACATGCAAACATATGGAAATAAAGCAAGTACATTCCAGAGCTTCACTCACCCAAGCACTTAATAGGCAGTAGTATTTTTAAGAAATAAGCAACAGTACACTTCAGAAACTAAAAGCACTTATAAGACAGTTAGTACAGACTTCATATAATTTCTTCTTGCAGAACCGATTTTAATCAAGAAATAGCATGCAGAAACAAATTCAAAGACAAATAAAAACCATCATGTCTGAAGCCCAGTTCAGGTTTGGAAGTGATCGTGGTTTATTTCAGAACACCACTGTGCACAGTTTGGGTTGAGCCGCAAATCTGAGCTAAAAGCCGGTCTGCTCTAGACCAGCTCTTTGCTATTAATCCATATGGGACCAAGTCATTTCCCACCAGTCCCAAATGTAAGTTTAATATTGCTGTTCAGAGTCAGCTGAAAACACACATGGAGCGAAGCGGAAAGCTTTAAGACGTAGTTTAAATAGCAGCATCGGTGTAATATCAATGTAAGGCTCTGGAAATCCATGTTATAAGAGTTGCATAGAAGGTTAGCAGAGAAGTCTACACATTCTGCGAGCAATTTAATTAAAAGAATTAAATAAAACCCTTCCATTTTATGTTAAGGCACGCTAGTTTTACGTTCATATTTATATAGATTTATAGGTAGAAACATATTTTATTTATGTACATATATTATTTGAAATATAGATTCAAATCCATACAATTTTTTTTTCTGGAATTTTTATTCTAAAAAAAAAAAGTGGTCTGTAAGATACCACTCTGGACTGCTTAAAATTCAGGATGTGCTACTCTGTGGATTATTTTCTAGTCAGAGACTCTTTCCATCTCACACATAGTAGAATCATATTGCTGATCTGGTTTTCCAGTTAATCTGGGTAAAAGGAGAGTGCCAAACGGATTGTCCAAGGTCACATAAATATGGAAATATTCAGAGTAATAACGGGTGTTCTGCACACTGCCAGGCCACACAGCCTCTAGTCTATCTTGTCCCTAGCAGATCTAACAGTATCATGAGAAATCAAACATCAGCTCAGTTGTTTTCAGATCCGTTATGTGAGCTGATCTTCATTATCTATGAAGATGATTCCATCAAGGCACAGTATTTGATTGCCATCTTTTGTACTGAGGGTTTTTTTGTGTGTGTATATATATATATATATTTATTTTCAGAAGGAAAAAAACATAGTAGCTAATCAGTAGCATTTTGCATGGAATCCAATAGTATTGGGACGTCACGAGCTTCATGCAGCATGCAGGTCACAACAAAATTTCTTTAGGAATTATGTGTTAGTGCCAAAAATGCAGGGAAGTTTACTATTAACAAATTTAGTTAGTTGCATTTAAAAGCCACTATACAAAAAAAAACCCTCTCCTAAAAAAAAGGAAAGTGCAGTAGTTCACATTGCATTAGGGACATCAAGATGCATAGAAATTAATTTCCAGGCAGCTATATGATGCAGGAAAGAGAAAGCCAGAAGTTTGAGGGTTTTTGCACACACATTTGTGTGCGCTTTGTAGCCACATCAGGGGGGAAATAAATAAATAAATAAATAAATCACCTTCTACTGCTATGCTAAATAAGATATTCAACAGAAAGCTTCACATGAGAAACAAGCACAAATAAACTACTGGAAGTTTAACACACCATCTGAGCAGAACCAGGCAATCACACTACCTCCACCACTACCATCCCATCAACTACAGATCATAATCAGCCTGTTTCCGCAGGTTACTTGATTTATTATTTTTTTTAGCGGGACATAAGCAGAAAGCTTAAAGCAAGGATCCCAAGGCAAACGAAAGGGAAAAAGCCATAAGCGAAAAGTTGTATCGCCAAGCCCTTCTTTCCCCTCCCACTCACCACTGGAGACCCAGTTTCTGCCATTCGCATCTTACCTTCTTCAGAAGTTACAAAGAGTTACAAACAGACCCACTCTTTCGGTGCTTGTAACACACTCCTTGTTTGATCACTCAGCTGAATAAGGCCATTGTAGTCATCAGGTGCATACTACAGTACAAGTGTGATATATGATAATCAGCAAGAGAAGGAACAGTTCTGGTACAGCAAGCCACACAGATGATCATTTGCAACCATAATTAAGAGCATCAGCTATAACAACTGGCAGGAGACAGTGAATTTGACAGATACTATTTTTATGCAAGATAAAAATACATTAACTGCATTACTGGTTCTAGAAATAGATTTAAAGTAAACACATGTGGGGAATATTCCAAACTATGTATTTGAACTGTTCCTTATCAAGGAAGGGGAATAGTTCAGACCATGAAGTGTTCCTTTTTTCCCTCTCCTCATGAGACAGAGCATTAGGTAACAAAACTCTTAAGTTTGCATAATCGTGTTTCCAGTAATGACTCGCACTGGGACAAATGAGCATCTTCCAGCATGCATATTGAAGTGGGGGATTCGAAGAATTATATGGATCTCATTCAGATTTTTCTATGTAGTCATGGAAACAAACTGCAGCTTCTCTAGGGTAGAGTGATAAACACTTTAGCTGCATATAACACTTACACAGACTACACCAAGGTAGTTAAAGAAAAATCCATGTCCTGGCATGAATACACTTAAAAGATAAAATAGCATTTATACCAGTATAGTATATTTCCACATAGGAAACAGAAATAAACTACACAGTGTAACTGCGTCATGATAGATTTGTAGTAGAAGAACACTAAAACAAGAATAGTGACTCTACAGTACAGTCACACCAATAAATTAAAAGAAAAAAAACCCACACGTGGATTAGATTAGATCTAAGAAATATTTGAGATCCTGAATCTGAACACTAATCATGCACACTATTGGAGGGCCTGGTACAAATATGAAATCTGTAGTCAGAAAACAGATTTTGGGGAATATGAACATGGTTTTGTGTTTGTCTCATAATCTATCCAAATTACATATCCTGGAAAGGGACCGAGCATTCTTGCACATGCTACAAAGACTACCGGAGTGGCTCCTGTAATCCAGAAGACAAAATGTTTAGCATAACCCACATTATAGAATATCCTTTCAGTGGCAAGAAGAGCTTCCTATGTCCCCAGAAATTGTCTGGTTTGCACTAACATTTTAGAGGATTGCCAAACGCACACAACGTAGACATACTATGCTGCCTTCCTTTGGAAATTTCTATAATACAAAAAGTCTCCTGCCAGCTTAGGGAGAAAAAGGTATTATATTTGGGCATACAGGACACATGGTATCCATCCAAAGTGAAGTTGAAAAGAAAAAAACCAACCATCACAGTATACACCTTCCACAAAGAACAACAACCAAGAGCCCAGAGAACATAAAAGAAGAGAACCTCCCAGAATTTTTACTACTGAATTCTAGCCACCTTCACATCTAGACCCATGCCATTAAGTAAAAGACAAATATAAGAAGTGTGTTCTAGATAGTCTCTGCCAGGGCAACCAGACCGTGCAAATATTAGATTTATCAGTTCCCAGACCTGCCCTTGAAACAAATCTACAAAATGTACATTTACTCTTTGGAAGGAATGTCTCAAGATAGTACATACTTTAGATTATCAGTAGATGTACAGCAGGTAAAGATCTATCGTCTCTTGTGAGGGACAGTGTTTAAAAGGTTACACCTGAAACATGAACAATGTGGAAAACATGAAAGTGGGAAAACTATCCTGGACAGAAACATCAAAGTTGTCAGAGCTTAGACCTAGGCCTAAAGAAAGAAAGAGGGAAAGAAAGATAGATCAAAATACCTAGCAACAGAAGCAACTTTAAATCGCAAGAAAGATAGGTTGAGAGACTGCAGTTAATTAAAACGGAAGTTGTGGAACAGTAAATTCTTCAGACTTACAGATTTCAAAAAGTAGTACTGCAAACCAAGCTAGGAAATAAAATGGAGTCAGTCTTATTCCCTGTGAATGAAATGGAAACTACCGTAACCTGTCTGAGGAAGTTCCCAAATACTTCTGATTCTGTCTGTATTTCAGAAACCCAGAAGAACAAAACAAAATGATCCAACCACATCAGACAATGTAAAGCCAAGGGTAAACCTGTAAACTCATTGCTCAGAACGGAAATACAGTTTTGCTAGCTTCACCTGCAATGCAGTAGGCCCACTTCTGCTTCCATTTAGATCTCAAAACCACCACCTAGTGATGTAACCTCCCAATATAACCAGTTGCAAGTTCACTGAGCTAGGTTCTAGCAGTTTGTTTCCAGTGTAAGTATTACTGAGACCTGAGACAGTACGGCCATACCAAGATAATATGAAACTTGAAGTAGCGTTTTCAAATACCTACCCTTAATGCCCAAGTAACTGGTAAAAAGTTACCAAATACCGCAATACCTTTAAATTTAAGTGAAATGAAATTAAAAACAGACCTCACTGTGTCTCTGCTACCCTCCCCTTATCCTACTATCATCTCATTCCCACCTTCCTTGCTTCTCTGAACTGAAATACAGACTTTCCTCAGAGCTGCTGCCTTCTCCTCTCCTACCTTTGAGCTCCCAGCTCTTAGGGGGTTGGGCTTCCCTTCCAACCCAAAAGATTCTGTGAATCTTCCTCACCCAGGGGTTTCCGCTTACTCTGAGTATATCAACAGCAGCAGCAGAATATAGCGGCCTACTGGAAGGACACAGTGGCAAATCCTGCTTTTTAAGCAATGACAATCTATGAAATACAATCTCTATCAAAGTCTTCTTTCATCTCATCCTTTTAAATTGGCTACTCACACGCTCACAGATGATTAACAGGCAAGATCCGTTTCCTAGAATAACTGAAGGAGAATGCAGAAGTAAATACAGACAATAGAGCGACTTCTCCTTCCCCCTTGAAGCAGCAATCGAGAAGCCTAGCTTAGCCTAGTAAGGAAGGCCGCACAGAACACCAGTGTTAAATTAAGAGCTCCATTAGAAAAGTCAGCCTCAGACTGAAGAGCATCAAGGTATGCTTCTCAGCACGTGCTCCAGTCCTACACTGACTTCTTCCAGTGATCAGAGATGGGAGCTAGGATAAAGAAAGATGGAAACTAGGTATGGGATAATGTTTGCATTTAGAATCTAACCCAGGAGAAGGAAGCAAAACAGAACCTTGCAAGTGTTTACTAAACAAGATCCTGGGGTCAACAATTAGCTCCATGGCAGGCTGCAAGATGGCAACAAGAATATGCATACACACCAGGGGAAAAACCACAGCGGACTGGAACAGAGATTGCTCTGCATAGTGAAGAATGGTGTTTCCTGTTCCCTACATTCTTCTTGTTGTTAAGGTATATCTTAAGCTATAAAAGCGGGGACTTTTATAGCTTAAGACATGTCTGTTAACAACGGCAAAATGATGTTTCCTGAAGGACATGTTGCTTCTTTACAGAATCAGCAGCTCACCTTACATGCATAAGGTAAATACCTTTCTAGGTATTAACATTTGAAATGGCAGAGATATTTCAACTTCTATATAAAATAACGCTTATAATATTAGATAACATATTATGTAAACTACATTATAACATAAATGACAGATGTATATTGAATAACAGTAACTCCTCTCTCCTAAGAGAGATGGCCATTTCTAACCAAAAATTACCTCCGGTATGGTAGCATCTCCCAGACGGGCTATCTGCTACGCTTACTGCAGTGCAAAACTTTTCAGAATTATATGAATCAGACACAAACTGGTTAATAAAGGAGATATACTACACTCTCTCCTTGTACATTTTACTTCTTTCAGGAATACCTGCTGCATTGAGAGAAATATGGGACTCTCAAACTGTGCAGAGATTTTAACCAGGTCACTAACCAGCGAGACATTGACTTCCGTTTCATTTTTGTAGTTCCTACAGTGGACATTCAAAGTCTAAAACAGCATATGCAAAGCAATCTAGGGAAAAAACCCAAACACTGCTAAAACCACAATTAGAATTAGAAAGGATATTTGGACATGCCCCAACTGGGAAAAAAAAAAAGGGAGGGAAATGAAAGCTGAAATTAGTTCCCACCTGGAAAGCAATAAATCATAGGCAAAACTGCCTGTTTCTTCAGGACTGCAGCTGTAATTCTAGCCTAAACTACTGATAAACTCTGTCACAGAACAGTTCCCAAAAGGAAGAAATGTATCTCTCAGGCTTTGGAAAAAGGTCTAGATATAGTAAGTCTGGAAGGCAGAACCCAATTTAATGACTAGGTAACTGTAACCTTTGGCACAAGAGTCAGGAAAAATTACCCTGAACCCACTTTGCCACTGCAGCACAGCAATTGTACCTTAAAAGAGCACCGATACAAGCACCGGCAACCACCTGAGTGCTCTGTGGCACAGATCGTGAAACACGTAACGTCTGTTCCCAAGAATACAGCTTGAAGATGGTGCCGCTTAGTCTCTTGCTTCAAGCAGGGGAGGCAACAGACAGAAACAGTAACCACTAATTTACTACACCCAGTCTCACAGATGCTTTCACCACACAGGCAACATTTCCAGCTGGAAGATAAACTGAGAAATAAAGCAAAACAAACAGCATAGTCTATTCCAAGTCCGTGGGGGTGAACATATAGTAACATCTATGTTGCCAGATGACTTCAAATACCAGTAATAGGGAATTCTTCCTCTATCACATCTTCTTTCCCTTCCCTTCAGAAGGTGCTATGCCTAGGATTGGCACAGAGAGGATGGGGCATCCCTCTCAGACTATGAAGCATCAGATTTCAAAAGGAACCCATAGGAAATAGAGAATACTTCTTTGTTCAAGCGTGCATTTCAGAGAAAAAAAAAACTAATCCCTAAAAAGTCAGTAACAATGAAGGCCGCTGTCCTGATACAAGGCAGAAATGTTGTTAATGCCCTTGGAATTTAGCCATCCATCCACTCCCCTTCGCTTCCTTATTACTGTTTTAAGCACAGGCCACCCTCCTCCCCCCGCAATGACAAGCCTTGAATTCTGGGTCTCTGAAGACATGGAGGATTAATATACTGCAAAAGCTCTTTTTAGCTGCAGATAAAAGGCACCTAAGCCCAGTGCAGATTTAAAGAATAGCAGTTATTTTAAGCTTCTCCTACATAAAAACGTGTACGCAAAGAAGTCCCTACATTTCCACCCTAGCCTTTTTCAGCAAATTCAGGAGGCTTTCAATAAAGCTCATATGGTGACTGTAGTGCCTAAATTGTAGTCTTCACCTAGTTTACTTTTTTAACTAGTCCTGAATTAAATATGCATCTAAATAGCAAGCTTTAGAAAGCAATAGCTGCTTTCTAAGAACTAATCCACATGGTCTTTTTCAGGCAGCTGTGAGCTCACTTTACATTCATGCCAGCCTCCAAGAAACTGGGCAACTACTACTAAATGCATGGTGAATCCCAGCAAGATAACAGTTGTGAGCCAGCTTTTGGTCAGCTAAGACCACGAGCAGAGTTAAATTGCATCCACTTGTACATAAACCTAACAGTTCTTGTTAAGAGAACTTAACGTAACATAAACCTAACACAGAATATCAACTCTGTCCATGTTAGCAATAAAACTAAATTCTCATGTGACTAAAAAAAAAAAGTCATTATTTGAAAAGTAGAAATATTTCTTATCGATTTATTTAGTGGCTAAAGAGTAAAATCCACAGAGGATTTATCCAATAAAGGAAAACACCTTTTATTGAAAAAAATTGTTCTGATACGCACAAACAACATCACAAATTCATCACCCAAATACTACACCTGTTCCTTATTTACTTGATTACTCTCACTGCTTCTACAACTGTACAGTGATGGCCTAAAGTAACACTGAGAAGCCTTTGCCATTACTATTTTTGCACCACTTCTTCCTCAAAATTTTTCCTCATAGGATCTGAAACATAAATGATCCCTCCTAATTCACACTCACTTATTTTTCAAATTATAAGGCAAGCTGCCTGTAAACATCAATAGATCACTTACTTCAACATAATGCCCAAAGATCAGTGTCTGCTGAGCAGCTGGTGTTTCATCATCTGGCAAAGCAACTACTGTCATCATTGTCCTATCCGAATCGTACAGTGGGGTTTGTTGTGATGGTGGTTTTGGGTTTTGTTGGGTGGTTATTTTGTTGCTGGTGGTTGTTTTTTTTTTTTCCTAAGCATCCCTTAGCTATGTAGCCAGTATATGACTGCAGTCAAATCAATAGTCCTGTTGCATTACAATACAACTAAAAAGCAGTTTGATGTGGATTACTTACTAAATCGAAGGGTACTAATATTAGCTCTTTTGAAGATTACAGTACACTACAGTATTATACAGAAAGGTGATGTGGAAAGTTACCCATCTCCAAGACTTACTATTAAAATTCTTCACAGGTTTTTCAAGATTGTTTAATGTAACATACACTAAATATGCAAGCTGGAGGGAATTTTCAGCAATAAAAGCAAGAAAGCAGGACTACAAGAAGAAATCAAGCTGCTGAACCACTAAACAAGAGGCTAGTGTTGATAATACTAAATCCAAATGCTGACCTGCAAATTTTTACATTATTTTTTATTAGAAGCATGTACTGATGTTGAGACCAGCTTGTTGAAGCCCATGATAAGCAGTCTATCTCTTAAGAGGCAGGTCTGGTATGAAAGGTGCTTTCACTTAAGTAGCAACATGTGCATACATGCAATATCCAGAGCCCATGAAGACTGAAGGAAGAAAACAGAAGAGAATAAAGCAAGAACTAAAACTTAAAACCTGTTCCTTTCACACAATGACATACAAAGACAAAAATCACCCTTCAATCTCAGCATCTCCGATCTGGTTCCCAGAATACCAACATCAATTAGTTACACAGAGATTAAAACCATGCCCAAACCACTGACAATTTTTGGGGGCTCACTTTATAAACGAGCAGAAGCATCGTGCAATAAATCCTTGGGCAGCAGCAGAAAACAAACAAACAAAAAATAACATGAGGAGAAAGGAAAGGGGAGGAAAAAAAAAAAAGAAAAAAAGATTAGTTATTGCTCCAGAGACATAATATTGTCCCAATACATTAAGTCACCACCTCTTTTTTTCCCCTAAAGGAATGATTGAGTATAAACTAGCATTACCACATGCGGGATTCCAAGAACAATTCAAAATAATTCCTTGGCTCCTTTATAAGATACTGAACCCGATCTCATTTGGACAACATCTTCTAAAGAAATCAAAGAGGTGACCAATTTAATAACAGTAACTGATGATGACAGGAGGTTGCAACAGAAGAACATGGTTTTCACCTTGTGGCAAAATTTCTATTAATTTGAAACATTTAATTGTGCAATACAAACACTATTAACTGCTCTCTAAAGCAGAAACAAGGAAAAAGGCAAATTCGGCACCAGACCTGAAGTCCAGATTCACTACACTGAAGATTTAGTGGAAGACAAGAGCTAGCAGACATTGTTACTGACCTGTTCCATGCACAGACAGGTTCAGGTCACATTTTTCAATGGTGCACTTACACTTCTAGCTGAATTTCAATTTGGAAAATAGGCTTCCCCACTTAAGGTTTTATACACCCGCAATCCATCCACCAAAACCCCCAGTCAGTTGAAAAAAAGTAAAATACATCAATGGCTAAGCAACAGATGCATAGTTACTTCTCTTTGTCTGGAAATCATGAAAGCCACGAGTAACTGAATTTGGTTTGAACTCTGGAAATATCTGTTGAAGAAAAAGCCCTAACGTACAACAACATTTAGTTTCTTTATGTTTGTCAGAATTCACACTTTCAAATTTTTCCACTGAAAACCCAAGTATGCGAAACTACTTTCAAACATAAATGTAACATTTGAAACGAAGCCACAATAGGTAGAGCACCGTATATTCCAAATACTCAAAACCTGGAATGTACACATTTAAGCATCTGTTCTCAGTCTACATTCATTTACATAGCGGACATCTTGCTCTATAAATTAAAGCCCATTGTCCTTTAAGAACCCTAAAGAAAAAGAAAAAATAAAACATACCACGCCTCACAGTTTTGCATTAACTGCTGCTATGCATTAAAAAGAATCCATCTGCCTCTTACCCTTCAGCAGTATCACCATTATCCAACTTAACAGAATTTTGAAGGACATACACTCAAAAATTGTCATCTTTTCACACATCACTAGAACAGTGGCTTGAGACCCACCAAGAGGATTTTTAAGTCAGGGCTTCTGAGTAGTACCAAAAGGGCAGATCCGGTATTTGTGTAAGTGCTGTTATCCACAGAACCAGCATATACCATATTCAGTTATCTTTCCCTTTAGCAAACATGTAACGACAAAACAAGATATAAATAAAGTATCTTCTGAGACGAAAGGCAGAAGACATGGCAAGACCCATTCCATGAATCCAAACTAGTGCTGCTGGAAAAAATCCATGTTTGTACATGATGCTTTTTTTTTTTTTTTTTTTTTTTTTTCATAATGTCCCTCTGGTAGACACCCACCTAGAGCACTGAATCAGTATATACTGACTGAAGTTACCTATAGCACATAGAATATTTGCTATCAGCCCAAAATGGTTTGTGGAACAGTTTTCCTTCAGGCTGCAACATAATGCTGTTTTAGTGAAAAATGTTCGTGCCTGTAACCAAAATAATTAGACACTGAAAAAGCATCTGACAAAGGCACCTGTCTCTCTCCTTTTGCAAGCAAGTCACCACACCTAGGTCAGCCTTTTGTACTAGAAATTTGCTCTCCGCAGACTTAAAACACTTAAGCCTTGAAGGTCAAAACACTGGCCCTACCTAAGGATCCCACCAAAAAGTGGCCAGGACCGAGAGCCCTCACCACCTTCGTCTGGCAGCCCCTTCACAGCCCCACTCACACCAGCGCTCTGTGCCTTCTCCCTTTCCAAACTCAAACCCTAACGCCTAGACACTTAAATCACTGCTTTCAAATCAGGACATGCTTATGATATAAGAAGGAAGGCAAATCGTATATTACACTTCGGTCTGCCCGTTAAATGTACAAAATTGAGCTTGCACACTTGTTCAGCAACCTCCAAAAGCACTCACTTGCTCAGTTTGATCCCCACTGATCATTACTCAGAGGTCCAAACACAGTATCAAGGAGAGGGACTGCATACTAACCTGGTACCCCTGGAAGAAACTGAGTATCTCCTTCATTCCTGTGTTATATGGCAAGCCCTGCATACGGACTAATGCTCCAGGCTGGGGCAGAATCGGAGTGTGGGTGGCAGTGGCAGCAGCAGCTACAGCTCCTGGAGGAGCTGCAATGTACCCCACCGTGGTGGGGGATACTGGAGGACTGAAAGAGAAGGAAGGGCAAAATGATTATGAAAACCAATAACTGGTTTTAGTACTCTGAATATGCAAAAGATGAAACGCAAAATTTAGATGAGAGAATAAGCCCGTAGAAAAACAAGCAGCCCTGATGTAGACTGCTTTACAGACTTTATTTCTCTTCAGCATCTGACAATTTATTTTCAGAGGAGGAAGGGAAAGGAAAACGACAACATTTGTAGTTGAAGACAAAGAATGGCACTTGTTATTTCACAGGGGAGGAGAAAAATAAGTAGCTACAGATGACTTGTTCTAAGATCATCAACGAAACCACGAAGCAGGGGGTGGGGGGTGGAATCACAGTATGGAAAAACAGGCAAGGGCCCAAATCTAGTACTTCTGAGGCACAAAACAGTGAGTAAAAAAAAGTAGCATCTCTGGTCAGGGCCTGTCACAATTCACCAGGTACTCAGGCCAGTGTGTCACAAGCCTAGGAACTGTCAATGAACAAGCTATTTCCTCACAGAGCCAAGTACCAGAGTTCAATGAGCCATGTTGATACCACGTGTGAGAAGGGAAAAGGCAGAGATCATGTGCTTTGCTTACACACGTAAAGTGCTCTTTGGTCTCGCTGATATATCAAACCTAGTACACACCTATGACGAGGTTTTCAGTATGGGAACAGTATCGCACACACAAGACCAAACTAAGGGATGAGGATAGAGGCATGTATTGACACAGCTTCTCGTTTGGCCAAGAAATAGAACCACCCTGATGACATCACCCCAATGCCAAACACACTTGTTAAATATTAGACTAACATTATCGCCAGATTCAAACAGAACCTATAGAAAAGCTGAACTTCATTACACGGCCACAGAGAATGGGTTAAAATGGCTACTGCCTCTGCTGGTGACCACCAGCTTCCCAGGATCATTTTTACACCAGAAGTAGAAATTTAAAAGCTGTTCACAGATGACCCCACAGTTGCCTGCTCCACCGAGATGAAACGTCAAGAGAAGCAGCTAAGTCTGGTGGTTACCTGGGGTAGTAAGCTGTGTAATTCATATAGAGCTGAGCAGCCTGAGCTGGGTAGTAGGTAACAGTTGGTGGAGCAGCTGCAGAGGCCTGGGGAGTTCTGGTGGCTGGCAAGAGGGCTTGAGGCTGGTAAAGCGCTGCTTCTGCTGGAATCACAGCTGCTGTTTGGAAAGCAGCGTAAGCTGGTGGAGAAAGACCTAAAACCAAACCAGAACACAGCAAAAAAACACCCAATCAGAATGCAGTTCTCTGCTATAGGAAAGGAATTATTCACCCCAGCATGATTAATACCATCTGGACACGGTTAAGGAACACTTGTACAAAGACTGCTCTCTAGCCTTTCCCCTGGAGACCCCTGCTTTATCACCATGAATGACAACCAGGGCATTCAAAACAAGCAATTCTTAAGAGTTCACGACTTCTAGAACTGAGCAGCCTTGCCCATATGCAAATAGAAAGTAGGGAACTTCAGAGTTATTCAAAGAAAGCATAAAGCCATGTGCATAGAGAAAGCAGCACACCAACACATCCTGTGTTCTTTCTAACAGAAGTTGTACTCTGTGGGACAAAAGCATGGAAATGTCGGCTACATGTGGGCATCCGCAACTGCTGACCATCCGTCTTAATGTATAAGCCCTCATGCAGCTTTAAAAAGTATTTTTAGGATGTAGCAAATGGTAAAAAGAAAACCTCACTAGATCACTAGCATTTTGATGAACAAATATCTGGTTTGTATAGGAACATAAAGCTTGGCTTGGTGTGCAGTCGAACTGTTTTTAAATAATATTTGGCAGCTTTTTACTATTTAGAAAATATGCATCGGTATCTGCTTAGTGTTTTCATAGTAATACTGGTTAGAATGGTACGGTAAAGTTCCATTATAAGTCCACAATAAGGTTCACTGCAATCTTAAATAAAATAAAAATATAAAAATCCATCCAACTTCGCTTCTCTGTGGTCTATTAACATATCATTCCTATGGGTGTTTTCCTTCAAAAATAAGCCCAAAGAGTACCTTCTCAATGCTCTAAGGCAAGATAGCAAGAGCACTCATCGACAGCTAGGAATATAGAATTTGTCCCCCTTTTAAATCCCTCTAATTCCAAGTAGGTTTCGCTACAGGCAAGTCTACCGCAGAGCTCAGAAGAACAGTACACCCGTAAAAAGCAGTGTGCAACAATTTCACTGGCAAGGCCTTGCTGCCCTGTACTCACCACCGAAAATACAATAAAAATGCCTCTGATCAGTCCCATCATTGCCCAAAGGGAACAATTCCAATCTCAGCATGTATACAGATGGATGATTATTGATCATGGCAAAACCCAAGTCAAAAGGTGAAAGGCCACAAAGCTTCAGCACCTACCACATATCAGCCTTTAGCAGCAGAGAGCAGAAGAATTGGAGACTTACATGGTAACTTACATGGCGGTGGGGATAAGCCACTACGATTTAAAGTGCCACCCATTAAAACAAAGTTCATCTCCTCTCCCGAACACTGGAATACTTCCACATAACGGTCCTTCATCATTTTTTTGTGACATTTTTGAGCCACCATAAAGGCTTTGTCAGCAGATTTCATTTGGATAAAAGCATCACCTGATGGTCGTCCCTGGGGGGAGGGGAAATCATCATAATTCAGTCTGTTACTAACATACCCAGAGCACAAGAAATGCAGGAAATACTAAGATCAAACGCCTACCGAAAGCCTGTATTGTTCTTCCTCATCTGGCACCTATGACTAATAACTCACCATTATTTTTAAGAGCAGAAAGGCAAGACTCACGTAACCGGTACCCAATTGACACACTGCTTCCATCTTTTGCAGAAAGAAACAGAGAATAATTTAATGGAAACAAAGGTTGGAGGCCTCTAATCCAAACGCTGTTCAAAGCAGGGCTAACTTTTAAGTTTTATCAGGTCACTCATAGCCTTCTCCACTTGAAATCTGAGCATCTCCAGGGGTTCCTGATTCCACAGCATCTCTGGACACCCAACTCAGGTGCTTAACTAATTTCTCATTGTGGTTTTGGGTTTTTTTGCCTTTTCACCCAATTGGAATTTTCCTTGATGCAGTTTATTAACACTGTATCTTATTCTTTTGCTGTGAAGCCCTAGGAAGAGTCTGGCTTTCCCTTCCCTGTAACTACTTTCAGATAATAGTACAACAGCATAAAGCTCTAGACGTGCTTTAGTAAAGTCCATAGCTACATTATAAATTGATTTCCAGGTCTGATTTTCTGCAACTGGAGAGATGTTTTTGTGTGTATTATACTGTGAAAGTATGTGCATATTTAATATGGAATATTAAAAAATTTCTTAACAAAAAGGCAAAGCAAATATAGTAGATATGTCTTTTTTTTCTTTAATACCTCAATATTTCTGTGGCTATTAGAGTTTATTTTTAACACAAGACAACAGGGAAAAGATATCTCTATGATTATGTCATTAACATATATCCAAAACACAACTTTAAACTATCAGCTTCCTTTAAAGTCTGAGAAGTCTTTAATCAAGTTAGGAAAAACTGTATTTCCCACAAATACCACTCAAACAACACAGCTACCATCACGCAGAAACCCTGAAGCTGACAGAGCAGCTAGGCCATCTAACATGAGACATTTCCATCTTTTGTATTTCCAGCACTCGGCTGAAATACACGGGACTATTTAAGACAGGCTAAAGCTATCATTAGAAGAACAAGTTTCATCCTCCCATCTTATTTATACAACTATAGAAAGAAAAGCAAGTGTGTATGTAAAAGGAGAAGAGAAATGAAGACAGACAAAACAGAGCACAGTATCTTCTCAAGGTGATGGAAGACCTAAAGCACAGCCAAGAACAGCCAAGCTACCCTGACTTCTACCCCTGTTCAGTACCTGGGAAGTTAGCCCTGCAAAACGCTGTTACCTGCTGATTAAGGACCATGTGAACTCCATGGGGCTTGATATCACCTGTGGCGTCCCCCATAAATTCCAGGATGTCATCGATGCCCGCAGTGTAAGGAAGGCCTCTGAGCCGTACACAGTCACGTATGCTGCCCGTGGCAATGGTGTATGGCGGGGGTATGACAGGAATGATGGGAGTTGGGAGAGTGGGAATAAGAGGTGTTGACATATATCGATTAAGTACCTGTTGGCAAAAAAACCCACATTGATAGAGATCTACATGTCATCTGGCTGGGCACAAATCAGTTCTCACAGTACTATTTCACACATTTAAACAAATTCACTTCCAGAATCGGGGGAGGGGGGAAAACCCAAACACCCACCCACAACCTTCTTAAACCAAATTATTGTGGATAGTTTCCTGTTGGGCAATTGAAAGTTTCAAACTCCAAAGGGAAGAGGGGAAATGTAACAAATTTAATTTGCTAAAGCCTAGTAACAGATCCTTCTAATCTCATTAAAAAGACGTTAAGAGCAGATTACGGTTCATTTTAGAATATCCCAAAAGGGAACACTGGAAAACCCACCATTTGTGCTAATAAACCTGCATTGTCACATATGGTTCTTACTAAAATTCAGGTAAATTAAACCCAGTCATTTCAAAAGACCTGAAATAACTAAATAAGTAAAAACACTAGCTCTAATTCCTTCATAAAACCTCGTTGTTTTAAGTGAGGGTGCTTGTTTTTTTTAACCTGATGGCTCATCTCTAAGTATAGGGGTTTGGGCAGGGGGCGGAGGGGCAAGGAAAAAAACATGTTTAAAAAAAAAAAAAAAAAGACCTATAGGAGATCTTGATCTCAACATTCTATTTTCTCTTGACTCGTTCCCAAATGCCAAAGGGAACATAAGTTGCTGTTTGGGCCTACTGCTGAAAAACATATCTAGCAATGATTATCAGAAATAAACAGACACATTCCACTGAAAGAGGTACCAAAAAAAAGGTTATGAACTTTAGTTTTGTCAATAATGATGCAGCCTAGAGAGCCTGTCTCAACAGAAGCCTTTTTTTAAGAATCTGCTTGTGGCACATTTCAGGCCAGAAATCTTCTCCCTCCCTTGTGTATAGAATATTGCAATTACTTTGTACTAACACAAAGTAGAGGAGAGATGGCTTTACCTCTTCTTTACTCAAACAAGCAACCTGTAATAGCCTAAAAAATCATCTCTTGCTCAAGCAGCAAAAAAAACCCAGGGTGGTCACCCTGGACTGCCATCACAGAGGAAGAAGTAATGACATATTGGTAGAATATAAGTTTTATCCAGGTCTCCCTAACAAAAGTGAGGGCAAAGAGTGGTTTTGATCCTTAGAGGATTTAGTCTCATTCTCTCGAGAGAGGGGTGGGTGGGTGTGAAACAAAGGAAAAACAATACCTCACCACACCATTTCACTTAGTTTTCATGATACACACCTCAGATCCTTGGCTGTTCTGATCTCTGTATACAGTACTAAGGGTAAACGGCAGGTCTACAGGTGTGGATATTCCTTCCCTTGCCCCATCCCTTCTGTGGAATAGGCTTCTCATGTGACATAGGTTGGTTGAAACAGTAACTGTATTAAGTTTTTGTAGCCAGAATCTCCTAACTGTTCCCTTTGGCATTATCAGTGTAGAAATAGTCTGTGTCATGCAGAAAAATGCAGCATGCGATGTTTCTCACAGGCTTGAGTTGCTGGTGCCAAAATAAAATGGTTTTACCAGATTAAGGTGGTGATGATAGAAACTGGTAAAGGACAGGGGGGAAGTGAATTATATTGTCTTATGAAAACAAGTATTTCACTTCCTTTCACCAAAAGGTCAGATACGTCCTGGTAATTCTCAGTTTCCAACGGAACAGCTGCAGGAAAAGTTGATTTAATGCGTCCAGATTTGGATTTCATATTAGAAATGCTGTACATGGAGATCAGAATTTAAAGACAATACTGCAGATTTTCAAGAATCATTACTACAATACTATCAATCTAGTATATTTTTGGGATTCTTTTTGTGATTTCAGTCAGCCTTTAAGAAGTAGAAGGAAATTATCCAAGGCTTTTTACTTTACAATCTGAGGGATGTTTAAAAAGCCACCAAAAAACTGTGGCAGGAAAAAAAAACACCAAAAAAAAAACCCACAAAAGCAATGCTGCGCAATTTTCCATGCCAATCAGGAAGCACATACTGCCCTTTCTAGAACGTAGTATCTTCACTACAATAGATTTTCATGGTTGTCTACAACATATTTGCATGCAATTGTCAGAAGAAACGTTTTAACTGTTAAGTCTGGAGTCTCACATCCAATAGTTACAACCTGTTGGACTTCTGCTGCCGTGCTCCTGAAGAGTTCAATGTAACGTTTTCCAAGTATTTCTTTGTGCTTTTTAAGTGCATTCTGTGCATATTCTTCACAGGAAAATAACACAAATGCGTCTCCTGTGGGTCTGCCATCTGGGTACTTGACAAAAAGAAGTCCCTCTTTCCCTCCTGTGACTGGGCATTCTGGCCCCAGAAACCCTAAGACATCCTCCTGAGTAGCAGTGAATGGAAGGCCTCGCATCCGGATGATAACTTGATTCTCCTTAGATAAGAACTGGGCCACTTCATTGGAGGTGCCTAGTAGAAAGATAACAACACATGGTCATGCTGGTCAGTTGATTCCACAGGACACAGAAGCAGCAAAGCATTAAGCAGCAATACAGGAGGGAATTAGCCAACAACAAACCCACGGAAGACCCCGAGACATTACTAACTCCCAGCAATCTATTTTGAAGTGAAAATCCCTTACCCTGAAAGTGTTTCATATTTTAACGAATCTGGAACAAAGACGAGATCAATGTGAACTTATACAAAGCACACAGATGCTCCCACTGCAAAGACTCATCTTCCTCCCAAACAGCAAGACCTGTCTGTGAACATCAGTCCAAATGCTCACAGCTCAAATTCAACCATGTGAAACCAGAACTTGACAGGGTTAAGTATTCTTGGAAAGCAAAACAGGAAAAGCTACTTCATTAACCATTTGTGTCCTCAGTCAAGGAGGAAAAAAAAATACCACCCATACCAGAACTAGAACACCCCTATGAATTTAAGTAACCACACTGAACCCAGCATCACTTACCTCCTGCAATTTTTAAGAATTCTTCCCCAGTTGCTTTGTAAACCTTAAAGAGAAAAAGAAAAAACACACGTGAAAATTACAACATTCAACTCACGCACTCTTCCATATGTAAGACGTTTGTATTTTGAGCAAAACAGAACTGCAGTTTATTCTCATTTAAAACTGCAGTCTAAAATATTCAAGTTGCTCTGCAAATAATTTATTTTAAGTCACTACATTTTACCTCAATGTATCTGCTGCCCATGTGATGCTTATGTCTTTCCAGTGCAAGATCTCTCTGTTCAGAACTGACAAACCGAACTAATGCTTCCCCATTTCTTCTTCCTTGAGCGTTCAGACAAAGAGCCACACCACCTCTGGAAGGTGAAGCCAACAAAAATAAACTTAGTTTGAATCTTTAATACATTTAATAAACAATTCCATAAGAGTAGTAGATAAAGCAGACTTCAATACGGAGTTTACAGATTGTAAAAGAAAACTGCTACTATCCACAACTTAATTTCATTTTTAATGTAACACAACTATACTTCAGAATCCAGTTTAGTGACATCTTGGCTCTCATGCCGTTCACCACTTTCTCAACTTCCTTGCAGATGTAAATTTGCAAGCCCTTCCTAACACCTCAGAGATACAAACTTGAATTTCCGCATACCTCTAAAAAATAATTAAAAAAAAGTATTTCTTAGTGTTGAGAATCTGAAAATATATATTAAGTGACAGGTATGCTGAATTAAACTCACTTTCTCTCTATATACACACATTTCTATACAGGTGCTCACACATCAGTCATATGAAAATTTCTTCCAAACAGCACTTGGAGACCTGATTAGGAGGTAAAACAATACTGAAGAGTTGGCACAAAATGTAATCTTCTGTTATATTTTGGACTCTGCCTTGATTAATGCAGTAGGAGTTTCTCCCTTTAGGTACTAGCAATAAATGAATGTACATCTGGTTTCAATTGCCAAGTCTCTTTTCTTCTTCACACACTCCAAAACTCTTCCTTGCACACCCGAGGCTGGCAAACCTGTTCAGTTATGACCCCAGAGTGGGAAGGGGCCTGGGTGGGGGAAACCAGTAGAAGCAAGGACTCTAGTTCAGGGTGTGGCAGATGAGCATTAATAAATAAATTAATTAAATGAATTCACTATTAAAGATGAAGTGATAAAACAAGGCAAATTCTTATTGTCTTACTTGGCAATATTGAGTCCTTTGAAAAATCGAGCAATATCTTGGTCTGAAGACTGCCATGGCAAGCCTCTGGCACGTATTACTGTCTCGCTGTCCACTGTTTCAGATTTACTACTGCATAGAAAAAAAGGAAAAAAAAAAAGAAAAAAAAGTCAAAGTAACTTTAATCTAGGTTTTCCATTATCTTACCAAATATCAGTTTGCAACTAATTTAACTTTTAAACCAGGACTATATTTGCTGTTGAGATTCTTCTAATCCCGTTACTCATTTCAATAAAGAAAGGAAAGATAATGGGGATAATCCTTTTAAATATACAACACCTAAGATGCACTATGTTGTCACCACATTGCAATTCCTTAAAAAAAAAAAAAAAAAAAAAAAGGAAGACTGTCTCAAAGTGAAGTAATAAGGAACCAACTTAATTTTATTTGAAAATTCTAACAAGCCAACATAGAGGATTACAAAGGACTCCTAGATACGAATACGTATTACTTGGATGTTTCATTCTCCAGTTACTGCAACGTAGTTGAAAACAAAGAACCATGCTGTTCCTTCTCCCCCTAAGCCCGCTAGGCAATACAGTGCTACAGTGCGTTAGCCCACTTTTCAGAAGCACCACCAGTTCAGCTGCATGTCGGGTGCACCAGCCATTACCCCTGTTGACTTAGGGAAAGTTCACAAATATTTCTTCACCACTGGGCAAGATAAGTCAGCCTCGCTGCCATGCAAAACAGAAGCTAGAGAACAAAGAGCGTTTAACTTCCACTGACTTTAAAGAGCCAGACTAAAGTACATTATTCAACATCCCAGCCGCAGCCTGTCCACACTAGACCACTGCTGCTGTTCTCAGGAACCGACCTACTGTCACAGGGACTGCGGGGAGGCAGTCACAACCTTTCCTTGCTGCAGACAAGACTCATCTTTTGTTGTAAACAGCAGCAACAAGGGCACTTACCAAGGACCTGTTTCGTACTTGTATTTCACAGTTTCAGGCTCAGTAAATACATGATCTACAAGAAAACAGGAAGTTTAAATATAACCAGGGTCAGAGATTAGTTAAGAATGACAGTACCACTGCCAATTCTTACAGAAAAGAAAGATTTCTGCGTTCTGTATGAATAGTTCACTTACCACAGCTTTCAGACAGCATGCTGAAAATGATAGCCACCATGGTTTTCACTTGCCACACACCAAAGTCCTCCTCTGTTTCATCTGTCCCCAAGCCTAGATCTAAACAGGCAGTCACAGAAAATAACAGACTTGCACAATCATTTGTAAACAAGTCATAAGGCTTTCCTGATATTAACACGGAACTGGTAATCAAATTTATTGGTCTTAGCAGGGACACATGACCATTAGACATTTGTTACTCTGCTCATAAACTGGTTAATATTCACTTTAACAGTCAACAGCCTAAAAACTATTGATAGCTTACATCATTTCAGAGTTAACAGTTTGGAGAAGAAAAAGAAGAAAAAAAAAAAAAAAAAAAGAAAGCTGAGTAAATCCCTATCACTTCAAACATAACTGAACTTTAACCACATTCAGCTGAGCCACAACAAGTCTCCTAAAATTTAGATGTAGGGTGCTGGGGTTTTGTGGTGGTTTGCTTTTTTTTTTTTGTTTGGTTTTGTTTTAAACTCAGTTCAGTCAGGATTATACAAGAGAACTATGACTACCTACGAACAGCAGAAACTTGCAGGCCAAGTGGTGCTGAAAGGGCCCACTGATAGCTAAGGCTTTCCTTTAAGATCAAGTATCAGGGCAAGTGATGTCTTTCTTTAGTGGATTTACTAAACATGGTTTAGAACTCAGCGTTAGACTCAAATTGAGGAGGGGGAAAGAATTATTACAAGCAGAGCCGCTCCCCCCAACACACACTTCAGCAAACATTCCTTCCATTTTACCTGTGAGTTTTGATAACACATGTCTTCCTTTAGAAGACTAAAACCTGTAACATCCAGAGATAAAACCTAAGGAAGCTTAATTGATTTTGGTGTAAAAACTGCAGCAAAAGGATACATTCTGCCATGGTCTTGATAGTCTGATCTTTCACGGTGGCTGAACTAGGGTAGCAAGTGTGAAATTCTTTGCGCAGATCGTAAAAGGAATAGAAGCAGTCTGACAGCAAGAAGTTCTACAACGAAGGCAAAAAGTTTGTTTTGTACACACACCATTCCTTTAAATTCCCATTAATATTTTTGGACTGAATGAGGCAGTCTCAAAAATCACATAGTTGCATGTCATCAGCTTGTCTATGATAGACCAGTTTAGTTCCTCTGTAACACAGTTCAAATTCCATAGCCTTACAGAATTAGTTCTCTAGATGAGCAAAACCAAATAGCTTCTGAGGGGCAGACCTGTGCAAAACAGCTAGAGAAGGCAGCTGGGGGGGGGGGGGGGGGGGGGGAATGGAGAGAGAAAGAAAAAAAAGAGGGGGGCATGGAATTACCTAGGTTTTGCTGCTTTAGAAATGTCCCCACTTAGGATACTGTATTTTCTCTTTTGTGGCTACATTGGAAAGCATAATTGTACCAAAACATGATAACAAAGTTTAAATAAATATTGTTACAGTGTACAAACTGTTGTGCATTGGATAAGAACTTCAATTATATAACATCATTAAACAAACATTTAAACATTCACTAGCACCTTGGCTTATTTTTTTCAATGAATAAACCAAATAATTCTAGTTTAATTCACTACTATTTCTCTCAAGCTCTCCAACTGCTTTACTATATAAAAGTTTGTCTTCTGTCTAGCCAAACAGCACCCACCTTTGTAAATAAAGAATTGAGAAAAGTCACAAGATAATGCTTCTCAGAATGGTAGAAATAGCAAGAGCTAAGGTCTGAGGCTTAGTAACATTTAATGTGCAGGGAGAAATAAACTTTGCAAGTGAAAAAGTATTGAAGGAGAAAAAAAGAAAAAAGACAAAGAAATGCATTAAGAGATTCAACACTATCAGATCCATTCCTTCATCTGGCATAGGCAGTTATTTCTACCACAACATGACAGTGTTTGTTTTGGTTTAATCCATATGTTTCAAGAATTTAAAGAATTACCCACCAAGGGGGAAAAAAAAAAAAAAGTGTATCATCATGTTTGAATGTTAAATTTATTCGTGTTTCCTTACTTGCTTCATCCCTTCATAAACATGCGCTTTTCATAAAAAGGCAGTGTTATGTTTTAACAGAACACAAATGCCAAGCAAATATTTGTAGAAATTCAGCATGAACCGATAGCCTTATATAGGTAAAAAAAAAAAAAAAAAAAAAATACAACTGATCAGTCAACTCCTTCCATATCAGCAGCTCCCATTCCTGCGCGGCTCCTGCAGACCCCGCTAAGAGGCTAACTCAACCCTGCCAAGGCGAGACCTTCTCCCTGCGCAAGGGACCCTGCCCTTGCAGGAACTTAAGGAGTGGAAACTGCTGCTTTGTGTGGGAGTAGCAAATAAGCTGCAGCACCGCTTCCTGCTGAAGAAATGCAGATGGGGAACCACTGCCATTCCCCAGGACAAGTCACTGCCTGTGTTTTTACTCTGTACAGGACATTGACACACGGCTCCTACCAATTTCAGATCTTGGTAAAAACCCACGGCTCTGCACAGAACCTGTGTGTGATTTAACTCAAGCCTAAACAAAGCAATAGCTCTCCATCACCTCTGCTGAGGTTAGATCTCTACCTTTGCTTTCATTTCTTGAGACAAAGAATTCAGAAGACTTGTATTGTTCCCATCTCTATCCTGTCTTTCCTAATTTTCCTCTTCATTATGCTCATCAGGGAGTCCTCAAGTGCTCTAGCTGACTTCCCAGAGCAAGTGCCAAGAACTACTCCTCTATTACTCAGGGTTGAGACAGGGAGATCATCTTAAATATTGTCGGAGCACTGTAGTTCCCAAGGTTGACTCAAACTCACAGAAGCTACTTTCTTTGACATCCTTAAAACACAGTAAGTACTGTCCTTCTGCATCAGTTCTGATCTCATACCTTCTTAGATGTTTCTGGGTGGAGGACTTGTCTAATGAGTAACTGGCCATCACTGCAGAGTGTGTAAGAGCTCCTTCCAAGTACTTTCAAATCACTGGATACCAGCTGACTAAACTGAAAAATAAAAGTGATACATTTCATTGTACCGAATGATACAGATAATTTCATAAAGCAAGCACTTACCATTATTGCAATGCGTTGTTTGTTGGTTTGGTTTTTGGTTTTTTGGGGGGTTTGGGGGTTTTTTTTTGGCGGGGTGGGGAGCAGCAGGAGGAGGGTGTAGATAAAATAATTCAGCGCTTTGTAACAGCTTTTGAAAAAACATGGTGGAGAACAGATTTGGGCTCCTGATAAAGGTAGGCAAATAAACTATATGCATTTGCAGAATAGAAAATGAGAACACCAGCAGTATGGTGAACGCTATGGCAGAATTATCAGTTCATATGAATGGTCATGGTATTAAAATGGTAATGCTCAAAATCTGAACTCACTAGAATAAAAGCTATGAAATATTTTGAAAGAAAAAACCTTTCAAGATCAATCACAACACTGATTTTGCAATAACCAAAGTCAAAGGTGCCATAGGTGAAAAAAGGCTATGTCCTTTATTTTTTAAATTTGAACTTCAAAAATAAAAAAGCTACCCATGAGGATTTACTAATGTTTCAGAGGTTATATGCCAAGAAAAGCCAAACAAATTCTGGTTTATACCTTCAAAAGTGAAATTATAATCAAGTCAGATCCAAGCCAATGAAAGTTTTTGGTAGAGATGCAGTATTACAAACACTAGGTAAAACAAAATTATTCCCTAGCTGTAGAATGGATAACCCTCAACAGGTAAATAATTCTCAAGAGGAAAGGGCTCCATCTGTCTTGTTCAACATTAGTTATGTATGTTCCTTATACAAGTTTCTAGCCTTTTATTACTCCATACCGGTGTTAAATTCCTCGCTCATAATAGTCAGCTAACGTATTGTAGTACCTACATGTATCAAATCAGTAAACAGTAGCTTGTTAGCTAAATTTCAGGGGGACAAATAATTATTTTAAGGTTCATCCTTGGTGCTAATCCCTCCCAGGAAAGCATCACACCTCACAAACAAAACAATAATTAACATCAGGATGCAGCAGCCATCCACTGCTCTCAGCAAGAGCTTACAACTCCAAAACAACCACCCTCAAGAGCAAATTACAAGTTGACTTGAAGCTCAGACAACATCTTGATGCCGTCTTTTAACCTGTGTATGGGGGAAAAAGAAGAGAGGGTCGGTTTGTTTAATCAACATGTGTGACACATTACATAGTTACATCTCTGCTCAGGAAAGATGATGTTCTAATGATCTGATCCTGCAGTTACGTGGTGTTTGCTGCGTGAACAAATGTTGCAGCATCTGTGCTCCAAAGGTAAGGCTCCACGAGGGAGAAATCGCTTATTGAACATGATTTAGTAGGAACAGAGACACGACTACCCAGGCTTTATTTCAACCTACCTGCTCAAATTCAGTTCAGGCCCTTTTCTAGGCTTGGACAGCTAACCAGCATCCCACTACCATTTTGGGCTCAGAAATGCTGTAATGATGGCTACTACGTATCAAGACAGAGAACTGAGGGGCAGAGCTGGGTAAGGAGAGGCACGTACATCAGCATCTATGTGCAAGTTGATTAATTTGCAGATATTTATATACACAGATATATCTATAAATAACTTCTTTTTAATAGCAAACAGAAGATGTTTGAACCTTCAAGAAGGGTGAAATATCCCCCCCAAAAAACCCTTTACAAAGTAGATCTTTGCACACCACCAAAATACACAAAAACAGCCCCCCCCCCCAAAAAAAAAAAAAACCCCAACCAACAAAACACAAAAAAAAATGCAAAACAACCCAAACTCTTGCAGATTCAGAAAGCCAGTTTCCTCCTGACTGCTAGTTCAGGCTGTGTTCCTACTACAAGTTGAAATCTTGAAGAACCTGAGGCTATAAAACAAGTCATTATTTAAGGATGATTTAAAGTCAGAAAAATGAGATGTGAGAGTGCTCAAAATACCTCAGCTGATGTGTAAACACCAGAAAAAGAAGAAAATTCCCGAGGACTCAGAAGGAACCACTTCAGAAATGAAGTTCTGGGGACTGCCAGAGTCACAAACCAACAACAAATACTCTCACCACAATAACAGACACGAGGAGAACTGACTTCTTACTAAATGCAGCACCTTGTTACTTTCTGTTTTAACTTTTGGGCACAGTAAAGAGCAAATATTTGTAAAAAGGAATTGGAAATGATGATAGGAATTAGCCTCCAGAAGATATACAGGGATCCTTGCCAAAAGGAAGCAGAGTCTTACTGATGAATAGTAATAAAACACTCCCCAAGCCTTCAACTTTGTACCCTGTGCTTCTGAAGATGCACAAGAGCTCATGTAAAGAGTGCAGCTGGCGAGCTGTTTTGATCCGATACACGAAGAAATCCAACACATACAATTTGAGGTAAGCACCACCAAATGTACACAGTATCCTTCTTTCCAAGTAAAGTGAAAGACCTGCAGCTCAAAAGGTTTCACCAAGTTAGAAGACAAAAAGAGAAGAACATTTGGACAAGGGAAGAAATGCTCAAGCCAAACAGTGTAAGTCAAGTTGGTAAAAAAAAAAACAAACGTCAAGGCTGTTGCACTGAAAATATTCACATTTTCCAGACTGTGTTCCCACACAACATACAGCTAAGATGACAGATACACAACACAACTATTTTCAGAAGCCCCTGGTGAGAAGACACCAAGAAGAGTGAAATATGGCATAAGGACACCAATAAGCCCAATACTTCAAGTGTACTAAGGTTTAAAGAAGGCATGAGAAGCAGCATCTGTTTTTATTTTTAACTGAGCCTAAGTATTTGCACTGCATATTTATTAAACATCAGTGATAACATTCAACATTGCTAACTCCTTTCCAATGGGACAATTGACATATCAAAACAATCCTCTACTTTCCTTAGGAGAAGCTAGCAGCTTGAAGTGCCTTAAGATAAAATGCCACAAGGCTGCCAGGCCTTGCTGAGTGCTTATTTAGAAACTTCTATTTTAAGACCAGCCTTTTTCAAACTTTGGGGTGTACTGCTCCAGAAGAGGGCAAAAGGAGTGTGGGAAGAACAGTCGGGAGATCTAGGCAATCCTTCCTATCCGAAACAGCTCAGCTATCGCATGGGCTAACTGAGGAATGAGGTAGCAGAGTGTGAATGGGAAGATTCACCTAGGAGAAGAGCACGGGGCAAAACAGCAAGCGTAACACTGCCACAGAGGGACGACAGATATTTGAGATGAGCCTGAACAGGCTTCTTTCACCTACATGAGATGCCTCCAAATTCTGGAAAGGTTAAGTGTGAAAAACATAGCTTTGGACTAGCTCTCGTTGCTATAGATTACACTGGACCCTTAAGTCTTTCAGGCAATAGACACAGCCTATCACATGTATCAAAAGGAGTTAAAGCAACTAGTGCAGATGTGTTTATAAAGCCACACTGAAATACAATTAAACAATTCAGTGTTCCGTGGAAAAGCCATCTTCAGCCTCCTTTCTCACACTAGGAATTTCAGCCAGCATCTCAAAAAACAGCTTCGAACCAGCATACACCCAGATGTAGCAAGCGAAGGACAAGTTAAGACTGGTGCCAGATTTACATTTAATTTTTCTGTTTCACATGTTGAACAACCTGTCCACAACTGTCATTTTGCAAATTCTATCCACATCTCCTTCACTCCGCTAATAAAAACCACCTCAGCTATTTAGCTCCCATCAGTCATCTTCATGCTGTCCTCCATAGCATTCCCCCACCGCAGCAAGCAAAGCTGCCCCACCTTAAGACTGCCTCCACCAAGCTTATAAACCCCGTGTCTCCCCTGTTAATCTACTCATTTCATAGCAACAGAGTTATACAGGAGTGTTAATTACCACTGTTTGCATCTTACAACCAGCCCTCATTTGGACTGCAAGAGCCACAGTGGAGGCATCACCCTCCACCCTTTATTGCTTATTCCACCAGATCAGTCTCTCTAGCAGAGCTCTAATGAATCATTCCATATTTAAAGGAATACGTTCAATAATTCAATACAGAGATTAAAAACTGAACAGAGATAAGAGGAAGAATCAAACAAGCTGCTCTGTACATTTACCTCCACAAAACCTAAAACAATTGTCAGAGAAAAGGTGGTGAGAGGAAAGGACAGAGTTTAAGCACCAGTTTGAAAAACTGGCTAAACAGGATTTTGGTCATGTAGCTGAGAGTACAAAGAGAGCAGAGACATGTTTCGCCAGACCACAGCTGGATGGGAGCCAGCAGGAGCTGCTGTTTGCTGCAAATGAATCCCAAGTGGCTGAAAAGGTACAGCCCCCTTCGTGTTGCCTTAACTATAACAGAACCTGTGGATCTCAGAGAAATAAGAAGGTTCTTCATTAAGTTCTTTCTAGAGTTACGATGCACAAAGCACTAAAATAAACCTCTGGCTGCTTGGATATTCCCATTTCCCTAACTAAAAATAGCTCTCATCCTTGAGAAAGGCCACTGCATCTGCACTGTATCTGTGCCTGATATTGTACTGAAATACTGAGATGCACCCATACTGTCACCAAGATACTCTGGGGAATTCTCCCTTTAATTTATCTCTAGGAAATAACAGACAATTGGCTGCTTCTTACTCACCAGACCTACAGCAGCTCCTAGTGTATCTTATAAATGAGATCCTTTCCCTTAGCACTGAACAAAGTTTCTCTGTTTTGCTTCATCCAGCCTTACTGACCCATCACAGCTAACAGCACCAGACAAGACACAAAATTATTCACAAAGCTTCAGAATGAAAGGCATCCTTGCAATTAAACCAGGTTTGGAACGCTACGCTAAGGCATAACATGAAAACGCAGAAAGAAGCTTAGCTTGCAGCCCACACTTAAGCTAGACATGCATCTATTCCCAAGTAGAAGATGAGTTATAAGATTTATCAATATTCTTTGCACAAAGGATGGCTGCCAGGATGTGGGGATGTGGTTTCAAATCAGTAGTAGGGACAGGCATGTTACTAAGTTGCCCAGAGATAACATTTTGGTGATTACTTGTTAATAGGTTATCAAGTTTCTGCCAAATTAGCATATCAAAAGTGCTCATTTTGACTTCTATGCCATCTTTAGACTTAAGCGGGAAGACAAATCACACCTGGTCCTGCCAAAAATTAAGACACTTAAGACACCAGACAGACAGATGATACTTGATTTGGGATAAAGCCTGTCAAAAGAATTTGGAAAGGCTTAGCATTCTAGATCAGTCTTTTGGAAAAAACATCAAAAAAACCCCAAACAAAAAAAAACACAACCAAAAAAAACCCCTACCAAAACAAAACAAAATTATTCTGGAGTGACATCTCTTGGTCATTATTAAAAAAGAAAACTTTCAGCGGTAACTTAAAAGAAAAGTTATTTTGGCTCATCTAGGCTCATGTATTTTAATGTATTCCCTCGAGCTTAAAGAACTCTTATTACGAGTACACAACTGTCCTAGAGAAAGTGAAAATATACTCCACAGATCAGTAAAATACACTGTTTGAAATGAAAGAGGTTTTATCTGAGGCACATAAAAGCACGTGCTTACATCCATTTTCCTCAAACCTGTAAAAATTTAGCTACATGTGCGGGTTTTTTCCACATTCATTTTAAGAAATCAAGAATAAATTTCCACTCTGGCCAGCATACATCTCCATGTGAAGCAGAAACTAGAGATCTATTTCAGCTTTCTTCTGCAAATTATTTTACCTACCCAAGAGACTTCCTCCAGTAATTAATTATTAGAAAGAAAGGTGGAAGGTAGCATAAAAACCATTGCAGGCAGGCAGCTCTAATATACAGATATATGTATCTCTGTGCATATGTTTATGTATAGAATTATATATAGTGACACAAATTATAATACTAAAAATCTCATCAGACCAGCTGAGCTTTCATGTTTGCATGTTTAACAATCCAAAGTATTTCTAAATTTTAAATCACTGTATTTCTCAACATTTCCTTTAAGCAATTTGTTACATTATTAGCATTATGAAGTTTGAGAACTACAGCTTGCGGTCTATCAGATTATCACATAGAATTTAACAAAACAAATCAATAATACAACAAGATATGTACAGAATTGCACATATATAGCAGTGGTTTATGTTGTAGAAACAACTTAAGTAGCGACCACATAAAGCACTTCTTTTTCAGTCCAGAAACAGGGTTCACTCTTAAGCATACTCTCACACTTTGCCACTCGTGAATTGCCACTTGAAAAAGATGTTAAACTTTTCTAATTGCAGCTCTCCTAGCAATAAGACCACATACTTCACCCATGAACATCATATACACTGCCACTTTGCAACGCACATCACGGGCGCTTTGACTAAAGTCATACTGTCTATAGCCATATACAATATCCAGTCTTGCTTGTGTTTAAAAAAATCATCATGACTTACTAGACATCACTGTAATTCACTATATTAGAGTTTTAGACTGCCTTTTAGGTCTTTGGTGTGGGTCATTCTTTGCTTGTAGCATAAAGCATGTAACAATGATCTGTCTTCTTTCAGCTAAGAGAAGCATGGAAACCAAATTACAAACTCCAAAAACTCCGTACTACACGTTCTGTTTCAACGGGCAGAGATATTGCAGTTCTTGCCGCAAAGCCTGATTTTATGCAAAGTCCTCTACAATTTATTGCCAGAAAACACAGAAAACCAATTGCATAGTTGCAGGTATGGTTCCTGAAAGGAGATCTCCAGGGGCTGAACACTGAAATAGGCTGCCCAGAGAAGCTGCAGAGTCTCTGTCCTTGGAGATATTCAAGACCCAGCTGGACACGGTCCTTGGCAGCCTGCTCTAGCTGACCCTGCTTCCAGAGGCTGGACTGGAACGACATCTATACGTCACTTCCAACCTCAGCAATTGTGTGATTCTGTAATCTCTTTTGGACTCTTGCCATTTTGCATACTCTGCAGCTACACTAAAGATCATTACATCAACGTCACCAGGGGTGGGGGGGAATCAAGAGGTGAGATGCAGCCAAAATTGATTAACAGAACTTTACTGCCACCAAAACATGAAAAGATTGAAGCACCACTGAAAACCAAATATCCAAACAACTCTGAAGTCTCCCTTAAGACTTAAAGGCACTAATACAGCATGAGAAATCTCAAGAGTAACAAGCCACAGGTTTGCTATACAAAGCTTGAACACACACAACATACCATGACATGTCAGCTTTGGGAAATATTTTCACCTGGACTTTGTGCCTCAGATCCTACACCCATGAGGGTTTCACATTTATTTACAATACTCTCCAAGGGCAGTTTTCTGCTCCTTCAGTCTTCAAACCCTAGTGATAATGTCAGCCTTATCCATGCTATGGAGGAATTTAAAGCATGTCAATACTACTGGGAGGTGCACAGACTGCATTTCAGCAGTATTTACAAGTATGATAACCCTTTATTGTGCTAGGTAACTTTTTAAACAGAGAATCCTATAGTAAGCCCTTGCCTTTGTTCATCTGTTAACTGCTATTCCACATATCTGATAATGGATACGTGGTGACCTTGTACTGAAATTGCTGGATGGAAAAAAAAACAGTGCAAGCCACAGTGCAGCCACAAGCTGCAGCTATCTTTTTTTTTTCCCCCTTCTAGCAAAATAGGGAAAAAATACTGTATTTAGATACTGTACAGACACAAACATGAAAAAGAAATTGCCCCTTGATTTTATTTCTTTGGAAGGAAAACTTGCAGAAGATGACAGAAGCAGCGCAGGTCCGCTCACTAGAAATGTTCAAAACCAGTATGGCCAGTCTGATTTCTCCTATTAAGAGGAAAGCAATTTTTTGCTCCACTGAACACTAATGCCTGAGATTCGGTGACTAAAGACTAGCCTGGACAAAAGCATGGTTTTCATTTCCAACATGCCACAGACAATATAACTGCTCAATATGACCAGTGAAGTTCTGTATCACCTTATGCCTCTTGAGGTACTATGAGCTGTATTAAACAACTAAAGGAGTAATCAGTCACAATGGCCACCCTAAACATACATCTCTCTCGAGTACGTATTTCCCCAAACCAGCCAGCATTTCCACACAACTTTGGAATTTGCTCTCCTCAGTCTCAGGGAGATGAAGGACGTGGCACTGAGCTTCAAGCACCGTGACTGTCCTCTCCTCAAGTATGTTATGCTGCTTCTTATTACCTACTAATCTTCTTGTCATTTTGTCTTCTGTCCTGAACAAAGGTCCAACAACAGCAAACCAGGTGGTACCACACACCCTGCTGCTTCTGCTGCTGTTCCAAAGCAGCTTCATCTACACTGGGTGCCTGTATAGACACAAACTCATACTGTTGCCTCTCTCACAGGAGAGAAACCAATTATTTTCCACCCATGGCATAAGCTAACAAAAGTAACAGGGTTAAGGTCTCAACTATCCTATGCTTGGGGTTCTGTCACAGAATTCCAAATATCACAAAACTTCAGAAGTAGTCATTTAAAAATACAGAATTTTGTTTGCATCCCCTTTTATCTTTTACTTTCTTGGGAAGCTGAAGTTCCAGGAGGTAATAGCACCCTGTCCCCTGTTGTCCTCCTCACTGTCATCACAGAGGTCACCACAGAGTTCTCCACACAGCCCATGTATACCTTGATTGCAAGAGTTCAAGGGAGAAAAATGGAAGGTACTCTTCAAGTGTATCACATCCTTCCATTCAACAAAACATAGAACAGCACTTTAGAATGAATCATGCTCCTTCAGAATTACACAGAAGGACTGGAAACTAAGCTTAGGTGAGGGCAGCCTACAGCTCATTTTCTGCATAAAAGTAAGTTTGTTTAGCATGGTTCAGCAACAGGCAGGATACGTAATACAGAAATGGAGCAACAGTTGTCAAGCTTTATCTGCCCAGTGACAGTTTGTAGAGCTTTGAAAACAGACCACTGTGACTCAGGACTGTCTTAAGGGTGAAACTTCCCTATTATTTCTTTTTCTTTGGCTCATTTAAATTGGGCTTAGGTCTTTGTGGGACAAAGTAAATAGCTAACTAAAAGTTTTAATTCTTCCTAGGAAAGAATGCAAAAATCTAACCTTCTGCCAAGACAAAGATCTGTCCAAGCCATGCTACTTGAGCATTTTATGACCATTTTTGATTAATTATTTCTTAGATGGAAGTTTGCAACACCAGATTATTTGCATGCTTTCCAGCTATGGTATCTACAGCATCTAATTCAAGTAATGCATTAAGCATAAAAGGCAAGACCATGGTTCAGACCATCTAAATGTCACAGCAATCAGGTCACAGCTTTTATCTTCAAAAGCACAATCAGTTTTAATAAGAGAGTGTTGAAATATGCAGAGTACTCCATCAAATAAGCTACTTGAAGTTACCCTTGTGTAAGATAAGGCACCCCAGTCCAGCAACATAAGAATTTCAGTTTCTAGACTTGCTTTACTACTATATTATGTGTCAGGAAACTGCTAAATAAGGAAATACTGAGATAAAATAAATTTTCACCTTTAAATTAAACTGTATGAAAGAGCCCACTAGCTATCAAAAACAACAAAAAAAAAACACACAAAAAAATGTGTATCTTGCAGAATACCTTCATATTTGTTAGCATAGATTATTCATGAGTCTGCCTTTAAGCAAAAGGAAACTCTGAATATTAGTAATGCAAAACAATCCATACTCTGCCAACCTTTTACCTACATTTCAAGCAGGATTACATTGGTGCCTCACACTCCTCACAGGCTGCTTGCTATCAGCTCAACTCACACAGCAAGTCATTACAGCCTGAAAGACAAGGTTGAACATACCTTCCAAACTCTAGGTTTTAATTAACACTGACTGCTATATTTCCTAAAGTCTTGATTTAAGCACAAGCTCTCTCACACAGTGTTCTATACCTCCCCCACTCCCACTTACCTCTGTTTCAAGGACAAACTTTCATTAGCAACGTGATCTTTAGCACTGGCTCTATTGACTGTAATGCATGGTACTGCTCTATTTGCTCAACACTACCTCATTGTTTGTAATGCAAGCTTAACCAGTTGTAGGGGAATAGCCAATACCTGCAAAATTAAAGCTTTTTTTTTTTTCCTGTTGGGTTGTTTTTCAGGTTTTTTTTTTGTAGTAATATCCAAGGAAAGTAAGAAGAGAAGACATAAAAAGAAGGAAGACATACCTATTATCCACCACTCAGGTTCCTTTAAGATTCTTTCATATTCCTGCCTTTCCATTAAACTTAATACTGTAAAATCTCATAGGCATGGCCTTTCCTGAATAACAGCCTTAAGATTCATGAAGTATCTTTGCTTATATAAGAATCCAAGTGATTCTTGCTCAAACCCTTACAAACATCAGCAACAAAGTCAAACTTTTATAAACTGTCTCTTCTCTGATTCAGAAATGGGGAGTTTTCCCTTTCTCATTCAACAAGCTTTCACGAAAACATGGAAAAGTAGTAGCAGATCCCTAAATCAGTTTGCCTTTAATCTGCAAAATTTTAAAACTCACAGATCAGGCCAACAATCCCATACATGAGGAACTGATCGTTTGGGGGGGGGGGGGGGGGAAGAAGGAAAAATGAGTGTAAGAAATTATCATCTCTAATATTTTAACAGTTCATAACTGAGTAACATCAAGATTTACACTTCCAAGGGATTAAGACCTGTCCAATACAGAACAAGGACATTAACAGTGACATCATTTAGACATTGCTTCCTCTTACAGAACTACATCCTCTCTTTCAGGTAGTTCCTTGTTTCCAAAGTGTGTTCATTATGACTGAAAAGACTTAGGCATTCTCTGGAATATAAGGCAAGTCACACAGCTTCTTGTAATCAACTCTCAGCATCTGAGGTTTATAGGAAGAGGGGGTTCAATTTATATTCTCTTTTATTTCTTTAAGCATACCACAAGAGCAGCAACTTTTTTCTCCTCCACTTATATTTACATGGTGCCATTTCACATGCTTTAAGCATACGCAAAAGTTTATCCTGTAAGCAGTTTAATTCTGCTCTAAGAAATAACATCGGCTAATACACTCGAGTAATCAATCAAACAAACCCCCAAACTCTGTCATAGTCATATTCTTGTGACTGCTATGTCTTTTCCAGTTCTCAATCCCATGCATCCCGCTCCAACAGTTATTTGATTCAAGATGTTAGATGTGTTATACACTGTTTTGTGTCTCTCTTCAGCTGCCAAGAGGTCCTAAATTAACTTTCAGGCTTTCAGGTACACAGCTACAGTAAGATCTGCTCACAAAGCAAAACCCCCACAGTGGTTTTTGCACTTTTATTTCCCAAGTTGCATACTGTAGCTCTACTTTACTCTTAGTGCAATTCACCGCAACAGAATTACTTAGCAGGAAAGCCTCTGTAAAGACATTTAATTTCACACACTGCCAATGTCTACACAATTCATTACAATGTTAAAGCACATGCTTCAATGTCTCTAGAATTAGAACCAGAGGTTGGAAACACCACTAATTAAGTTTTTATTTCACTTCTGTAAGAATGATAACTTAATTCAGAGACTGCCCTAGAGCTCAAGTAATAGAACCTTTTCTTTTAAGCTAACAGGTGTCTAAGATCATCACAGAAGCCAAGGTTTTGCAAGAGAGAATAGAGCTGTTCCTTAACCTTAAAATTAAGTTTCTTTCCAACATTTTAATGCTAACACAATATCCACTTCTCAACACTTTTTGCCCCTCTCTGCTCGCTGCAGCTTAACAAAGAAGGCAGCAGGGGGGAAAAGAAACTAAAATATTTTAAAACAAAATTTTAGGAGAACCAGCAGGGTTGTTTTTTCTGTGTTTTGTCATTCATCACAACTGGTGAGCATTTAAATTTCAATTCCCAATACCTTTTGTGTAATATTTATCTTATAACTCACACCTTCACAGCAGGGGGAACTAATGAATGAAGGGCAGATTAGTAAAGCCACTGTTTACAAACAAAGCAAGAACAGAGTCTATTGTATATAAGTATATTGGGGGTAAGTTGTGAACAGTTTAAAGAACATCAACACAGATTTATCAGAGCAAAGCACTGATAAAATGGCTTGTAGAGCAAACATGACTTCTGATTCAGTCATGTTTCTTAGGACACACACATGAAGAAGCCTTTCAGAGTACCAATATTTTCCTCCTTTCTTGAAATAAGGCTGCAGCTAACAGAAATTGATCATGATGGAAAACAACATTGTATCTCTGCAGTTTTTATGCAAAGCAGCAACTATTACAAAGAAAAAAATAAAGCTCTTCCAGAGCAGACAGGAGATGGCAAAGATATGAATGCAAAGTAGGAGAATTACTGTTTATGTTTCCAATTAAGAGACACAAAAGTTCCAATTTTAACCACAGAAATTATACAATAAAACAAGGTTGACATAATGTTGCTAAAAAAAAAAAAATATTAATCTCCAAGCAGCATTTTCAGTTTTGGCCACAGCACTGCTTTGCTAGCAATATCAATTCCAGGATCTATGCATCAGTCTTAAACCTAACTGTTCAGCAAAGAAGTGCTGCAACACGTTGACAGAGATGTTGCCCTCATTTGACAGCACTTCACTACCCAGGTCCTTTGGTGTTTGGTTTTTTTTAATTAAAGGGGGTGGGGGTGGTGGGGGTGGAAATCCAACTAAACCAACACACAGATGCAAGGACTGTACAACCCTTTCAAAAGCTGCGACAAGAACCATAAAAAATGCTACCAAAGGAAAAGAGCAGCAGTAGAGGTTTGCAGACAATCCACGGTATCCACACAAAGTTTTCTAAGATGCTTCAATGTTAACATCTAAGAACCTGTAGAAGCACTGCATGTATACTTCTTGCCAAAATGGCAGGATACAAATCCCTTAGTTTCTCATTTATTTTTCCTCAGTCACCTCTCAAAACCCTGACAATAGTTCATTAACAGATTTTCAGTGACTTTTTCAGTACCTATGTACAGCAAGTTTAGAGGAAAGAAGTTCAAAGTCTTTGAGGATCATGTAGTCCAGCAATCTCTGTATTAAAAGGCTTCTATAGTGTGTTAAACTGTCTTCCAATGAAGCTTTCTTTAAATAAAAAGCTCAAATACAATTTCAAGAAAAATTCAGGTATACAGCTATAATATTACAGCTGCAAGAACACTCAAATGTCCTAATGACACAGTTTTCAAATGCTGCACAGCATCACACTGTGTGAAGACAGGCATTTCAGGCTACTCTGCACAGGTCATAGTAAAGTTTATTTTTCTATATATGCTAATGCACCCAGACTCGGTAAGGGATTTAACGTTACTGTTTAACTTCGCCAGAACAAGCAGCAGCATCCACTATCACAAAAAGTCTACTCAGGCTCATCCTCAAATCACAAGGCCAAATTATTCACTTCTAATGAGTGCTGGCACTTTTAATTTTAAGAGAAGACAGCCCAGCTAGCCAAGGCTACCACATTTTTATGCATGCAAAGAAAAGAATATGCAGCTTTAGACAAATTTCTTTATCTAACTGCTCATTTTGAGGTGAAAAGCACCTTAATATATGAACAAACCAAGGTTTAAGGGAATACTTGAGGAATTCAAGTGAAAGGTTTTGTGGAAAAGTGATAACTTTAGCTTCTCTGAAGGATGCAATACTAACAGAACATAAAAGCTGCCACTAACAAATGCATTCACGTGATCTACACATGTATATTCATATATACATATATATAATATACATAACAGAGGAACTGTTTCTGCTATTAACTCTTCTCTTTTTAAGAGAACAGATTTGAATGTTTCAGCAATCACGTAGTGGGAGCTAGGGAGCACAGAGGATTTGTAAAGGGAAAAAATACTTTACCTATACCATCAACAACAGAATGACAACCAGGGTTCTGAAAGAAAAGTTAGCTATCCATTTTCATTGCCAAAGAAAAAAAAAATCCACACTGTAACAGCCAGCAGCTACAGGATGCATTAGCACATCCATACTTCCCCACAAACAAAGACTGACGATTATTAGGTATCAGACCTAATTTAAGCAATGCTCATGTAAGTTTATCAAAGGAAGTAGGGAGCTATGAGATGCTAATGTATAGTAAGAGCCCTGCATAAGGCTACATGCCCAGAGTCCACTCTGCCCTCCTATAAGAGCAGGAGTTTATGCCCTGACAACCTGAAGGCTGCCTTGTGTCTATCAGGAAATCCTCATCGCTCACTGCTGATACCCAACCAAGGGCACAGTTTCACAATACAAACTGCCTGGGAGCCCAACCTGTCTTAAAACACTTCTTTCACCCACACTGCTTGCCCACACCTTGGCGTTACCACTGCCCTCAGAAAGACTACCTGATCTGCCACGCTGTACATCAGGCAGAACTGCTCCGCACCAGAGCTGGTTTTAACTCAGAGCAGTGCCCTGCCTCAGTTTCACATGCAGTCCTGAAAAATTTTGCATTGGCAGAAGCCAGGTGAAGGAGGTCCGTGCAGCAGCACCTACCCAAGTGAAAAATGCCACTAAAAAGTTTTCATACAACTGCAGCTGAGAACATGATGCGGGGGCAGGAATACCTTAGGCTGGTATCACCATCAAACATGTTGGATCATGAAAGTACAACCAAAGGGTGTAGCTTCATGGGACGTGAGCTTGGACAGCAAAGCAGCTTAGAAGTTCCCACCCTACCTGCTCATTTCAGGGCTCCTGTTTACAGCACAGCTTCACAAAGAGTTTTACTGACACAACAAAAAGATGGGAAAGTATGGTGTAGGGGCAAGAAAGAAGCTGGCTTCACTGCTGAAGCCAAATCTTGTGAAACTACACCCTAAGTATTTGTTGTGGAGAGAACAGCCGGCTCAGTAACACTTGCCAAAGGTTTGTCAAACACCTGCTCCAAAACTTCAGCACTCACACCCAGCACACATTCAAAAATACAGACTATGTTAGGAGTTTTCTTGACATGATGCCGTCACCAATCTGAAGTTGGAAGAGCAACCACAAGACTCACAAAAAAGCAAACAAAGAAAAAACCCACACACCCCTCCAAAAAAAACCCCTCCAAAGCCAAAAGCCCACCTCCTGCATATTGAGGCTTCTTTCTGCAGTCTGAAGGTTCAGAGGCGTATAAAAAAAAAAAACTATATTCAAAAAATCATTTATCCAAAATGAAGGTGTGACAGCTGGTAAGCTGGCCAAGAAAACTTTTTGCTAGTGCTTTGTGAAGAAGAGGCTGCAGAACAAGTTCCTCTTAAAAAAAAAAAAAAAAAAAGCTGTAACAGGTTTATCAGGTTAGAGGAATTCACTGGTTCTTCCACCTCTCCCCCAACCCCATTTGTTTCCAAATGCTCATCTAACCAGCTTGTTTCTTGCTGTATTTGTTGATATGTGAGAAAATAAATTGCACCTGCAGCTCAGCTGGATGATCAATAGGCAGCCAAAGGCTGTTTAGAGAACTGGTAATTTGCTATCACCTGATGAAGTGGCAACCCCAACAGTATTTTCAGTTTATGCATAGTTAGGAGTAGGGGAAAAAAGGCCCAGCTTTGTCTTTCTATGTTTACGTGTATGAATCAAATCTGTCATTGGTGTATTGCATTCAACGTACAATGGGATGAAAGATAGCAAGAGTAGGTCAGTCTTTCAAACAATTTTTTTAATACTTAAATGTCAATCCACAGATTAAGTTTGGATGCTTTCAATAGGTTCAAAACCAGAGCCAGCTCTCATGAGAGCCTCTCCTTTTATATATATCGTTCAAAGAAAGATGGTAATTACAGCTAAATACTACAGACAGCTCTCCAAAATTATTAGCTCTTCTGAGACTTATCCTTTGTCAGGGAGACATGCAAATACTGCCTTGCAAAAGGAAACTAACATGTCTTAAGGCAAGTCATGCTGATTCAGCCAGGTTTTCTGTATGGGAAGGCTTAAGAAATCCACACTTCCAACTTGGTATTCTATCTTTAACTTCCAACCGCCATGGCTAGAATCAGAGAAGCCCATGAAGATGTCAGCTTTTTGATGACAGAGTAATGGGGCTGAGAAAAAGGCAAAGTTCATTTTGGTTTTGTTCTTTAAAAGCAAGCTTCCGTTCCTGCAAGGTTTCAGAGAGCAATCTGAAAATAATTTCCTTCCTTAAAAGCTTGGAAACCATAAAGCTCCAGCAGTTATTTAGAAAAATATAAATAACATGCTGAAAAAGCCAGTCCTGCAACATGAGGATCTGAACAACTTAGTAAGAATGTCCCAGTAACGCAAGAAATGTGGGACACTATTCCCTTTAGTAAGTAGGGTGGGTAATTACATCACAGGTTCAAGACAGTTCCAAATACATATTTGATCAAGAGATCTCCTACTTACTTTGTTAAAAAAAAAAAAAAATCCTCACATTTTTCTACTCGGTAGCATTCTGCAACTACAACACATCCCAGTCAGCAGCTGTAAGTTCACCATTATTGGTCCAACAACAGAGATAAAATATTAATGCCATTTTGAACTGAATTCATCAAGCAGACTGCTTCCAAAGGGCACACATTTTATGACTTCAGGTAACTGTCTCTAATACTTGCACATTATCTGGATATCCCCTCCCAACCCAAAACGTAGCTATCAAAACACTGCACATCACCTATTAGAAAATACAGCTGGATCCCATAGATACACTAGCATCTGCAAAATCAAAAGCTTATTACCCTATACAGTATTTAAAAACTTGCAGCAAAATGTATAGAATATACACTGCAGAAAACAGCTCAGTTATTCGGGAGCACTGTGCTTCAGCATCTTACTTTGTAAAATTACACAGCAAAAATATATCAGTGGGGAACCATATTTTAGAATATTTCTTAAGACTAACTCAAGTAGAAAGTCATGTGAGACGCAACACTGTAAGAATACGAAGTAAAATTGAAATGATGCATCATTCCTGTGTTGTTACAAGCAGAGTAGACTTAACCACAGTTTACAGGCTTTTGGTAGACCCTATCATTGCTGGAAAGTGAACTAAATGGCAATAAATGGAGGCTTTCTGTTATCAGTGGAAAAACTCCAGACCCACAGTAGCTGATCTGCTGCTTACCAGTTACAAATCACAGCATCAGAATCACAGAATGGTTGAGGTTGGGAGAGACCAGAGAAAAATTACAACAGATTTGTGCTTAGCGATTCTCACTTCCCTCTACATGCAGAGACTGGGAACACAAGGCAAAAGCCAGAAGCAGGCACTGAAACTTTCATTACCATGACTGAGATGTGTGCTTAAGTGAGTGATTTTCAGCTACATCATCAAATTTTCTAGCACAATCCAAAGAGGGCGTGGAAAGCTAATTTCACATACTCTATAACATTATCTCAAATCAAGGTAAGAGTCTACTTCCTTTTCCTCTGCCTTTTCAAATAACCACTTCACCCACCTGGGCTTTTGCTAATCAAAACACTTGGGGGGTGGGGGGGGTGGGGAGAGAAAAAAAAAAGTATGTTTTGACAAATACCTGAGTTATCCTTAAAATACACAATGCAATTGATATGGATTGACTTATCTTCAAAAATGCAGAAAAAGATCTAGTACTAAAGAACACGGAATTGTGCTTTTTGCCACCATTGCAAGTGGGAGGATGAATCAATTCTCACCTAAATCTCACCGAGTCAGGAAACATGGAGAATGGAGATGAGCTTAGGTAAAGTGTGTTCAGAAGACCTACAATGGAACTGGCCACATCACAACTGGCATCCAGCAATTAATAGCAAAATCATTATTTAGCTCCACAGATATGCCAAACAAAAAGGAAAAAAATGGTTGTTTTTCAAGAGTCTCTACCCACCTACACACAAAGGTAGTATTTCCGTTTATTTGCTAAAGCAGACCCACCTACAGTGCAATTTACGGCAATAAGATACAATCTCTCATAAAGTATTGAGTATAATTAAAGTGTGTCTGTTATAAAGGTAAACAGAGTGTACTAGGCTAAGCTGTTCCAGATGTCTTTAGTGCAAGATCTGGGACAAGATCAAACCTGCAGCTGCACATTTTCTCAGGGGTTATTCTGAAGCTTAAAAAAAAAAAAAAATCTCACCTCTTGGTTTTGGACTCTAGCATGACTAGTGCAAGTAGAAAGAGAATAAACGCCATCTGCAGCTAATGTTGACAGATTTCAAGACACACAGAAGTTACACGTTTCTATTTTCAAAGATACTCCTGAGTGCAAGTGTTAACTACTCAATATCAGACAGGGTTAGGACCTAGTCTGCCAAGTTATCTGTGTCACCAGAAGTTACAGCAACATGAACCTGTTCTACCGCCTAAGCAAGTTTCTTGCTGAAACACACCTACGAATGATTCAGACAAGGTGTGGAAAGCCAGCTTTGTGTGTTACACAAAAATGCACTATTGTATTTTTCCATTCAAGCACATTTCGGATATGGAAAATACAGTGAAAGCAAGCAAGCTCAGGAACTGCCTACCTATATGCCACTTGCATTGAATTTTCTTAGGCAACTTGGGGCCTCTTGAACCACGAGGATGATACAAATTTACAGTTTCCTGTTTCAGTGTGATATTAAGTGAGCCAAAGAGCAAATCATAGAAACAGAAAACCCAATCACTTCATAATCCACTAAACCAAGCCCATCTAGAAAAGTGATACACAACAAGCACAGCTGATGTTTTATGAAAGTACAGTTTTGAAGATTTCAACTAAGTTTAAGAACAACAAAGGAGAAAAGGTCAAGTTTTTGAATACACATTATAGCAGTGAACCTATAGATTAAAACACGCCACCTGGATTTTGAAAGTGTGATTAGCACTGCTAAATTAAATAGTGCTCTTATTGGCCTACTGTTTTAAGGCTTGATTAAGAAAAATTGGGAATAAAGGGAGACCCATCAAAACAATCAGGAGCTAGATCTTCCAAGGACCAGTGCATCAGCTCAAATACTCTGGTACTGCACATAACTCAGAATTATGGAGTTCCCATTTCAAATGGTTCAGGTCTCCTTTGGGTTTACTTTAAAATAAGCACAACAACTTGCTAGCAATTTCAAAGCGAAAGGCAAAATTAAAGTCTATTTCTTTTATCAGATCAACTGAGTCTTGTCCCCAGGCTTCACCCTGAATAACCCCTGCTCCCACAGCAGCACCTCACCTGCTGAAGAACCCGGTCCAGTGGTTCAGCTTTGCTCAGCCCCTCTGGTGTTAAGCCACTCACTTCGCGACACTGCTCCGTTAAGTCCAAGTTGTCTGCTTTCACCAGGGATTTATGTAGCGTCCCCACCTAAAAACATTTCAGAAATTACGGACAGAAGTGAAGAACCATCAAGGTAGCTCTTTTTAACAAGGCGGTCAGGCCGCAGAAAAATCAGAAAGGTGCAGTATCACGTCCCCGATAACGATCGCAACGAGGCAAAAGCATTTGGCGATTTCACAAAGGGAAACCTTTTGCTCCGGTTCCCCCCCCCGCCCCCCCCCCCCCCCCAGGAGAGCCGCGCTCCCTGCCCCGCTGAGCCGCAGCCCGCTCCCATGCCATGCCTCCTGCACCGAGCGCCCATTTCTGCGGGAGGAAACTGCAAAAGGGAGAAATCTCATAGTATGAACGCAGTTTCCCGAATCTAGTCGTGAAATTGATAGTCGTGTTTGTATTATCAAAGCCCTGGGGAGGGGGGGGGGGGGGGGGCTTGTTTGTGATAGGGCTTTTGGAAGGAGAAAAAAAAATAGCGCGTATTTTCAGATTAACCTACAAATTCATGGAAGTCTTAAAGGTTATCTGAACGTTGGGTTTGAGAAAATTAAAAAAAAAAAAAAAAAAAAAAAAAGTCTCCCGCAACAAGGCCGCAAAGGGTCCAACGGTTACCCAGCGGAGCTGCCGGGGAGCCCCACGCCTGCAGCCCGGGGCGGGGGGAAGGGGGGGGGGGGCCGGGGAGGGGAAAGGGGGGTCAGCTTTTTGTTTTAAAGGTTCAAAAGTCCATAGATCTTTTGGAAGCTACAGACGTGCAAAGGGGGACGGGGGGCAGGGGGGTTTGGAAGCGACCAAACTTTCTTTCCAAGTTACTTCTTCCTTTCAAAAGGACTAAACCCGGGAGCTTTCTAGGGGGAATAACCCGGGAGCGAGGGACCCCCGGGGCCGGGCCCCGAGCCCCCCCCCCCCCCCTCGGTGCGTTTGCGAAAGGAACGAGCGGCTGCGGGGTGGTGGCGAGCGGCCGGGCAACGCGCCCTCGGACCGGGTGTCGAAGCCATACCTTCTTGCTGTGTAGATCCACAACTTGCCACACCAAGAGAATTAGTTCCCTCTCATCCGAACCCAGTTTAGCCCCATATGCACCAGCTGTTGCCCCAAACAACACCACCAAAGAGTCACTGTGCGAAGCCGTCATGACCACAGGGGGAAACAACTACAATCAAAAGCAGAGGTCAAAAAAAGAGAGAAAAAAATAAAAGAAAGACACAAACAACAAAAAAAAACCCCCACAAGGCTCACCCCCTACCTCCAAGTGATCAAAGGGGAAAGGAGCGAACGAGGAGTCACAATATCAAGAGAGGAGAAAGAGCTCTTTAGGAGGGAGGGTGTTGGAGGCAAAAAAAATGGAGAAAGCTCGCATCTCTACCTGCTCCCGGTGATCTCCTTCTTCCCGGGGCTGATTGGGAGGTGAAATTAGCAAGCTGTGGGTTTCTTTCCCTCTGACATCATGGCAGAAGCCCAGCCTGGGCTTGGGCTTTTTTTTTTTTTTTTTTTTTTTTTTTTTCCCTTCCCCCTTCCCCTTTCCCTCTCCTGAGTTACCTGCCCTCGGTGCAGCTCATGTGACTCTAGTCAATCTCCCAGAGGGCCAAGGCCATTGGGCCTCTGCGAAAGGTGTAGGAGGGACGCAGGGAGCATCAGCGCCTGGCGGATCCGGCCTGATTGGTTTTTGAGGCAGATCAGAGGAAAACTCCCTTTTCCCTCGGTCATTCCGCCTGTAGGAAGCGCCTCTTACCTGCTTTCGGTTCTGCGGGACCGCGGCCCCTGGGGGGCTTGCGGGGCTCCCTGCGCTCCAGCCGCGCCCGGCTTGTCGGAAAGCTGAGGAGTACACACGTGCAGTGGCTCAAACACCACCGACGGCTTTGCTCTGGGACACGCGCGAGTCTTCACCTGCTCGTTAATCGCCTTTTGCGCGCGTTGCTGCGCCTGCACTGAGCTACCGAGGCCAGCGTTAATGTATAATACAAGTGTAGTATTATACAGGAATCTTTAAGGGCTGTTGCAGGCAGAAGGTACTTTGCATTTTAGGGCCTGCTCTGCATACGGTTTGCAAATGCAGGTCCTAGTAAAATATTTTTGGGTTTTGAGAATGAGTGCATCTAGGACTTTTTGCAAAATAGAAATCTAAAGCCCTGTGTTCCCTACCCTGCAACAGCTCGGTGAAGAACTGCCTCCTGGGCATTAACTGCAGCTCACGGCCAGCAGTTGTTCTCTACATCTCTTCTGGTTCACGGGGGAGACTCCCCAATGGGAAACCACCACCTAGTTTAGCTACTATAAGCATTTCTGCTCAATGGGAGCAGCAGTAATCTTTGTAACACCGGGGAATGAAACAATTTTTGGAGATACTGTCAAACTCAAATTTATTTTAAAGCAGACATAACAATCAAAAAGCCTCTAAACTGTTTTGACCATGGTTTTGGTTGGTGGTTTGTTGGTTTTTTTACTGCCACCACTGATGAGTTACTAACCATTTTTAAAGTCCAAATGCTGCAAGTTAGATCAGTCATAATTTTTCTTTTCATCAATTAAATCTTCAGTTTGTACTTTAATATTAGTGTTGTGTTGAAATACAGTTTTCACTGAATGAAAAATGGTGCGGCTATTTAGCTACTGATGTCTACCATAGGAAAATGCAGAGCTGGACATTTAACTGTGAATGTCTGATGGGTTTAAATATTAACATCAAATTTTCTCTTCTTAACATGCCAATTTTATAGTTGGTTAGTTATAGCAGTTATTATGGACCTCCTTTGGCAAACACTGATTCACATGCTAACACCATCACCAAGACTATTTCCATTTATTTCAATGAAAGTGAAGTACAGCAAAGATGCTGTCTCATGTGAATTATCTTAGAATTCATGTATTGCAAGTATGTACCTGGCAGAGGCCATGCAGGGAGCTTCACAGTGCACAGGTGTATCTCACTGAACATTACAGGGTAATTGTTTAATGCCTCTCAGCTGTTGTCTCTGCTGCTCACATGCACAGCTGCCTGAAAAAAAGTCCTGGAGATAGATCATTGTTACAGAAAGGGCAAATTCCCACTCAGACATGAAAACTTGGATTTGTAACATATATATTTATATACTCAAAATGTTTTCAGCAATTTATTTTCTGGCATCGCTGAATTTACACAACAGCTGTATTTTCCTCTGTCAATACATGTCTAGAAGTCCTTCATAAAATGAAAACCTGAATAAAAGCATAACAGCCTGTTCATTGTGTATGGGATGATTCTTATTCCTTAAGTCTGTAATAAAAACCATAAAAAACCATTGCCTTCAAGTGTGAGAACTGTTCCTCTTATCCAACCTATTTCACTCTTCCTGAAAACACATATACCATGGGGGTGTTTGGGGGAGGCAGTGTCTGTACACGCAAATGTACACACAGATTTTACCTGTAGCTATGTTCGCAGAAGTACCAGTCTGCTACAATTTAGCTGCCTTCGTGAGGGTGTCATTTCATAGCCCTAATATGTAATTACTTCGTAGAAAAGGGATTATAATTAGCAGATTTCTGTAGAAGATCATACACGTCATTATTCTTGGCCAGCTTGACATATATGCTCACAGGCCTCAGTGAACTGGCACAGAGAATGCCAATACGTTTGCAATTGTCTTTTAGGATCTAATGTGAAAGACAAAGGTAGCATAATTCACTTACAGCAACCTGTCAAATTAAAGGAGTACTATTCATATCAATGCCAAAGACCCTTGAAAACTTACTTCAGATCTATGCATGGTATCAGAGGCTAGTGAGCCCAAAAGCTTGTATGCTTTTCACAATTATATTAGCTCATCTAATAAAATGTAGTAGCTCTTCCTACAAAACCCATCTGGTTTCTACTCCTAGACTATCTTGACTCATATAATTCTACTGTAACTGACTTCTCAAAACTATTCTAGCTAAATGGACTTCAAACATACTCTAAAATGTTTAAAAGAAAAATTTAAATAAATGCTGGCCTTCCTGGGATTTCAGACATTTTCAAGTATCAGATTATGCAACCAGTTTCCCATTCACCTCCTATCTACAACCCTCCATCTCTCTGCATGCAACCCTTAATTATACCAGTCTCTGCAATGTTATTGATCTAAAAAATTTAAAGGAATGACATCGTATGTGTTCACCCAACAGCAACAGGATCCATTTCCTGCAACAACATGTGGGACAAGCCTCTGTACACTAAGCATTAGCAAAGTTAATTTGTAACCAAGATCTTGCTGAAATAAAGAGTTATTGCTCACCTTTAGCTTTCATCTTGGCAGGCATATTTATAGAGGTTCTTGTTTGTAGGCTTCATACAAGGATAATGTCTCATAAATGTAACTGGGTGGAGAATAGAAGTTTTCAAGATGGACATTCATTGTTATGCAAGTTCAGTATTGTGATTATTTTGTTTCTTTTTTAAGCAAACAAACAAAACTGGAAAATAGAATGGATTTACAGTTAGATCACATGAGAATGATGAAGAAGCTCATTAAACGCATTGTGCTTGCAACGGACAAATCTGTAGTGACAAATTCATTCTCACTATACACACTATACTGCTTCATGAATCAAGCCAAACAAAGACAAAAAAAATAGAAAACAACACCACCCCTTTTACCTTTACTACAGTATTGTTAAAAACCCCTGTGGACAGAATGTCCTGATCACTGAAGCCCTTTTATTATAGCCTAATAAAAGGAGTAAGAAACTTGGAGACATGAGATCTGGAGTAATATCCTGGCCACATTCAGCAATACTTTAATTACCTTTCAGGAAAACTAGAAGTCAATCTTCTATTCTGAACTTGTATAATATTGAGAAGTTATTTGTCTTCCTTACAAATATTTCACTCATCAGTTAAAAAGAAGACAATGATTATGATGATGTTTAACCTTGTAAAATGGTTTGAAATGCCCTGAGAAAAATGAACTATCTTTGAATTTGGGTCTAACTTCAGAATTGGCCATGCTGGTGGGGCAGGGAGGTTGGACCAAATGACCTCTAGAGGTCTCTCCTAGCTGAAATTATTCTGCAGTTCTGAGAAACAGAGATGCTAAATTAAGGAAGTATGGACTTTGGTGTCTATTTGCACAGTAGGGATAGTAATAAATTATCTGTGTGCCTCAGCTCCTCCAAACTGAACTGGCACAGGAAGTAAAAGTTCTGTAAGTGAGCTGCAGGTAAATGCGAAAAGACATATAGATTTCACACCCTTTCAGTCCTTGGCTCCTGGATGGGATTATAAGCAACTGTAGCAATCTTTTCTGAAGGAGGAGCTTAGTGTAATTCCTGAAACATAAACCCATATGTAAAGAATTTTCTGGCATCCTTTCTTTAACAGCAAATGAGTGGGAAAGGGCATGGGAACAACTGCTTAACAGTGTTCTTTGATTGCCGTCCAGATGTTTAGAGAGATCTGATTTTTCGGTCTGCCTGGTAGGTCTGTCATGATTACAATGCAGTGTAGAAACATGAAATAATTTCCACTGGGATATTCACAAAAGCTCGGCAATGTGCAGAAGTGCTTCAGAAAGGTGGTTTCCAATGGAGTATTAGCTTGCATGTATTAGCCCCATCAAGCCATTCTGAAAGCACTCACTTAGAATCCTGTACCAGTTGGAATTTAATTTCTATTGACTCAAAAGTAAATTAAAACATAGAATTGGTGACTAGGCAAAATAAAAAAAAAATAAATTACTTCCCCTATTATTTTACATAGCTTCTCTCCTTCATGGGATGACAATCAATCCAGAGTCTTAATCCTACAAAGGTTTTATACATGCTCAGATCCCATTTGCGTGCAAGTGTATGCTGTTTGGCCGCATTTCTCTAGATTACAGGTATCAGGCTTTGAAAGATCTAAGCATTTACTTTTCTATCAGATTTATGGACAGATAAAACATGCTGCATAGTAGTGTCTTTCATCAATATTATTCTAGATTTACATTAAAGTTAACAGTTTACAACAAATACACAGTGAATTTAATTTTTTTTCTCATCAGAAATGCAGCTTTCCTTCAAATAACTTACTAAACAGCTTTCTGGAACCAGAATTATTGAAACGTTAGCTGGTGGGGACCTCTGGAAGTCCTCTTACCCAACACTGTGCCCACAGCTGGACTAGTGCCAACACTATACTGAACCAGCTAACGCTTTGTCTAACTGCGTCTTGAAAACCTCCCTGCATGACCTGTTCCAATGCCATACTGCTTTGCTGGTGAGAAACCTCCTAGCGGCTAGTCTGATCTCACTGCTAAATTTTTAAATAATTCACTGCAACTAGTTGAGACAGGATCTTCAAGTTGTGGTTAGACAAGCCATGTGATACAATTTCTGTTACCTAATGAGATGAATATGCAAGTGAAAGTTTCAGGTAGTAATCTACCTTACCTGTGACCGAAAATTCACTTTGTGCGAAGCCTTACTGCCCCTAGAACCTGCCTAAATAAATCTTCACTGCAATTGGTCACTGTTTTACTAGTCTCAGGTATAATATGAAAATGGAAATGCAATGGAAAATATTATTTCTGTAGCAGGTTTTTAAGCAAATTGATGTTCAGCCTTAGATTAAACCACTTACTACTTTTATTATTATTACTAAACCATCCTCCCTTTGTCCATTGAAAGGATATAGCAGTTTACAAATCTGTCAGTGTGACTGAATATCCAACAGTAAAAAATTAATGATGAGGTTGAATACAATGAGTTGTTACACCAGCTATAAAGAAAAAAACCCACTACCACCATCCCTGCTACCACCACTATCACACTTCAGCAAAACCAGTAAATACATATATTAATTACATAATTCACTGCAATAGCTAAAAGCCAAAATGCTGGCTTTGATTTATTACTATTTAAATGCAATTAAATAAAATAATCTTATTAATTTATAAACAAGAAAATTTAAAATTACTTTGCATGCTTAAGGTTCAACAGGATAAACCTTATATCCTCTTGTGAAAAATCAAGTGGTTAACTCATAACAGAAAATGAGAATGACCTGATGTCTACATGAAGGGTTTAGTCTGCGTCATTTTATGCCTCATATTTAACAGAGAAACTCAGAGACTTCCAGTCATAGGAATAGCAAGACAGGAAACCCAGCAGTCCTTTAACTTTTTACAAAAGAAATTTTGTATTCATTCCTTCACTGAATTAATGATATTCAGCCGCCCATTTTCCCCCACATAAATGCATTCACACTGTAGACCTAGAAAGTTCTCGCAAGTTCATTGAAACACAGAATCACTGATGTTTCAAAGTCAGAGAGCCAAAGCAACCTGGAACTTTGGATATCCAACTCCAGTCGCCTTGCATGCAAACACAAAAACTAATTAGACAACATAAGAAATAGGAATGTCACTACCTACATGAAAAGATCTGCATGCTATATCTTACTTACTGAGAGCTAATAATCAATTCTGCAATATAGCAGTGATGAAAGAACTGATCCCCAAGTGAATACAAAGGACTGTATACTGGAAGTCCAAACTGCTCAAGGCAAAAAACCCAACTGTATGTATTACACAATTAATGAATTTATGCAAGTTACATTTTCTCAAGCTTTACTGACAACTGGCCAATACTAGCCCCATGAGAGTATCTTGGCAGAAATTACTAAGCTCTGGTTTTTTATTCAGATTGTACCACAAGCTCTCAGCTTACTTTAAAACCCTGATAAAAAAGGAGGGTGTGTTCCTACAATACTTCGTTCCCATTTGATTTAGCTGCTCTGATATTTAACCTGTTTCTTCATTATAATTTAATTAAACTTATTCCACATACAGATATGCTAATGCACATCTTTTTCTCACCGCAGTATAAATACAAGTAAAATACAAATGCAAAACTTAAGCAAAACCTAACCACCTGTTGAAGTACTTAGGCTTTAAAAACATTTAATCGAAGTATTTTGTATAATAACCTGATGAATACAATTATGTGCGTCCAAAACAGACATGATAGAAGACCTGTCATTCAATGCTTTCTTGGTCTTTCATCTTGATTGTGTTTATTTTGCTCCACTTCATTTCTACTACCATTATTACATACTTGGGATCTGACAGGGGGATTTCGAACATGTTTGAGGTCCTGTTGTCTCCAGTTACAAGGATGGAACAATTTCCCCAAGGAATCAGGCCTCTGATACACTTTTGTATTTTTGTTTTTACCACCTTTATCTTGTAAGTACATGGTCTTTAAAAAGTTGCCTGACTTGTTGCTACCAGACTCTAGCAGAATTAATATGCCAATTTCTAGGAAGATTAGATGAGTTTATTTCCTGCTCTACCATTTGTAACTTGATAAGACAACTACAGGTTTTGCAAAGATACCTCTTTTTTTTCTACAGCACCTCTAGATCCAATTGCTTGCATGGAAGACTAGTTTACACTGAAATGTATTATATAGTTACAGTTATGTCAGTAGAGTCCTCAGTTTCTTACTCAAACACATTCTCTTGTTTCTATTCAACAAATCCTCTCTTCAGTTTAACCTCTGAGCATGGTTGAGCAAATATGCTTCTTCCTTTGGCCTGATGATAGATTTTAAATACTGTGGAATAGACAGTGGAAGTAAGATGGAAGTAGTGTCTTTACCGATACATCTGGCTGATACTAGAGAGTGATATGAACTCCTGAGAAAAAACATTCTCAAAGTAACATATTTCACAGTCAGTAAATGTGTTCAAGTAAAAAACAAAAATATGAAAAAAAAAAAAGGGGGAAAAAAAAAAAAAAAGAGTACAGCTCTACCTAGATTCTTTCCTTTGGTATACTGCAGAAATTTTAAATTTAAGATGCCATATGATTCAATTCAGTGCATTTTAATACTTAATAGCCACAAAACTGCTTTATAAACACAGATAATAACGAAGCACATGGCAGGCAGGTGCAAGAAGTTCTGCCCTTTCCCTTCACAGTAAGCTGGAGTTGTGATAACGTACCATGACAGGGCTGTTTTATAAGTGCCAGTACCACCACACCTTCTTATCCACAACCCTCTGCCAATGTGGCACACCCTTGTTTGATGGGAAATGTCACCTTCTGTTCAGTCATTCCTTGCTTTTCTCAAGTAATTATTTCAGCCTTGGGGTGACATAGTTAACATGCATCAAGGTTTTGCCTTTTCTACGCTGAAATATATGGTGGTGAGGAAAAGAGAAAGAATCCTGGGGCACAGGCAAGACAAAGTTGCCCAGCACGTCCTGGTTGCGGCTACGCAGTGACTAGGGTGAACTTACTGCTAACACTCTGGGGGAAGTAGATGTCTAGGACATAAGTTTATCTTTCACCCGCTCCTTTCCATTCTCTAGCATTTTGCTTTGTGTAAGCGCATGGAGGCAGAGGAGTCCGATCTATTCCTCCGTTAATTTTCAGATAGATTAAACCCTAGTATACACTATAAACAAACATACCTCTACTGATGACATGGGGGTGGTCAGGAGTTGGTTGGGCCTGTCACATATGACAAACCATACACTTCAGCCACATGTATCATAATAAAATGTTTGACATAAATATAAATTACAGGCATACCTTGTTCATCCAGACTCAGCTATTCATTCTTATCCTTTATATAAATATCTTATAAGATATTATTCTTATCCTATGGCTCATTGTCCCCTCTGATTCTTCTGCACTACTACTTGTGGCGCTACACCGTGAATCAATCAGCTTTGAAATATTGATCCAGTTTCAGAAAGCTGGGTCTGATCCAGCTAAAACCACAGGGAGTGCCACACCACCTCAACTTGGTGGAGCATTCCTTAAGATGGATCCATTCCCTCATTTGGTTCGGAGGCTGGTCCCACAAACAGTCTGGCAAAAACAAGACAGTGACTCATGGGAATGCGAAACCAAAAGGGGTACTGCTGCCTTGTAGCGTCACGAATGCATGGCCTCAGGGGACATGGAGATTTCCTCCGGCCAGTTACTGCTGCACACCTGCAGCTGTCACTGAGGGCAATCAGGCTGGCTATCACTGTTACGGATGAGTCACAGCGGGTAGCATTTGACACCTACTCTGTATAGACTGTTGTCTGTAGAAGCTGTAAGACTGTGAAGATCAGGTCTTGCCTCTTCAGATCTCTCGACTGCTTTCTATCTATGCAGGAATCCCTGTCTATATCATCTATATCTATATCTATATCTATCTATCTATATCTAGGGTGTATCTATAGCAGGAAAAACGTGCTTATGCCATCCAGATTCCTGGAGAAGGGAAAACTGTCTATAAATTCAATTTTTGCTAGCTAGATCAAAGTCCCAGCAATCTGCTTCGCCTTATGTAAGAGCTGAACTTGTACTGTTAAAAGAACAATTTCTGGGGAAAACAAGGCAAAAGGGCTCAATAACAAAAGGTGGAGATTTTTTTCAGTATTATGGGCTCTGCTCTTTTCCTGTCAGTGTAAGATGGGCTGTTCTGTACAGGGTGATGAGATTTTTAATAAATGATACTGGGTTTTTCTTCTTATTTAACATTATGTTTGTGATGAAATAATGTGTAAATTCAATTTCTTGTTCTTGCAAAAATGACTTTAAAAAACATTCCTTTGCATTGGTATTGAAAGCACAAGATTTATCTGTTCAACCCTTGTGAACCTGTTGGGTGTAGGGGAACAAGCCTTTCCCTGCAGAGCCCACCACCTTCAATCAGAGATTAGCTGCTTTAATCACAGAGATGTGAACAGCTTGCATTCTCAACTTCTGATTTCCACAAAGCCTGTTTGTTTTACTTAAGGCTAGTTTACTACGCCCTGTTGCCATGGAATTGCTAGGGAGCTAAGCCACACCTTTATGAACATACTTAGCACTTCCTGCACTGTGCAACCCTAAGAGCAGTCGCCTATACTCCAGAGAGATAACTGGAGATAAAAAAGCATAAACGGATCCATCTTAAGATCTTGGCTGGCTGGCAAAGCCAGTGCGTATCACCTGTCTTTGAGCTTTTGTTAAATAGTTCACGCAAAGTTCTGGGGAAATGTTTACCATGAGATGTATTTTTCAAAAATATTTGATGCTTGGGATACTGATAATACATTTCCTTCCCTTTCATCAGTTTGAATCCAGCTCGTCCATCAGTGGCTGCTTTGTGACTAGATGAAAATGAATGAATGGGTTCCTCTCAAATCCCCCTGGGCTGATACATACGCTGTATGAGAGTAATGGCAGGCTGGCTGGCAGTTCCAGCAGACAGGCTAAGGGTTCATTATATGTAACCAACCCTCTCCGTGCTCTGAGGCAGCACCACCGTATAATTGCTAGATCACTTGCATCCTTCTTTTTCTGGTTCATCTTTAATTTAAATTATTATATAAAACTATTCGTCAGTCCTGTCGATGTCCAGTATTTAAACAAATCTCAGAAAGTTGTTGTGACTGTTGGTTTAGGGGTTGGGGGGTTTGGTGTTTGGGGTTTTTTTTGTTTTCTTTTTTTAACCATAGTATACCTAAAGAAAAAAATTTTAAACACACTCATTCAGTACGACTTAAAAAAATAATCAAAGCGTGGCACTCGCCGCTGAAACTTAAGCTGCCTAAAAATGCCTAAAGCACATTGAACATTCATATTAGAAACGTTCTTACTGATGAATCATTCCTGTACTTTCAAAGATTTCCCCCTTTACTCTTCCCTCTGATTCAGGATATGAAACTATCTTTTTTTTGTTGCCACTGCATACTGCAAATGGGACTTCAGGCTACCACCAAGTATTTCTTACCGTTTTTGTGACATGTTACAAATTATAGTAGCTGCTAAGGCTTGGGTGGATTGTAAGGATGATTAATAAGATGCAGTTACTAGCACAGCAGTAAGGTGGAGTAGGTGTGAGTAATTGTATTCTGTGGGAATTTAATCAGAATCTTCCAGCTCATGGGCATGAAAGTATTTTGTAATCACAGCAATTAAAAGAAAGGACAGAAAATCAACAGCATTTTAATGCAAGTTTCCTCCAAGATTTCTTTAAAGAGGAAAATATATTGGGCAGACAATTATAGAAAATTAAATATTGGGAATCAGTTACTTTACTGTTACTTTTGCTTTTCTGAGAATGAAACCTGCAGTACACATTAGGATGATGTAGGCTCAAATGCAATGGGAAAGTACTCATACTTTAAGAATTACAACTTGGTTGCACAGACCTAAAAGCAGTAGAGGAGACAGACAATGCATTTGAAGATGCATCTTCATTGCTTCAAAGGAACAGCAGTTTCCAGAATAGTCACAATATACTACTGGGAGGCAGGGCGAAAGAAGGAGGTTGTGAGCATATACATGCTTGGAACAAAACTAGTGGGTGTAAAATAACAACCAGTTTCATTTATTTGTGCAGTTTATCTGCAGTGGCAACCAAAGCCCCAGTATGCAAACAGCCTGGGCAATGGGGGTGGAGGAATGTATTCCACAGCTCGGTAAAAATTTCATATGAAGCAATACCCTTTTACTGGGATTAGTGGCCTTTCTCAAGACTAGGCTCAAAGGGATTTACAAAACCACTGCATACACTCACCCAGAGTCACAGAGTAACTTCTTCATTGCTGTAAGGACAATATGCTGCATAAGATAGACTTGTTTTCTCTCTCATGTAGAAGAGAAAGCATCCCTTTCTTACAAGAATCCTAAAGAACTGGCAATATCTGGGTTGTGGATTAGGCATGCAGGATTACACGGTCTCAGTCGAAAAAAAATATTGTATGACCACTGACAAAAAGCATTAAGTTTGTTTTAGGAAAAGGGATAATTGAGCCAACAATTCTGCAAGTCAGGCCCACAGTTCCTGGTTTTTGGGCAACAAACATTTATTGCCAAGTAGTGCTAATTAATATAAAATTTGTTCTTCAGTCTCCATTTTTCTTTCCACAATACAATCAAGGCTAGATGACAAAAAACATTTGTCACATTTCAACAGGGAACTTGGCATGGTATTGGGCATGATGGTTTGTGCAATGGGTCAGGAATACTGAGGCAAGGGATGTGTACTGGAATGCTCTCAAACTTATAAACCTTCAGTTGCTGCCTTAATTTTTAACATGAAATAAAAACTTCAGCATGTATCAAGAAAGATTTGTACGGGGGTGAAACATTGAGGAGTTTACTTGATCCAGTGTCCTTGAGTGAGACAAAATCCAGTCATTTCAAGAGCATTGTTTATACACGAAGGAAAAATCAGAGCTCGGGGATCTATTTGTTTCATTTCTTTAGCCCTTTAGAGAATAAAGACATATACTGTTTGAACAACTTCAATGACTCCAAATCAAATTTCTAAGAATCAAAATATACCAGTTCAGTTTCCTAATCTATTTCCTAAATCAAAATATATCTTATTTCAACCAAGGCAATGTTAACGTTTAGACAGCAAACTCACCACAATACATGTTTCCATATTACAGACAAATATGGATGTATACCTACATGCACATATACATAGATCCTTTGTTACATATTCATTTTCATACCTCACCTTTCTGCTTCCTCGGAGTTTTCAACTTTGGGCCAAAGGCAGACGCTTGGTCTGTTCCCTTTTACCATTTCTGGCTTCCTCAGCTTTCCTTTGGTTTATATTTTTTTATACTTTCTCTCAAGTATCTGAAAATGCAGAATATTAGCTGAGTATATAGCAATACAGAATGATCAAAAGTCTGTAGAGATCACAAGTTTCCCACAATAGTGTTACAAGTATGAATTAAGTAATACTTAACACATTCATAACACAGTCATCACTGTCTCCCTCTTCCCCGCAGTGAAAGGAAATGACACTTCAAAGAAAAACTGCCTTAACAGGGTGAAATTCACACCTGCTACAATGCCATTATACACTTATTACTTTTACATTTGATTTGAATATGACTCTCTCACTTTTCTACCAGCAGTACACAGGACCCTTTTTTAGGATGACTGCCTAGGAGATGTGCTCCTTTCACATAAATGCTTCTTTATGATACCTTTCCTCCACCCCTCCCAGCAATGCCTTCCTGTTTAAGCCGCTTCATTCTGCAGTCAGTATACCTATGCAACTGTTGCTCCTTGTGTAGCCATTAATAATTGCTTTCCATCTGGATTATGCTTTTGTCACCTACTCTACATATGGCTGCACCTTAAAAACATAATAAAATGAAGTTATGTCAGCATAGTAAGGATTACTTCTGAACTGCTTGACTCAAAGCAATTTATTTTTTTCATATGTCAGTTATGAACTACAAGTACTACATAGAATAGGTGTTTAATGTCTTATCTTTCTGTCTCATTATCCTTCCTCTGTGTACACACATGCCAACACACGGCCACAGTGGCAGTCCATGTGCTTCAATTTGATATCCTTGGTATAACAGAAGGCATGACTGGCAGAATTCTCTGTGACGATTCAGAAAATCAGGGTACCTGCTCCTACTCGAAAATAGTGTGAAATTATATTTTAGCCACAATTCAAAAGGTGTGCCAAATGGGGCCTTTGGAAGGGGATGAGGATACGCTTCTATTGATTACGAATGTAGAAAAGAACTCACTGTGTATCAAGTCAACTCCAATGGCAGGCTTACGTCCAAAGCTGGATGATGACTGAATTTTTCCTAGGCCATGCAAAGATCCCAAATGTGATGGAAACCACATTCCTGCAAAAAAAATCTCGTATTTCTTACCGTTTGCACAGTTTCTCAAGAAGTTTCATTGTGAGATGACATAGGTCAGTTGCGAAGGCAGCATTCAGCACATAGCTAGCTTGTTGCATTCAAGTTCAACTATTGCTTCCTGCTAAGCAGACTGAATAGAAATCAGCAGATAAAAGATTCCAGTGGGCCTTGTAAAAATTCATTTACTAGTCCTGAATAGTACATGGGTGAATTTCTGTTGAAAGCTAAAGCAAGAAAGGAAAACTTTTATTGCCATTACTTTAAATAAATTAGTTATATTATAATTCCTGGACTCCGTATCCATTCTGAATAAAGAATGCATTGCTACTGTCACGCTTAATGTACCCTACTGCTTTGCACTATTTAGATGCATTTTATTCCACCATGGTAAGATATGCAGTGAATGCAGGTTTTAAGGATATTTGTAATACTTGCCTTCATTGTCATTTTGAAAATTCCAAAACTATGTGCTTTGCCCATGGCTAAAGGGTAGGATTATATTAATGAGACATAACTGCCATTTAATCACTGCAAGACCACACACTGGCTTCGGAATTCAGTGAAGTATGCTCTAAAAAGCTGAAATTAGTGTGTAAGGCCTTTAAATAGAAATCATATCATAATGCATTTGTGTTTAGCCATAAAATTGTGAACCTCTTATAAGACATACTCTGGAAGAAGGTAGCAGCACAGTATCCCATACCAGTGCTCTGCAGTTACTGTCTTAACTTCGAAGCAAATAATAAGTGCCATCAACAGGACAAACATCTCATCGTGGATCTTCTCCTAGGGACTCATTCAAATAATAATACATACTAATTTTTATGGTGTTCAGGAAATAGTAGAAGGATGTAACATTAAGCTGTACCTACACTACTTTTAAGGTAGTCTATATATGGTAGCACAGTATGGACCACTATGGATCAAACACCATTCAGATTTGCATGGTCAGTCTTAAATGACTAACCTCACATAAAGAGATTCTTGGTTTTGTTTGCTTTACAAAGCATTATAGAAGAAAACTCTGCTCAACAGTTGCACAATATCTTTTGGCTTCTCTTTCTCTTTGCTTCCTTCAACTTAATTGTAATAATTCTCCTTAATGTCTTGGGAAGATGACAGTCAAATTCTACCCAATGATTAGACTTTTCCCCCAGGTTTGTGTGTTCTCTGGACAAATTTGAATTTTTTACCCTGAAGAAGAGTATCAAAACAAGTAGATGTATCTAAAAAATACAGGAGGCATGTTCAAACAGTAAAAAGTCTCACACTTCATATGCACTACAAAGAAAACCACAGAATAATAGACATATCCAATTTTAAATATAAAATATGTATGTTTATATACACATAATAATGACATGTGGGAATCAGATACAAGGCTTTCATAATATAGAGGTGATAGACAGAAGCCTTGAAGAGTCCATGGATATTCTTTCCCTTTCCCTTTTTAAACAGGCATTTTTCTTTACAGCCCACCCAGAATTGGGTCACCTTTGAAAATGTTCTTAGGCAGTGACTGCGCAATTCACCCAAGGCAAGAGGACAAACATACTGCTGTGGCACTGCTGTACAGTTTGTCTCAATGAGGCAGGACAAGAAAAGGAGTATTTCAGCTTGTTAGGGAAAAAGAAAATCTGAATCTTTTGTCTTAAATTGTGGCTCCAAAAAACTGAGAGAAAAAATTTCAGTCCATAGGAACATTCAGCATTGTCAGCATTTGTTAGTGGAAATACTACATCACATATGTTAAATAGTAAATGTCCATTTATTTGCTGAGTTTACCTTTCATCATTACTACATTAACCCTTACAGCTGAATAATATGGTATTCTCTGCTTGAACATTTTTTACTATGTAGATCAGGGTAGTCAAGCTGTGATCCAGAAGGCAAACACAATTCACAACTTAATTCAGCTCTCATGTGGCTAACAGCCTACGATTTTTCATATTTTGTGTGAATTGTAACTAGTTAACACAAATACATACTAATAGCTGGCCTGGCAAAAGCATTTCAAAGATCTATTCAGCCTCAGAATAAGGAAAATGTTTCCAGACTTGGTAATAGATAAAGTTTACTTTACGAACAGTTTTGTCAGCTGAAAACAATAACACATCCCATCTACTTGTCAGAGCTCCTACAGCAGAAAGCGCAGCCTTCTTTGGTGTACTGTCAGAAAAGGCAGGTACACACTATCCAATTTCCTTCAAAGTTAGCTGCTTCAGTTTAAAAGGCCAACAAAGACATTGTATGACATTTGGGATGATTTTACCCATAGAGTACTAGGGAACATTCATAAGATCCTTTCTGCTGCCAGAAGTGCTCAGTAGTTCTGCTGCTTAGAACTGCTCCAGATGACAGGAATGAAAACACAAGTTACGGGTGATAGCATATTCAATAGGCTCAGCAGCGTTGCTAACAGAATGCTGGATCAGAGTTTAAGAAACTGTTAAAATCATAGTAAACTGATACGTTGCTCTGCCACTTTTCATCTTATTGGGCATGGTAAGTTTACTCAAAACTGGCTGAGGGTATTGAAGTCTCTGTATGTCTTTTTTAATTGCATTGTATTACAAGGGAAAATTTTAAAACTTTAATATAGATATGATACCTAAGTATAAAACTTCAGTGGTTTGATTTGTTACCAGACAACAGGCTCACATGACTACCTGCGGAACTGAATTGAATTCTGAACTTAAACTCTGTTCAGAAAAATCTTTAATTTGACACTTGCCTGTTCAAGCAAAACTTCAGAGCACAATTCTTGAGGTTAAATACTACAGCTAAGCTGGTCTGACAGCTTGCCACTGCCAGAAGTGGAAGGTCCTTCTTGTCTCCCCACTCCTCTTTCCCAGTTTCACGTATTCCACCTCTTTGTACCTGCTGTGGTTGTGGTCAGACTCTAGCTAAGCCAATGCAACTCGTAAATTCACCAGTAAAACACCTTTTTGCCACCAAGCTGACTTTGTTCTACACAGAGTCTGTTACTGCCGCAGCCTACATAAATAGAGGGGCATACAGTCAGGAGTGGAAGAACTTTCAGCAAACCATAAGACTGGCCAAAGCCATCATGCAACATCTCTCTTATTACTTACACAATACAAAAAACCTGATTTTTGTTTGTAACCAGGAGCTTAAAACTTGTTTTGGCTAGTAAATTTTTTGGGGAACTTTCAGAAGCCTTGACTCCCTAACTATCCTTTAGTTAAATTAAGTTGCAGTCTCACAACCTTTTTCTTTTGGGGGTTGGTTGGGGCTGGAAATGATGTTTTCACTTTAAGCTGCTTTAGCAAGTACTGCTGTGAAGAAGAATGATCATGATATTGTGCCCTTATATGATCCTTCCCACAAATATAACATTAGTGACATAAGAACAGACTTCCTTAAGGAAGTTCCTTAACTGAAGTGTTATGGCATACATCCTAATCAGTTCAGTACAGACCATATTTATCTAAAGACATAACTTATTTACTTCAGATGCATGTACAGAAGGAAACAAAGCAATAAAGTGAGATTAAACAGTAAGCAGACAAACTCTTCATTAGTTAATGGGTCATGCACTCATAGCTAGCTAGCAGTATTTTGAAATACCCACAGGAGCTATTTCAGCTTCTGGGTCTTTCAAATTACTTTCAGAATTTTACATTTTAAAATCTTTTGAGTGATAGCTAAAGCACACATTTAACAGCTGAAGAAAAAGAATAGTACAGCACTATCCTTAAACTTTTTATACTATTGATGTATGAGACAGAAACTGATCTTGGACAAGAATGTCAGTTTGTTTCCCAGAATATCACAAAAACCTGATGGTATGAAGGACAGATCTTTTCAACATATCAGATGCACAAGCATACGTATTTTGAGTGTTCCCCTTAGGTAGTTCTGAACACGCATCTATAGCAGTATGTCAGACATACCCTTTTGAACAGTTGCTTTCTTTAAGTGTAATTTTAGTCTGCTATGAAGTGATTCAGGTTTTCAAGAAGGGACTCCAATCTGATGGCTGGAACAGTCATTTTAGAAACATCCTGTACTTATTTGTTAACCAGCTTTGCTCATGACTAAATACCATGCAGCCAGCTTTTTTCCTCTCCATCCCACCTTTTAAAAACAAAAGCAGCCTCAGGCCATCAGGTCTTCCCCATCACCTGTTAATCTCCAGGAAACAGCTTCTTTCTCAATTGTTGCTTAACTAATGCAACATTTAACACTCCAGATGAATCACCACGGAGCTACTAGTAAGCTTTTGACTCTACTGTCCCTTCACCTCCACAATATTAAATTTACTGATGAAAGTGTCAGAACTCAGATGAGCTCCACTTTGAAAGGTCATTCTAGAGCCCACATTTGCCTCTGATACTTTCTTACCTCTTTTTGAATCTGTTCCTAGATTCTGGTAAATGAATTCATTTCTACGATGTAGTTCATTCTGCTTTTCAGAACTCATGACAGCTGTATAGTTTTTGTTCTTCTTAGCTGGAAAGCTCCTAGAAAATTATTTTGAAGTTTAGGGATTCAGGGTTTAGTATAATACCTACAGTGATTCCCCGCAGGACATTATTAAACATCAATGTAAAGTAATCTCTTGGTAGAGGCACTGAAGAGACAGAAGTTCCAATGAACAGAAAAGAATTTCTCTTTCTCATCCAAGCTTAACAAGAAACTACAAGAAACTCCCATGGATGATGGAAACAAGAGGACAGAAGGATCAATGGATTTGTTAGGAACCCTTTCCTCAACAACATGCGTATGTATTTATATATATACACACACATATATATATAAAATGTGTATTATATAAGTACATATACACACCTTTTCCCAAGCAGCTATTCAAAAGGATGGCCAAGGATGAAATCCGTTGATGTTTTTGCTGGAGTTCTAGCTTGTTCCTGTGCATTATTTCCCCCCCACAATTTCGTCAAGCAGAATGGCCTATGTGTAATAGAAATAGCGTCAGTCAGCAAGATCTTGTCTTCAACTGTTAACGCTTATAACCAGCAAATAAAATGACCCAGAAATCAGAAAAGGAAATCTCAACTTTTTTTTTCTTTACTTCTATCCTTGTAATTCCTCACTATCCCAACCAGGAAGAACATGTTGTCTTTCAGGCAGCTGCTGTAGCAGTGGTTTTCTTCAGTTGTGCACATATCTCGCCTGCCCTCCTCGAGGAGCGAGGCTGTGGGCTGCGTTTATTGAGCAGCCTCTAGTGGCTCACCATAGGAGCTACCCTAGACTGTCACCACGTGCTGCAGCGGGTACCTGCTCATACCTTGCACAGCGCTGCCCAGGATGCTCTTGACCACGTGCTGGCCCACGAACAAGGAGGGAGAAAGACAGTAGAAAGATTATAAACCAGTAACATTGACCTCTGTGCCATAAAAGTTGATTCGATCCTGAAGCATTTACATTCTGGTAATGGCTTACAGGAAATGCATAAAACCAAAGCAAAGAAAGAAGAAAGAGCCACAGGGGGTGTGATTTGTTCCAAGTGCAGTGAGGGGAAGAAAAAAAATAATTTTCTGACAATAATATTTATCTTGGACTTTATGTAATCATTCTTCAAAGATGCTACAAATTTCCCATACTAAACAGATGCAAAATTTCCAAGATATCTCATACTCTAATGTGAAACTCTTCTAGGAATTCCTATTCCATTCACAACTTCAAAAATCTACAATTTGTGAACCTACAACAACAATCTAGTAAACATAGCAATTGTTCACCAGAAAACTAGTGCACTATGAAAGTCTTTTTAGCTGTCCTTTCATTTAGTCAGAATAGGTAGGTATTGGAGATGTTAGAGTCACAGACTAGCTAGACTCCTTTTGAAATCTTTAGGAGGCATTAGGTGAAAAGATGGAGGCTTAAGATATGCCTTGAAGATCAAAATTAAGCTTATTGGGGACTGATAAGCCCCAGTTGCTTGCCTTCTAATTATACACTATTAGGAGTCAATTTGTGATACTGTGTGAACTCATTAGTGAAACAGTATCTGACCCATGTAAGGCAGGCTACACACTGTGGAGCAGTATCTTGTAGAGAATGAAATTGCAAGGGTAGTAACTGACCTCTCTGCTATCCGCATCCAGAGACTGGGTAGTAAAATAGTCCTGTTGCTTTTCTTCTACATATTCACCTTCACTGGAGTGGCTGATGCTTCCCTGAAGGAAAAGTATTACATGTGTGAGCAGGATGAGGCAGCACACAGGAAAGCAGCCAGTGAAAGAAATCTTACGTTTCAAATCAGCATCTCTATTACTGCCTCTTACTGCAAAAACTACAGCGCTGAGCTATTCACACAGTACACGCGTATCCTTCCTCATTTAATAGGTGGCTCGTAGAGAACATTGTGCCAGAAAGAAGATCAAAACCAAGCACATAGATTTCACAGATAACAATCCCAATCCGGTTCTTACCATATAGACTCATCAGAACAGTTTGATTTAGCCATCATTTTGCCCATTCAGGAAACCAACTGTGGCAAGGTACTTCAGAAAGGCTTTTTTAATTTCTGTTTATACTATATTCACTGTCAGCACCCCAAGTACACCAGTAGGCCTTAGGTGACCAGACTCAGCTCAGCTGGAGCTTCCACCCATGTAACAGGACAAGAGCCCATTCCAGCTCAGCCCTGAGCCCTTTCCTTAGCCATGCTGTACATGTATCTGTGCCTTAGGTAGCTTGTCTCTTTGCAGTGTGATTCCTGGCCCCATCTCCTCCTGCTGCTGACTGGATCTCCCAGAACGGACCCTGGTTTGTTAACTTGCTTCATCTGGTGCTGCTGAAGGATCACTGCACACCCAAGTCAGGTATTGCAGGACTAGCCCTCGCCCAGCAAAGGGGCAACCTGCACAACAGTCACCTGTACCTCCAGGGCTGCTGGCTGCTCCCAGACCCACAGAGCAGCCCCACTCATGCTGCTTCTTGACAGGGAGCTCAGGCCAGGAACAGCTTCTCAGGCCTGGGCTGAAATAGGGCTCCTGGACCAACTGGCAAGGGCTGTGGTGGAGCCCCCGCGTGATGCTGGCTGGAGCAAGAATGGCCTGTCAGTGCAGCAGGTACCCTAGGTACCTAGCTCTGGGCATAGGTTCCATGTATAACTTATCTTCATTCTGCACACTTGATATCTTCCCCAGTAGCTCTGAATACTGTATTTTAAAATAAAATAGAAAAATACTAAATGATTTGTGGTTACAGCCTGGAGGCAATGCTCTTCTTGAAAAATAAATATTACAATAATCAAGCTCTTCAGTTTTGGAAAGCAAGAAATTATCATCTTATCTGAGACATTACCACTGGCTTCTTACTGTTGAAAACAGAGAATATTTACAATACACATTAATTTTAATGGTTACAGGTAGAATCAGATTATCAGAAATGTACACTCACCATGTGAATGAAACTCATCTGAGATATCCCTTATGTCAGCCTCTGAGGATGTTTAATTTTTGTAAATAAATTAAACTGTAAAGGTTAGAAAGAATAGAGAAGACAGAATCAGACACTTCTTGGAGGGTGAGTGAAAGGACAGAGGCACAGGTTGCAGAAAAGGACATTCTGATGACATACTAGGAGATGTATTTTTCACCATGAGGTGGTCAAATGTCCAAACGTGGACCCAGAGAGGTTGTGAAATCTCTGTGTTGGAGATATTAATCAGTCAAGACTTTATCAGACAAGACCTGTGTAACTTGATTGTATGCCAGAAGTGCCTCCCAAACTATATATTCTATAATTTTTCTATTAGTAAAATCCATAAGAATGATTATATGCAATAACATACACTAATATTTATTTCAAAGAGAAATTAACGTGCGTATCTATTTTCCTGAAATATTTCTTTCTTCCAAAATATAACAGAACTGTAATTTATAAGTATAATCTTCTGGATTAGGAAGTAAACTGAAACTTGTACTTACAAAGTGCAGAAAAAAGTATCTTCAGATGTGTAATTAGTGCTGTTCTTTTGTGAGGTAGGAGATTACCAGAATTCATCACCTGGCTCCTGTTGTACTAGCGTAACTGGTTTACCCAGTATTTCTGGTTTTAGTTCATAGGTAGCACTGCTCAGGATAATTTTTAGGAACTCTCAGAGGTCAAGGGTAACAATCAATCTGATTATTTCCAGCAGGCTCAAATGACTTGATCATGTTGTCATATGAGAATAAAATTTGTTGAGGAAATTTAAAGATTATTTTTGTATTTTGTTGTGAAAACATCACATTATTTTTCTCTTCTGTGAAAGAGCCAGGTAGATTTCAGGATAAGTCTCAGAGAACTTCTGTCACAGGCACTCAGACACTGAAATAAATAATAAACCATAAAAAAAGTTAAAATGAAGGCTTCATAGGGATGAGCTTTCAATGAGAGTAATGTATCTGTTAGTTTACTGAATTTTAGGCTGCTGCTTCTACAGATGTCATACATGGAATCAAAAGCAGCCACTGACCTTGCTTGTAGTTGAGGCCAACCTTGGAAGCACAAAGTCAGTAACTTTTGAACTTTATAAATCTTGGCTTTTGTTTACATGTTTGGAATGTACAAACAAAAGAAAAAAATCCATCTTTTTTGCACTGGGAGGAGAGAGCGGGGCATCATTACATGCATCAATTGCTTCAGACCCGAAGTTAGCTCTCACAATGAGGCCAGCAAAATTCTTATTTTATGTCTGCATGTCAAACATGTCATGAATGACCAATACTCTTTATATCCTAGAAAGGAATCCTCAGACTCTTTAAACCTCTTGCTAGTATAAAAAACTTGCTACTATAAATGTGTTACTATATCGTATTTACACGGTTCAATTCTGAGCAAGCCGTATGGGGGAATGTGTTTTATGTGAGAGTCTTCACCTAAAGTTTCTCGAACCTCAGTGAAATTACAGAAAAGATTAATACAAATTGCCCTTATCTGACTAGGACAGGAAACAACCAAACAATTTGCATATACCCCCAGTACGGCTACAGGGGTCACTCCCATCTGCCTTTGAGCTTCCCAAACCAAAACTGCATCGTAACTACTTTTACCTTTCTTCCTGTCTTACTCTTTTCTTTTCTTACAAAGGATAGTAAGACCCCTTTACCTTTTCCTTCATCGGCTTAAGGCCAGAGCTATTTCCTGTTCTGGTGGTAAGGGAATAAGCCCTCTGGGCATCCCGACAGGTGATGGTGCGGTAACCCGAGACAAGGCCATTCAATAGGAAGGCACTGCAGCTCACTGCATTGATAACAGCACCCTCCAAGCTTGACAGTCATCCATTTTAGCTAATCTCTAGGTTTTAAATGAGCTGTACAGGAAAAAAAGCTTCCAGGTGATTTCAGATTGTCCAGACAATGCTGGTAAGTACAAAAGAACACAGGCATTCACAATCTGAAGTACTCCTCTATATATCTTTTTGAGTATAGTAAGATAGTGCAATCAAGTGTGATATTTGGTCCTTTGTTATGGGTAAGAACTGAATTACTTTGTAATTAGCCTTGTGGCCTTCCTGTTGATAGTTTAGAACCTGAAAAGTGACAGAGCAGCTGTGTGTACACATAGATAGGCCTTCTGTTATGTTAATTTGAGTTACATTTATTTATTTGGTCCTGATCTTCTTCTGAGATTCTTCCATATGAAGTCTGTGATGTAAAAGAAATAAACTCTTTCTTCTCAGAATATTATCCAGTACAGCTGAGTGTAATATAGATTGCTTTTCAAAATTCCCCATAACCCAGTCTGTATGTTCATTCACACTTCATGAAAGTTGGAAACCATACTCTACTATCTCAGTGTATCTTACATTTTGCCTTTTTGTCTGGTTAATCTCTCAAATAATGGTTCATCACATTCCAAAAATGTTATTCTCCAAATTTTCCTTCTGACAGGAATACCAGTTTCCATTTTTTCTTTTTAAACTTATGTCAGAAAATTCAAAGCTGAACATTCATGACTCATAGAAAACAATAAAAATGAAAATGGGACTCTTCTTTACCCACCATTGGAACTCCAAGTTATTATATGATTGCTTTTCTCCCCAAGATCTTATGTTGCACATACCAGTTTTACATTTAAACATCTGGTAAGGCTGGAAACCTGGAACACAGAGTATGTTCTCTCAATTCTGAGGTCTTCCCTCAGCTGCCTCCCTTTAGTAAGTTTTTCAAAAGTCATCTGCCACAATACGTTCTGGAAAGCTGATAAACCAGTTGAGATTCAACCTCTGCTATTGGTCATGGTCCCTTAAGAATCAACCATAAACTAACAGAAGGATACAATAGGAAAAGATCCTTGAACCATTAAAATTTAAGAGCTGTCAAGAAACCTCAGTTTCATTTCTTCTGCCACTTAATTTTTACATGGAACTTTGGGTAGAGCAGTAAACATCTGTGCCTCAGTCTTCTCCATCTGAAAAACAGGTTTTGTTTTCTTTCACTAGGGCCAGTTTTGTAAGCATGAATAAGTAGTTCAGAGAAATGCTCTGAAATTGGCATCTTGCCTAGGATATTGAAAAAACTGGAGAGCCTTTATTCAGCCATCTTCAGTTCAACAGAGAAATTCTAGCAATGAAGAATCTTCATTAGAAACCAACAACTGAAATAAACCTTCCTATTACTGAAAGATTCCTGCTTAGGATGATAAAATCTTTTTTATTCATAAAAGCAATACTACTCGGGGAGCAGCAGCACTGTGAGTTAGCCTACAACTCTCCACAGATTTGGTTCAGCCAGTAAAGGCAAGCATCAGGTTCTGTTTCCGTGCACAAATAACAGATATCTGCTGCAAATCTGCTGTGCAAGATGACCAGCTAATGGTATGCTGACAATGGCACAGGAGTTACAGACACAGTATCAAACATGACAAGCTTGCCAGGAATGTACTAACCAGAAAGTGCTCAGATCCAACATACCTAGACATTAAAAGTTTTTTCCTAGTGACTGCAAGTACATGAAGGAAGTGAAAACAGGAAGGAAAGGATGTAAAACACCTTCAAAATGCTGTGCTATTCTTGACATGCAATGCTAGAATTCTGGGACACAAAAAAATTATTTTCTATTCCTTCACCTAGGGCTGCAGCTTTCCTCATGAACATCATATTACAGGGAAGTAGCTACGTAGTTTGCTGGATCAAGTTGAGAGCAGCTCGACAAAAACCCAGAGGCAAAGCCCAAATTCAGGTTACAGCCTCATATGACAGCAAACACTGATCATCAGAGTGGATCAAAGGGATTTGTGGCACAACGCCTTGAATTTTACCAAGTATATTCCATGATCTCTGTTCTGTTCAAGGATTCTGGATTGCAATAGCTTTGTAACACAACTGACGTTTCCCATCAGCAAGCAAGCCCTCGGGTAGGGACAGAGAAGATTACGCTGTCTAGATTTTATTATCTCTTCCCAATCTAGCCAGATATTTCAGCAGTCAAAACTTGCTGGAACTGACTTTTATGTTTTGATGGTCAATCTCCTGAAAGTTAAGGTGTTTGCATATTAGCTGCTCTTTATTACATTTCTGTTGCCTTTCAGTGTATCTCTGTTACCTTGTCATGTTTGGAATACTGAATACTATCATACTACTGAATATTGAATATTATCGTGTGAAACGATGCCTTACCAGCCCCTACTCCCATGCTACTGTCTGTTCAGAATAGCATGATCTCACCTTTCCATTGCTTTTCGTTTCCACAGGCCAGACACAGAGGAAGTTTTATAAAGCAGTGATGTGCACACACTGTTTATAGGATCTGCCTCTGCCACACTGAAATGTGGTCCTCTTGAAGTGTAAGTCAGGTGCCTGAAGGGAGGGAACCAGAAACACAGACATCTGAACACAGAGAGTGGAGAAAACCTTGTCTAATTGAAATCAGAGGGAAGAATTCAGGTAGGAAATGCAATTAGCGTACTGAAATTTGGCAACAATACCTGGACTGAAATTCTACTTTCATAGGGAATCAGGGATTTTTGATGGCCGCAGGCAGGAAAAAACTTGGCTTTGCCTTTTTCTAAAAAGCTGCCACTTTCATCAAAAAAACAAATCCAATATTGTCAGAAAGCCTTTTTTCTCCAAACTAAAATTTACATGAAATAGAAAAACAAAACAATTGAGGTTTTATCATTAAATTAAAAATTAAAAAAAACAAGTCTATGTAATTGTATCAAAGCCATTGTTCACAAATCTACAAGCTTTCTATCATGTATTTTTTATTTTGTTTTTACATATAGTTTAGAACATGTCTTTCTACAAAAATGTTCTAGTAAAAAAATAATTTTCACTAAGATTCTTCTAAAAAGCTTGTAAGAATTGATTGGCTTTAACAGAGGTCAACACTTAAAGCTGGAGAAATTTACATATTTCTTGTATATTACCAAAAAAGAACCACCAACTGGTTCCCCAGCCTCCCTGTAGAAAGCTCCAACACCTGGACAGCTCCTGAAAGTTCCCTTTCCACTTAAGACTGGCTCATGGCTGAAAACTGCTTTAATACCTATCACTGAAACTTTTCTTTCTCCAGAAAACTACCGTTATATAAAAAGATGACTTGGATATTTATAGTAAGAATGGCCAAGGTAATGATAAAAATGTGGGAAAATCTGACTCAGTTGAATTTGACAGGGTCAGATAAAAGCAAATATAAGCAAATATAGACTTCTGAAAATAAGCTAGTGAAAGGTTGTTGTTGATGGGGAGAGGATGTGTATGGCATGGGATGGGAGGGATGGAGCTGTCACTGTGCTGACACAGAAATCGTCCTTGTCATCTTAAATCGCTGTGGACCTGGACCCTGACTAAGGATAGCGCAGGCTACCTGAGAGACCTGTACCCTGACCCAGGGTAAATAATCACCTCAGGAAAATAGGGATCTCAATTAATGTCTTATAAAAAATGATGTCATACACTTTATACAGCCCAGTTACTAACTTACAAAAGATACTCAGCATATGAAAGACTGAATATATATTAACCATCTAAAAATATAATTAGAATGTTAATTATAAGGGCCTTTTAACTGAGGTTTCTGTTTTTAAAATTAATTATAAGAGCCTTTAAATTGTTGCCACTGTTTATGTTTACATACATAAACTTGATGCTCTTTTTGTTATATTAATTTAGAAAATATAAATGACTTCAGGTTTATACAGAAATTTTGGTTTCTGAAACTTACAAAACCATGATGTCTGCTTATTTTGTGATGATAGACTCATACCAATGAATATGACTCAACTTTTAGCATCAGGTTTTTCCAGTACTATATTAGTGTGAAAATGAGAGAATGAAACTCAGCAACCTCACAGAATCAGGATTGCCTGTCTAGTTTTCTCTTCTAAACTGAGATAAAAATAATATCACTTATAACCTCTGACCATTCAGATGTTTTTATGTTACTATCTTTATACCTGCTATTAACTTTATTGGGACCCACATACTTTTTAATATGAGTATGCAGAACTGGTGTTATTTTTTCATCAAAATACTTCAGGTGTTTTCTTTCCTATGCCCATAACACATATCACCAAATTACCAGAAGGTAACTAGTCACAGGGATGCATGAGCTTAGGGTGCTGATGAAAATACTGTTTCTAGGTATACACCTCATTTCTTCTGCATAAAGGTTCAGCTGGCTTTAAAAGATCAGCCCCTGACCTACCCTAGTTTCAGAACACCTTGCTACAAACTGCAATCTAGGAGGTGATCTGAGAGTGGCTTTGCAGTTCTAAGGAACAAAGAGGCTAAGCTAGATGTGTAACTTGCCTCTATATTCTTTCCAGAGGTTCAGCACAGCTGCTTGTGAAGCAGCTGTGAAGCCTGTGAAGCAGTAGCTGTACTGCTGCAATTTACAGTCTAACACACTGAAGAAAAATATCACAGATTTTGGTGTTCTTTAACATGGCAGGCTGTAAAATACAGAAAAATATGTCCAAAAATAAGCAATAATCAAGTGTTAATAGCTGTAGCATCCCTGAAGACCAGTAAGGTGGAGAGAATGGGTGTGAACAACTGCAATCACCCAAAGAGAAGTGTCCCTGCTTGTGAATTCGAGCTGTCAGTCATCCTCTGAGTAGAGACAGTAGCAGATACACAGGTCTAGAGACCTTGGGAGCCAGCTGAAGCTAGGTTGGACCAGACCATTAAACCAAGGCCTGAGGCAAAGCTAAGAACAGAAACAAGTTATTTTCTTCTTATTTTATGCCCGTATGCACTAGTTTATGTGTAAAAACTAGTGATCACCACAGTGAAAAAAGAAAGTGTTATTTAGAGTATCTACTTAATAATTCCTCTGGCGACCTGAAACTTTTAAATCCTCAAAAGCTCCAACCATTTTGTCCAGCCTAATTAGGATTCTGACAAAAGATATTTCAGCTGATTCTTTTAATTTGCATCCAAAATTAACACAGAGGGAAGAGCCACCTTCATTGCTAGCCTGGCTAAAACTGCTGTTGAAGCAAGCTCTTCCCAACAGCAATTACTCACTGCAACAGACATGTTTTTACTTACAACCTCAAATCCACCAACCCTGCCCCAAGGGAAGAATAGCTACCCCACCTGTCAGCATGCAAATATGGTTGGTATGTTCAGTCACATTCACTGGAAAGCTTGTGATCCCACTAACAAAAAGATGAAGGTTTCTTATTACTTTGAGACACGTTTTCAAGAGATCAAAACAGTGGAACAAAGAGATACTTTAAAACTGAGAAACCAAATCTGCAAGATTTCCCAATTCTATGAAGGATATGGAGAAGCCCTAGTAAAAAAAAAGTATCTTTTTAGAGCTTCTGAAACCTAGTGCAGCCTCCAGCTTCTGAAACCTAGTGGAGCCTCAGGCTGTTAACTCAGTCTCATCCAAAATGCAAAATTGTTTTCAGGTGACACAAGCTTCATGTTTTTAGGGCATTTCATAATGTTCTGAAATAATTGCTTATAAAACCAGAACCATTAAATAATTTCAAAAGTATTGTTTGAGCTAAATTAAATAATATTTCTGTCATCATTGCTTTGTTCTTCTTATTTCTTGATATCCCAGGCTATTAGGCTGGGATATTCTCACAGGTAGGAAGTGCTAGGGAAGCCTGTCATCCAAGATCTGGGAAATGAAATGATTAAATACATGGACTAATCAAAATGTCATGGACTAATCATAAAACTAATCAGAATACATGCAAAACAAATTTTGACACTAGTCATATCCATATTATATTTTAGATCTTTCAAAAAAATGCTGTTAAAATCAGTCAGAGGTTCTGCTAACATCTTTCTTTTTTGCCCTCACCTCACCCTTACATTTACAGGCCTCTCAGGTTGGTCCTCCATGGTTGTTTTCACCTGCTATCCCAACATTTCCAGCTCGACGCCAGTTTTTGCTGCTTGTTTATTTATTTATGCCAAAAGCTGCCTTTCACACTATCCCTTAAACCTAGAAAACCCTGCTCAAATTAATTAGTACTCAACTTAAAATCCAACCTCAAGACATGTTTTTACTTTGATGCTTACAGTAAACTGCCAGTTAACAGTTGAGAGGAAGATTGCATGCAGGGAATTTTGATACCATAAACACTGTTTACTTCCAGCTTCAGGAAGTCTACTAGGTATGCAAATCACTAGACTTGTTGCTTTGTGTTGTTTCTTGTTTCTTCCATTAAATTAGTTTACTACAGCTACTGCAACATACTAAAGGAAATAAATCTCTGTGCATGGTATTAAGAACATGAGACAGAAAGTTGGCTATCGCTGTCTCTTCTGTTTGATACTGTGGTTGTATTAAGTAATATCCATGTGCCAGAATCAAAGTTGCCTAATTAACATTTATACTCGTGGTAGCGCTGTGCACAATTAACTTTTTTTTTTTTTGAGACCCATACCAATTTCAGCTAAATTTAGAAGCAAAGTTGTTCTTTTCTTACAGCGGTTAGTGAGATATTGTAAATTTTACCTGCCTTACTTTGAGAAAGGAGTTGAAGGACCAAAGCCTGCTTACTTCAGTCCTCACCCCATATCCCAAGGGAAAAATTCAGTCATCTGTAAAACACAAAAGGAAATGAAATAGACCAAACTCTATCAGATCAACTAAGCTTCACCATAATAAAATAATCTGATACTATATTATCCTGTACAAAAAGGAAAATCACCAATCCCTGAATTTTATAAGCCAAAACTCAGTTTATTCCTGATTTCTAATGTATTTTCTGTGCATAGCATACACATACACACTGGGAAAGGGCTGCTCCTCATCCTGTGAATGTACACCATTTTTGAATATTTTCAGGGGAATGTATAGACCTGCAGAATCTAGCATGTTAGCAAATTCAGACTCTTCCAAATGTTAATAGATCAAAACAATTCTTTTAGCATTACCATGTTAATGATTAACAATGGAAGCATTACCTAAGAACATTGTCCCAGGAAACACTGGCCCAGAAGAGAAGAGAACTCTTTATGGTTTGCTATGTGAAAAATACCTTGATAAATAGCTTGTTAGGAGACTCTGTGGAATTCCCATCTTAGTACGCCAGGGATGTACAGGGTTAATAGACATGAAAGCTTCCATAACTTTTCCAAAAGCATATGTTATGGTCTACACAGCAATAGGTTGAGACACAGTTTACAGATAACAACCTTTATTATTGCAGTAGTAGCTACAGAGTGTTAAAAGGGTGATTCACATATTTGTTTTGTAGTTAGAAAGGCTATTCAATTTATGCATGATGTCATGCATTTATGAGGACAAAAGGCAAGAAAATAGACATACAAAATGCTGAGCAGAATTAATCAGTTCTGTGTCATAGTATAGCCTCTGTTGTCAAATGCTATGTGAGCCTGTTCTCATTTGCAAATTCAAGCTATGACAGAAGGAAAATTTATTATATAGTTTTACAAAACACAGGCTTAGCAGGACTTGCACTAATGCCTTATTGATACAGTAGCTCTAACCCATCTTTTTGATCCCTCTTCTGATATTTTAGATTGTGAGCTTCCTTCTTTTAGCACCAATATGAAAAAGGTGCTGTAAAACCTCTCATCGGGGGACCTGAATGACTGAAAGATGTGGATAAGGAAATAAGGGAGAAACAAGAAGATGGATGTAGGAGAAAATAAAAGTTTAAAAAATTACATATAACTGTCAGGAGAGATACACAAAGAGAACATGTTGATACAAGGAACAAGTACACCAAAAATATCAGTGGAGTATGATGATGTACATGAGAAAGACATTCTAATGGGAAAAGAGCTGCTGTAGAATCAGAAAGTCTTGATTCTATTTCAAATTACCTACAATGGTTCTAAAAAATCCTAAAGAGGTTACTTAATCTACTACATTTTCTGTCTGTAAAATCAGAAAGAATACTTATCTGATAGGCAAACACAGGAATATAAAAACCTTATACATGTGTAATAAATAAATATATATTAAAAAAAGTAATCTTAAAACCTATTAAGCTTCATGTACTGAAAATGAGATTTACACAGTTGCCTCCAAACACCTGTTCCCATACAGCCAGCCCTCTGCACAGCTGCTGACCAGTGCTGCAGCTTCCCTGCTCTCCCCTCATCTCACTGGCAGACAGACACCTGTCAGTCACAGCCCCAACCCAAACCCCCCAGCCTACAGCCCCAGCACTTTCCCACATCATCTGAACTAAGGCACCTGTGCTATGTGATCTATGGCACGAAGACAGGCTGCTGTTCGCTTGAGGAGATCTGTTTATGGAGCTACAGATGTAACATGCTACAGAACTGGAGAAATTCAAATCTCTAGGCTGATGGAAGCATCTTTTGAACCAAATATTTGGGTAGATCCATGACACCAGGACAAAGTCAAATCTCTGACTCAGCCTATTTGACAGGGGTTAAATGAGATAAAAAGTGTTGTCACTTACTTTTCCTGAGGCTTTTTTCCTATTTGCTAGTGGTGTCTTGCTTAGTTACAACTTCCTATGGTTTTTTTGCTGGGAAAAAAAAGGACTGAAATAGAAAAAAATATATAATTGGAAAAATACTGTAAATTAAAGGTTATGCAGAAAGTAAGCAATTGTAGAGAGCACTATGTTGCCCAACAGCAAACAGTATTCACAGCAGAAAATTCAAACAGGTGTAGGCAAAGCAACTAGAGAAGAATGCAAATACAATTATATACCTAGAAGAGTCATAATGAGAACAAAAGATGTATTGTTAATAAAAATGGAAGTCAGACACTGAAGTAAAAAATAAATATTGAGTGAATGAGTTCAATAAAAAATAAAATAAATAAATAAAGCACAGCACTTGGAAATGTAAACAAAAGGAATACTGAGAGGAGAAAATGTCACCAGAAAGATGTCGAACAGAAAAGATTAACAATGGAAAAAAGTAATTGAGGGCCATAGACTGTTTTCCAGATTGCTCTGGAGACTGGATTGGAATATGGAAGATGAAGGTGGGGTATTTATACCACATAAAGTTAAACCTTTAGTTTAAGAAAATTAATTGGGAAAGTAATCTCCTTATTTTTTAACATAGTTGACAGATGAATAAGGTACTCCTCTAAATTGCTCCAGGAGACTTCTTCCTACAGGTTAAACAAGAAGTCCAGAGGGTGACAAGTGGCTGAGCCAAATTAACAGTTCTTGGAAGGAGGGCATCCAGTCCTTTCTGGCTTCTTTTTCTTTTCTCCCCCATCTTTCTTGTATTGCCTCTGGAGTTGTATCTGATTGATTTCAAGGTCAGGCAACAAAACTCACTAACCTGGCAAAAATGTGCACCTTTGGAAGGTGTGCAAGGGCAGTTTTTTCCTGTTTTATCAGATTGAACAATCTGCAGTCAGATGAGTTCCAGAAGTGGCTCAAGGTAAGCATTGGGATCACGTAGCCAAGAGCAGAGAGGGTTACAGAAGGGTGGAGGGAAGAAAGAATTCCTTCTTGGCAGCATCAAGCCTTTAATTTAATTTAAGACATCCCCTGAGCTTATAGGGACCCAGTTTTTTAACATAACCACCTTAGTGCAATACCTTAAGTTAGATGGTGAGAACTGTGACACTGCCATCATTTCTGCCCATAGAAGAGGGTTTATTAGTGTTCTTAAATACTTTTCAAACTTATACCTTCAGATTCTGATGTCTTTTCTATTCATGTTAACCAAATCATGCCCCCCAAACTTTGAGTAAAGTAGAATTAGTAGCATCCTAAACTGCCAACCTCTCATTTGCCATTTTGTTCCACAGCACTGCTTTTTTATTATATTACTTGAAGTATTACATGCTTTCAAGAGGAAACTAGCATTAGATTTGCACACTTGTGTTTTTTATTGCAAATCTCATTACGCCTGTTGGGTTTTATTTTTAGCCTCAAACTCTTACATTATGCAAATAGATTAGAATCTGCATTTTCAAGTTTTCCTTTCTCAGTAGTGTTCACCATTTTCTTTTTTATAGAGACTTTGGTTATATATTAAAAATTTCCCTGCTTCTTTGATATACCTTATATATACTTTGATATACCTTAGTCAGGAAGGCTTTGTATGGTATTCACACTAAATTTGGCCAACATAATACTAATTTTTTTCTATTTCTACTACCCTGGCTGCTTGTAACTATTACATGAAATTTGAGCAAAAGGTGAAACAAGGATTCTACTGCCTATAGGTACAGATGTACAAACAAGCTACTACAGGGTGTGCTAGGGTGTGAACACGTAGCACATCACATGCTCTGCAGAACTTGTCTGCAACCTGTTCTTTCTCTAGTTTATTTTGTGCTATTACTACACAAAAGCGGACTTTATGATACTTTGCTAGCCAACAGGAACTTGTGTACAATAGATACATTTTCAGGCTAGGTGACCACACTGGGGCCTTCTTTCTTAAGATACAAAATCATTTCTTTCTGGGAGTTACAGCTTTTAAATATTTTTAGACAGTAGATACATCTCATATTTCAAAGACATGCACATGGCAATAGACTACACATGCAAAGACACGGTTGTAGATATCAGAAACACCATCAGGCAGAGTAAATACATCTTACAAAATTCTTCCAAAAGAAAAAAATCCTTGGAACTAGCTTTCTGGTTAGGAAGATTTTTATACTGTGGTTCCTCTGAAAATCAGAACATTCAGCACATATTTAATTTTAAGCTTAGGAGTGGTCACATTAAAGTCAGTGAGAACAATAACGCACACAACAGTTATGCAGGAACAAATTCCTTGCACAATTAGGGATTTTCCTTCCTTTTATAACATATGCATTTGATTGACTTATAACTTTAGTAAAAAAAAGCTGTTTATCCTGTGAAAAAACATGACACTATATATGCAGTCTCTCCCTGTATACAACAATGTACATGCATGAATACAGATGTGTGCACACAAACACAAACTGTTATTGTCCACTGACTGGTTCCTTGTGTTGATTGAGACCATTCATTAGCTCATTAAATCTTTTCTAAATATGTATCATCTTCTCCATATTCTAGTGAATATGCAAATATTGGAGGTTATAAAGTAAATAAATGCCAGAGGCAATGAGATAGGTACGTTACATAGAACTGAAAGCTAAGTGAGAGTTGTGTGTCATTTGCAGCATCCGCCCAGTTCAACATACTGAGCAAAAGGGTGAAAAATGGAGAGCTGAGAAGGCATGAACAAAACATCAGCAAAACTAGATTCCATTGGATTGTTTTTTCTAAATGCAATGATTCATAATGGGCAGTCAGACTTGGAGATGATGTTTACACTCCTGAAGAAAACTGTCCGTGATAAATACCTGAAACTAAGGTAATACCTGAGATTAATACACATGAGATTAATACAATTAATAATTGTAGACTGAGAAGGAAATCCACTTTGTATGGTCTTATAAGAGATGTAGCCTTCATCTTCTTTGGCTTCTCTGAAGTAGAAATTGCTCAAAATTAAACCCATCTATGAAAAATCTGTCCTGTACTATTGCGCTCATTACATCTAAATGGAAAATACACAACCAGTCTGAAACATAATTTTAGAGGTCTGATGTTAAAACAACAATTCATGACACAGCATACCAGAAAATATACTTTCAGAAAGTAAAAATCAGGGATGATACAAGAGAGGTCTTTAATATATTAGTAATTTTAAAAATTAAAGCTTTTATTATCAGTGAAAAATGCTAGGCTTTGGAGCATATTTCTAATGTGTTACAAGTCTGGGTCTGCAACGGTTTTTTTGTTCCAGCCTTAAACCAGAATAAAAATCACTCCTTTTGCTCTGTGGGCCTCTAAGGCATCTTAAGGCAGCCTCTGGGCTCATTTCTAAAAGGAGGAGTTATATGTGATGGATTTAAACAACTACTTATGTATGAACCCTGTAAATGTAAGGAGTAATAACCTGGGATTCCAGTCTGACCTCTGAGACATGTTGAAATCAAATACCTGAAGAGTAGGTGTTCACTCTGAAGACTTGTTGTTTTTTAGTTTCTGCAAAATTATTTTTCCAGATAAAAGTTGCTAAAATTGCTTTGTGACTATATATTCCTTGCTTGTGTTTAAAAATTACTTAGAGACTTTGGCAATCAAAGGCTAAAACTTCTTCTTTAATTAAGATGTGGCAAGCTTTGCCTGTAAAGACAATTATTTATATACTTAATATATATGTATATACTTAATATATACTTTATATATACAACTCTTTGTTCATTCTAACTATACTGTGAGAAAATGTTAATTTTAACATTTTAATGTAACTTTCTCTGTTATTATTTCTCCATTATTCTCAATCCAGGAAGCCACTTGCAAAAGCCTACTAAGTTTAATTCCGTACTAGTTTAAGATGTCCTTCCTGAAATACCAATTCTAGAAAAAGTCAGCAAATTCTTTTAATAATATAATTACCTGTGCTGTATGTTGACACTTTCGTTAGACCTATACTTCTCCATGGTAATATATCATTACAGTTTTCTAACTCTTACCCTGACACTTGTGTAGCCTTGGGTACTTCCTTTCACCTTCCATTTTCCTCTGTGTAAACTGGGAGTAATAATAGCACAGACTGGTGTCACAAACAGCCTCTGTCAGCTGTGCAGAGGGTTTTTGCTTGCATGCAGGTCATTGTGGCAGCAGCTGTAATCTGTTCTTACCTCTGGCTTACATTTTGAGAAATGATGGAATTTCTACGGAAATGTTTTATATTATACACAAAACTGAACTCTTTGTCCAGCACCATCAAGCATTTGAAGATTTTAGGAATGTGAATTCTACTCAGAAAAAACACAAACAGAATTCTTCTTCATGATACAGGTGATGTTGGGGCATTAAAAGGAGTGCCCTCCTGACCCCCAGTTTATATCCTCAGGCAGCAGATAGGGTTACTTCATATCACTGCCTTAGCTTGTATAACTGGTCATAAAATTATAGTTTTAAAATTCCTGCAACACTACGTGTTACCATGAACACCTGCAGCCCTGGTTTCCATAGGCCAGTTATAAATTTAGTAGAGAAACAGTTCTTTACTTTCACTGCCTTTCTTACTATGGCTTCCCTCTATTTTCTTGTTGATTGAATGGAATCTCTTCAGTTCTGTTAACCACTGCAAAGAGGCAATTTACCATTTCCTGAGCCTGTTTTTATGCAAGTTAAAATCCTTCTTCCTTAAAAAAAAAAAAAAAAAAGTATTTTAATGCTGTATTGGTTTATTTGTTATCATGTAATCATTAATTACACATCCAGAGTTAGCGTTTAAACAACAGATTTCAGAGATAGATAATTAACTGTTCAAAACAGTTCATGATGTTATAGAAAACAAGGTAAATCCTTAGGTTTTCCTGCCATTGGATACTTCAGTAATTTCTATTCCTATAATACAGCTCTTTGAAAAACTAAATAAACTGTAATATTAATCAAAATATGGGAAGTTGCTAGTTTAAGAAGCTAATATTTATCTTTTGATTCAGACAAATCAAATTGGGTTTCTTTTTTTTTTTGTGGTCCACCTTACAGAAAAATACTGATCTGGGGCATGTTTCCATGGCACAGTTACAACCTATACCAGCCAACAGAGACACCATCACACTTCTTAAACAGGAATGATGGTGAGCCACTTTACATGTGGGAAGGGGAAGAAGTAGAAAGAAAAGGAAGTGGTTTTGGCTAAAGCAGCTAAGGTGAAAAGTAATTGCCTGAAAGCATGAAAGTATTCCTAAGCTTATCACTGCCACTCTCTGTGTATTTCATTTTGCCTGTAAATTTAGAAAATGAGAAGGGATTTCCTCAGCATACAAAAAGTAATGGCAAAGTAATTTGGAGGTGTATCTGTTTGCCGTTGTCTCACTATGCTACTCCAACGTGCTGAAAAAGAGCTAGAAACGAGTACCCCTGAAATCAAATGCACTGCTGCAGCGCTTGGAGGTCTGGCAGAGGGTGACCCCTGGCCTGGGGTAGCAGGGTCCCACCTCCTTCAGAAATGGTGTTTCCAAGCTGCCATAAAGATTTAGGAACTAAGCTACTACAAGAGCAGCTGAAGCACAGAAAGGGGTGTTATCTCCCCTAATGTAAGGAGGAATGTCTGTGTGTGTGAGGAAAGTGTAAACCAGACCATGCTGTCAGGTCAGCTCGGGCTAGAGGTCTGCTCATCTCTTGCAGCTCCCTCACCTACTGGTAAAAAAGGCAGGAGAATGCTCTGTGGGATCTTAAACTGTTTCATTCCCTTTGATGTAGCTTAATGCATGTGGATAACACCAGTAATTTAAAACATTAAAATAACATCACTACTTCTCTGTGAAACTATCAGTGTGCCTAAAACTATTTATGTGCGAAAGTTTATATAAAAACAAGGAAACAAGAATTTTATAGCTAATGCAATATGAATTTGATGCTTGGGAAATGCATCATTATGTTTTCAAACACATACCAAGCATTTTTGCTTTTTTGCTGTTGTGCTCTGGATGCTAAATATTTAACTTCATTCAACCAATGGCATTCACCTGAATGAAATGAAAGATCGTATCACATGGCCAATCTGACAGTTACACTGGGTTATTTAATCATCTGGTTAACTCCAGTTAAAGTTCAGTGATCCAAAGCAGGTGAAATTCTCAGTGCAGTTTGTGATAACATCTTTATGATCAGAACAGTGTACGCTTTCCTAGCTCTTTCGCCCATAGAATTTCCATGTGTTTCCAATGGTGAAAAGTTAGGAGTTAAATTTTCTGTAACTCAGAGGAAGCGAAGTATCTTGCTGTTTTTCAAACACTCTTGGTAAGTCTTGAAAAGTTAAGGAAAGAAAAAGGGTTAGATGTAGGAAAAAAACTCCGAAGTTCTTACATTAAACTTCTTCAGATGCAATATTAAATTTACAAGGAATGTAAATACCAGTGAAAAAGTGAAATGTTAAAAGGCAAAATCAACGTAATTTTTGATTTGAGGCTCCCCCTCTTTATACAAAGTTGCTCAACTTAAGCCATTACATAAAATGGCATGTGATAATAAAATAGCGTGGGCATTATTCCACAAATAATTTGCATTATCCTGTTCTTATTCTTTAGTGTTTGCATTGGTGATGAGAAGCTATCAGGTCCCTAAGTGCACTAATAACCCTTATTGACCCTGATTAGCTACCCCTGGGGTCTCCATGGCACAGACCCTGCCTATAGGTCCCAGAGTTCAGCCCCTGCTTGAGCCAAACTGCTGGAGTGCCTGTTTTGAATTCTGCCACAGCCATGCTGGTGCTTGGCCATGTACCTTGTTGATACAAGCCCTGACCTATGGACTGACTTCCCAGCTTGCCCTCAGTCCTGACTAACCCCTGTGGTCCCGCTTGGTGGTCACTGGGCTGTATTTGATGCTGGTTATTCTCAACGGACCTGATCCTGACCCTGATGTACACACTGACACCTTGGCTTGAGAACTGGACCAGCCCTGACTGCATAACAACAAACAACAGGAGCCCTACGTGAATGCACAGAGAAAGCAAATCTTCAGTTTTCATGTTACTTTAGTCACCACAGAGCAATAAGGTGTGTAATGTGAAATGGCTGGGTTTTAGTGTAATATACAATGCAAGGCTTGGGGTAGAATGGATATTTACGGAAAGATGGGTAGAACCCTTCAGTTCTTGAGCTCTTCTTCCTAGAAGTGCCTACGAGTAGTCCTTCAGCAAAAGCAGTTTCTTCTGATTCTGTTCAGAAGTAGGCTTTTTAAAAGTAGGATTAATCAATTAGTATAATGCTAGTCAACGTGACAAATGTAAGAGGATTAAGCCAAGCCGCGTTCATAGACAGAGTCTAAAAGCATTACATACAGAAACTAAACATTGCCATAGAGAAAAGGGAATTTGGAATGAAATCACTGTTTTCTGCTTTACTCTTAACATTTCTCCTTTCATCTTACAGACAAAGCTTTCGTGATTTTCTTATCATGGACACCTTCAAGACTGCAAAAAACTATTCCTAATTTTACCACAATGAAGTCAAGACCTCTTGAAACTTTTTGAGAGCACATCAAAACTACCAAGAGCGTAGAAATCAATACTACCACCTGGGACGAGACATGAGCTATGTAAGTTCAAGAATCGGGGGTCTAGCTCAACACGCTTATTGATGCTTGTCAGGAGGAAGAAAAAAGTTGTTTTCAGCATAGGCTTTTCTCAAATTGGCATGAGATAATTATCCTCTGTCACAAATTCTCAGCCTGCCTAATTTACACAATGTTTTAAATAATGTGGGCTTGGGTTCCTGGAAAGTAGGGAAAGAATCAACTAGATCACTCTGAAATGAACAGAACTTGGATACTTAACATACTGTTGTGGTTTTTTGTGTACCTTTCTGTCCCAGTGACCTGAACCTTAAAATATGGTTCACAACTGAAACAATAAACAAAGTACTTGCATGGTTGTTCCAGTGACTTAGGCCTAACTTTTTAAAATAGAAGAGCCACATGGTGGCAGGAGAGAACAAGCATGTACAAAAATTGCTCCGCTAAACACTTCATTTCAACTACATAACACTCCTTCCTACAGCATGACTAATGGTTGGTTTGTGGCTATATTTTTAAGTCTAACGGCACAAACATAAATCATTAGTTATAACGTGTAAAAAAAAATGCCTACGACTTTTAAGTTTCTGACACTACTCATCAAGTTCAATAGGGAATTACACAGTGAATGTTAATATTACATTAATTGTTGAAGTTACGTAGTACAGTTAAGACATGGAATCTGGAGCATGTTTTGAGATTGCCTACACTGCCACATCTTACCATAGCATGAGGTGTCAATGACTAGAAGTGAACTTCACATAGCTATTTTCCTATTGTCACTTTAATGGTGACACTACCAGGTTAGTAACAGGCCATAAATGATACTTCAAATCTGAAAATGAAATATTTAGCCCTTCTTTTTTTATGTAATATGCCACACTATGAATAGGTCTGCTATACAAAAATGAAAAGTCAGATTTTTCACTAAATCTACTAAGTCCAAACTACTTATCCTCTGATTTAAGACCATCTGGACATATGGACATCCATAATTACAACACACTAATGTTTCTAGACATCTCAGTACAGTTAGCACTGTTTTCTAGTTAATAGTCAATGGAAATAGTAATGTACTTAGTTGTAGACACTGTTAGTACTTACACAATTGCAGCCAAAACTGGAGTGCAAGCTTTACAATCAGGATGTTCAGGTAGCTGCTTTCTATTAAATTAAGAATAAGTGGATTTTGCAGCTGTAGCAGCTGTATAATCTTGCTAAGTTAAGAGTTGTGACTGTTTAACCTGTACTAAAAGACTTTATAGCATCCTTTCCATTAATTCCATCACTTAAATCACTGACTTCACACATTCCATAAAAACAATTCTCTTCTATTCTGAACCGTTTTTCAACTGAAATGAATCTAGTTTAAAACTTAAATGAATCCTTACTAAGAACTATTAGCAAAACTTTTAAAATAATTGATTTAAGAGGAAAGAAGACACCAAGGCATCAAATAGCATATGATTCTATTATCTCCCTACCTATCAGTGCAAGAATTTTCTTAGTATTGTAAACAGTGTTGTAAAGTTTATGAAATCTTAGTGGCCACCATCATAGTCCTGGTCACACCCAACTCCTAGTGCTAACAGAAGCAGCATAAGACACCCTCTCAGAGTACAGGGTTATATCTCTCTAAACTGTGTTTTATTGGATTTTTTTCTCTAACCTGTTAACAACCAGTGGAGATCTAGCTGGGGAGTCTTCTTATAAAGAACTGTTCTGACAAGAAATAATTTCCAAAAACCTGAAACTGCCTTCCAACAGAATAGTTCTCACTTCCCTCTCTGTTCACTTTGTATATTCCATTTTCACAGCTGAACTTCTCAATTTCATACTAAAGTCATTTTCTTTTTAATAACCTTAAATGACTTATTTCTCACTTCCTTTTCCACTCCAATCCAATCTAAATTTTTCCTTACTCTCTCCTTTTCCTGATACTTGCAGAAAAGGAAGTAATACAAGAGTTGTAGCATATACAACCAAAGAAAAACTTCACCATTGTTAGTATTTGCTAATTCCACTTATAAATCTTCTGAAATATTTATTATGGATCAGATTCTTAAGAATTTGTGTGCCTGTGTTGTCTCCATGCCATCTGTTAGCTTCCAGGTTCTTTTATTCCTTTCACCCAAGTCCTGCATGCAAATCTTTTTTCTAATCCTGTTAATAGTGATCCTAAGAGTTCCAGAGCTGTAGTCTTAACTGTCTTTAAAATGTCTATTAACTTTTGCTCTACTTGTTCCTAGACAATGATCTGTTGGTTTTGTTACAGAAAAAAAAAATATATATTTTTTAGTATAATGCAGTTGCCCTGTTTCTGCCTGCAAATAAGGAACTCTGTGACTTCCCTTATGTTACTTTTTAAATTACAAGTTGCCTCTAAATATGCACAAAGTTCCACTGCTTTATTCCAGACCTCTGTAATAACTATTTTACCATGATGCTTACAGGAAACTTTTGATGTCAGCAGGCAACAATAAGACTGATACTTTTTCTTTGTGTTCTTTTTTTATCCTTCTTGTATATTGGCTATGTATGAACTAAAAATACTTCAGAGTCTCCTTCAATCCCATTAATACAGCATGAATTCACTTTATGCAGCATGATTCTACAGCAGTACACGTAATAAATTCCTGATGTATACCCATGGAATTTTCACAGCAAGTTTCAGGCTGGGTAAGACTTTAATGTTAGAAGATTATTAATTTTTGCAAACGTGAGAAATTCAAACCATCTGATCACCTCCTAGTACTCGGTGTTCTAAGAAATGTTGCACTGATTTGACATAATGTTCCCTGTACTTCAGTGTAATCTGAGGTGATTTCACTCAGGTGACTGAAGCGGCCCTCTCTTAGCTCAGCCTTCCTCCATGCTGTGTCATGAGAAATAGCCAGACACTGAAACTACAGACAGACTTCATAAACAAGTACAGAAAAGTTAGGAACTAAAAAAAAATAACAGGAACTCACATGAGACGAAACCTCATTTTCCTCAGAAGGGTACGAGTGTCTCAGGAGTTACTAGTAAGACTGCTCGCACCTCCAAGTCACTGCTTTGAACTAGCCTGAACAATCGAGGAAAGTCTTTGCTTTCTATCGATCTTCCAATATAATCTATAAGATGGTTATGTAATGTAGTCAACAAGAAGCATGTAGTATCACTGTCTTAAGATGCAGCATTTTGGACCAAATCTACGCTAGGTCTTAGGTTTGGCTGGGATTCAGTGCTTCAGGAGATGAGAATATCCACAGTCCATTGGCTGAACGGGCCCTTTGGAAGCCCTGTAGTTTTATGATAGAGCATGTTAGCACAGATGATGTGGTAAATCTCACTACATTGATAGGCTGGATATATACCTGTCAAAGGACACAGCAGTCAACCATGTCACCAGCTTATATTTCTACACTGACTCATATGAGCCCAGTTACGTTACGGCTGTGCTGCCAAAAATAGTGGGGTTTTATCTGTGCATACCAACGTTTGCAAGAATTAACTGTATTTGCTCTGTAGAAAAGTGAAATTAGGTAAGGTTGCTGTTTTAGCATCTTGTACCACTCCTCAAACAGTCTTCAAAGGAAACATAGTTCTTAAAGATGACTGACTACTGCAGGCAGCCACCCAAGGCCATTAATATGGACAGAAGTTCCTAGCTCCTTGATGGGATTAATGTTTTACAAGTATTCAGTACTGCAGCTGCAGGTAAAAAGCAGTGGAGAAAATGTAAGAACTGAATATTGAGGCAGAAAATTCATGCTATCTACTGTCAAAGCACAAAAGTTGAATATAGCTAATGTGCTGCTTTTTATTCTGTTGACCATAAGAAACAGTCTCATTGTTTAGTTAACTTAGTTTAGGTCTCTATACTAAGTATTGTAATTCCAGTGGAAGAGCAGCACCTGGTAGTAAATGATTTGGAATCCTCAGAGTAACAGCTTTCAATTCAAAACTGCCTTAACTAATATTTCATTATTCCCTAGAATGTATTTACTGATATACTGATGTTACTAGTTCTGTTTTTAACGGTGCTGAATGCTGGGCAGGATGCGGCCTCAGCAGCAAAGTTCCCTTGTCTGTGAGTGACAGGATCAAAAGAAAAAAGCTCTGACTCACTATTCCTTATCCATCGATCTAAAAACCAAATGAAACCCAAACACCACTGCAGTAGGCAGTATTGCACAGAGTATATATCTGGTCACTGATCCCTTTACAGTCTGTCCAGGGTTTGGCATAGCTGAGCATAAGGCACTTACTCTGCAGCCAGTGCTCCCCAAAGGCTTGTTGTATAGCAAATGGCACAAAAAAAGACGGCTTCGTTCATGACATAGGTGATACACCCCCCGAGATGGTTAAGGATTTAACCTAATTCCTAATAAGAAGGTTGATTACACCTAGGTATAGGGCACAGACTGATAGAAAGGAAAATTCTGGTCAGGTAGCTTGTACTAAAGTTTGTCTGGGTCTTTTCCCAACCTGTAAGTTGTGAAATGTTTGGCTCTTTGCGGCCTAGAACTCTGGTTCAGTTGCAGAAGTGTTCATATGCTTACTATCTCCTCATTTGTTCTGTGTGGTTGAACAGTGAGTGGCTCCTATCTCAAGAACATATTGGGAAACACAGCTTCACTTTTTTATGCTGTAGATAACTAAAGTTGCTGCCTTTATTGTGAGGTGATGCCACATTGCTATAGCAAATATACTAATAGCAATTACAGGGCCATTTGAGGGGTGAAAAAAGAGTGGTAGGTGGATGGGGTAAAGTCTAAGGGATTTCATCTGCTGCTTCTCTTTGTTGCAAATAAGGCCTGGCTAAAGTTTTATTTACGTCAGTTTTAGTGAAGGAGTCCTATTGATGGAAAGCCTTCTGCCGTGTGGACTTTTTTCCTATTAAGAAAAAAAAATTAATTTTTAATAATAAGCAGGAATAACAAATACATATGCAAATTTTAGAGAAATATTCTTCCATCAGCAGGTAAGGATTTTACTGCCCCGTGTTTATTTCCATTTACAAGCTAAATTAATACAACTCAAATATCCTTAGCTGTTACATAACTGGATTTTTAAAATTAAGTTCTAGCTAGTATTTGTAATTGCTTTGTAAAGATAAGTAACATGCCCATTTAGCAGCTCTCTAGAACAACGTACAGGAAATTACAGTATGTTTCTTAGTAATCAGTAGTTATTTTGATCTTATTACAAATTATTGACTTAAAAATAAGCAAGAAGCATAAAAAATGTTAGGCATAACTGAAAAAAAAACTTCAAAAGCAAACACTTGATGCCATGCAGTTTTTCCACAGTGAGTTTGCACACATGCACAAAACTAAAATAAAGTCCTTGCAAGCACTAAATTTATCGGTTTCTTATGGCGAAGTCTATTCTATTCTACAAGAAAAGAAAAAGAAAAGAATGCTTTTATTTGGAAGGTGAAGTTCTTATGATATTAGACACTTTGTATCACTACCATAATTTTCTTACACATAAAAATAGTATCAAGGATCTCTCCTTCCCTCCCAGCAGAGCCTAATCCAATTCCTCCATAATGTAATAGACATCTTGGAAACTTTGAGGATACCCATAGTATGTATATTTAATATATCAATAGTTTGCCACTGAAGTATGCAATGTATGTGACATCAAATATAGCATGAAGGCTGTAACTGTGTTTGTCATACAGCACAATTCTTGTACCTCCTGATTTTTTCTGAAGAGGCATGTCACAGTTCACATTTTACTTGTTAAAACCTATTAGCAAAAGAGAATTCAGCAAATGAGCCTAACTGTGTAAACAACCCTTATTACTTTCAAACCTAAATAAAGCAATGAATAAAAATAGCTTTATATTTTCCATCTACTCAAAGTTTTATGTGTTATTAATGTACTTGAAAACCATTCTTACCCATATCAAAAATTTCAGTATGCTCTCTTAAAACTTTAGATTACATAAGGATTTTTGAACAGCTAACATCTTTTTCTGAAGAAAAACTTAGTTTTAAACTTTCAAAGCTTCTGTGGTCCACATATGGTCCTTTTCTGATTTCTGCACACAGACATTCTAGAAATCACAAATAATTTTAATGGAAAGTACAAGTGCTAGTTTCATGATCTGCATATTAACTTAGGAACTGAACTTGGCTGTCAATGCCAATTGTTTTATAACACACAAAACAAACTTTAAAATCTTTTACCTGGCTCTAGCTTTACCCAGACTGCTTAGTAAACAAAACTGAGAGTACGAGGAGAAAGGACTAATGAAGGCATGATGCAGAATCACATTATTCACTAAGTCTATTCACAAAGTTCCCTGTTAAAGATTTTCTGTGCTTGCTAAAGTTTCTTCTTGTTTGGCTGCACCCAAACTTTTTTTCTTGTCTTCCTCTGTTACAGTCTGACTCATCTGTTCAAACAGCTTTGATATCTTGGCAAATCTCAGGTGGTTCTGAAATTTTTGGGCAGCAAAAGCATAAAGTAGAGGGTTAATACAGCTACTGATGAATACAAGTGCACCAGAGATGTACACTCCTCTGCCTACAATTTCATCCAGTGCCAAAGATAGTTCCTTGTTAGAGAGTTCTATCTGAATTGAAATAATATCTAGGATGTTAAAGAGATGATGAGGGAACCAGCATAAAATGAATGCCACCACAATGCTGGCAATGAGCCGTTCTGATCGCTGCTTAGATTGGTAAGTCATTCTGCTTATTCTTCTTGCAACACACACGTAACAAGTGCAAATAATTAAAAAAGGGATTACAAAACCTGCAAGAGTCTCCAGCAAAAGATATGACACTTTCTGTCTGTTAGAAGAGTAGTTACGACATGTGCATAGTAGTCGACCGTTCGTTTCTTCCGTCTCTTGAAATGGAATGACAGAAACGCCAAAAGTAATAGACAGGAACCAAATGAGGAACATGATTAAAGAAATTTTTTCTTTTGTTTTGTATCTTTGAATTGTGAAAGGGTAAAACACAGCCATTAACCGCTCCAAGCTCAGTGCTGTAATTAGAAATATACTCGCATACATGCTGCAGTAAATAATGAAAACCAGTATTTTGCAGAAGATGACTCCAAAAACCCATGAGTCAGCAAAGGAGTAAATCCAAACTGGTAAAGTAATCAGCACAAGGACATCCGCAATGGCCAGATTTAAGATCAGCAGGACTGAAGGAGATACTTTCTTCATTTTTGTACAAACAGTCCAGATGACGATGCAATTTCCAGGGGTCCCAATAATGAACGACAAGCTCAGTATTATGCAGACTACTGACCGCACAATATTCCATGTTGAGTGGATACTGCTTTCCTCAGCTTGACTCATTCTGGAAATTATTCAGTTCTTCTCGGTTGCCAATATCCTCGGTGAGTTACACTCTGCTTTTATTCTGAAGGTGTTAGTGAACTACTCGAGAGAAAGTTCTCTAACTGACATTCTGCAGACTAATATGGCATTGAGCTCACATCCTAATGCTCACTCTTACAAACACTTGACCACATACGGCAGTTCCTGTTGTTTAGGAAGACTGTGCATTTTTGCATACAAAGCAAAAATAAAAAATACAGCGCAGCACCTGACTTTACTTTTAGTTATACATCTGTCATACTTCAGCAGATTTTAAAGCACGTCGGTGGTCTTTCAAGAGTGTCCCTATTTAAAGAAGCTTGTTACGTTGTTAAAGTTACTGATCTAATCAACAGCTACGAGAAGAAAGAAACCTTCTTTATGCTGTTCTACTTGTTTTATGGTTAACTCCATATTTTATTTTATTCGAAGCCAAAAATAAGAGAGGTGGCAGATAAACCACAAATGTGCATTATATGTTTGATGTGAAATTCCATTCTAAAGCATAAAACTGCTGTGCTTACTGCCTTCATGTCATCTTTTTTAATTCAGCAGAAAACAGTCAATCATGCTTTAGAAATATGCTGGCATAAAGGAGCTCAACATTTGTCCTATAGCAAGACTGTACTGCTACAATAAAGTGGGTGGGAGTTGTATTTCTAATGCTCTGGGAAATTGCAGGCTTTTAGCCTAACAATAACCATCAAATATAGAGTTATAGGAGGAAATGCTCCATGTCTGAGAGAAAATTTATTATTATGCTGTCCTCCTGCTGCGCCAGCAATGAGCTATGACTTTACCTCCCAGAAAGTTTGGTAGTCAGTGCAGTATTCAATTCCTGTGTGAATCCTATATTCTTCAGTGTCTGGCCATGGAATATGAAAATATTTTGTTATCCTAATGTCAAAACATCCTTTAAAGTCAATTTCTAAAAAGTTAAAGGAGGAACTAAAACAGCAGCACCAACAGAAATGTTTAAGTCACAGAAGTGAAACTGGAAGGGTATTTGCCATAAAAAGATGCACAGAAAAAAGGAGTTATGCATAGCTTTCTTTCTTCCCTAAGTATTGAGGCAGAATTTTACAAACGTGGCAAATGTAGTGCAGAATATTAAGTTGAAAAGTATCTTTCACCATGGAAAAAGGATTGCAACACCATCACCCTCAAATTAGTTTGCTTAGCTGGTTTTGATCTCATAAGAGTATAATGAGATTGAAAGCAAATCCAGAATAACTCCACTGAAGTCAAGTATTGTAACTTCAAAATACTATTTGTGTAATAAAGATTTAATTTGGATTTAATCTGATAATTCCAGTTGCTTTTATTTTTAACTACATTTAATACAGATCGGGTAAAGGTAAAACCCAAACCAGTTGTTTGTATTCTAAGGGGAATTTCTGAAAACCACTTGACAAAAGCAAGTAATGAGAGGAAGTGCTGGGCAATGTCTCTTCTTCTAATGAAATCACCATTATCGTCTATACAGAAATCATTATTTCTCCTGAAGTAACTTTGGAAGGGCTCTTGATTAATTTATTGCCAGTGGTATAGCTAGATTGAACTAAATTGCAGATTTTTATAGGAAAAAAAAAATTATTCAAGGAGAGATGCCTGGTACCTCCTGTTGCCCAATGCTACAGGGACAGGCAGGTTCTTTTAGGTAAAGTCTGAAACTAGATTGTGATTATTATATCACACACCAATTATTAGGCATTTGACCTGATCTGCAGAGGGCCCAGGTGACTAAAAGCCTAGGTAACTAAAGACTCTAGATAATAAGAAAGCTATACTGATTACTAGAAATTCTGCTTAACTGCAAGTTATGATAATTGCTAAAAATATTGTGTAACAATAAGCTATGCTAACTGCTAGAAATTGTTGACAATCATAAGCTATGCTGATAATTATTTTTTTTATGTCATAATAAAGCTCTAATTGTAACTACAACCCTGTGGCCAGTCCTCATTCTATCAAGGATCCCTAAAAGTACCTGTATGCTCCTGTAGCACTGGGTGAAACCTCTGTAAGATTCTCCTCTATCAAACTTTAATTTCGGTGGCAAAGAGCAGTTGCCTGCACAACTATTGCCACCAGTATTAACACAGTTCTAATCTGGTGGTGTACGGATCTGGTTGAACTTCTGAGGCATCTGTCCTTACATTTTTCGGAAACATGTTTCTCTAGTTGAAGTTTGCTTGCCAGATGGCCTCTGCCTCTGGCTGTCTCTTTCATTATAACAAGAAAACAAATGAATCTCAGAACTGCAGCAACAGCCTGAGATTTCTCTTTCACAAAAGATCCCAGACAGGTGTTGAAATGCTAAGACTTCCTTGAGTACGACTCTGAAGACAGGCTATTAGACTTAATATCACAGATATTAGAATTAACATTAGCTAGGGAGCGTGTTTCTGAAGAGATCTATGTGACTGTTGGATCACCATGAAAACTTCACAGTGTTTGTAAGCTGTCTTTGATAATCTCTAAAAGTGTCTGACTTGTCAAATGTACACTAGTAGGACACGAGCTGTATGGGAAATTTGACAAATACTTCCATTAACATGGGGAGCAGCGTAGCATGTCCAACAACATGCTAAACACCACAGTGGCTGAACAACCGGTATTTTACTCATTCTAGTGACCAGATGTGGGTGGGGTTTTCAATGTATGAACATGCAGTTGGACTTCTGACCACATAAGCTCTGGTCTAATTCTATTAACAGCAGTGAAAAACAATTCAGTCATTAACATGAGAAACTTTCTGTTAAGTCTGTTACCTTTAGATTGGCAAATAACTTCTAAAAAATTTCCAAGCTCTAGAAGAAGTCTCGCTACTGCACAAGAAACATTTTGAGCAGAATTTGCTTTGGCTTAAATATTAGGGGGGATTTCATTCATCCTTGAAATTACTTATTTTTCTTTGTATACATGCATGAGCCTCCCTCTGCTGGATGGTTTGTAATTTACACTGCTACTAAGATTTTCAGATAGTTGTGTTTGGACCATTAACTGTGAATTACAATTGATATTTCCAGCTTTTGCATATTTATTCTGAGAATCAGAATTTCACTTCAAGATGCTGAGAGCCTTTGGGCTAACAGCCTCTGCTCAAAATGCATTCACCCCTCCACGCAGTAAGAACATGCCTGTAATAGTTTATAGAGTAGCTGATGCATGGGAAATCTGTATCGTGTAACTTGTATGAATAGCTGTACCAAAAAGACTTTTAAAATCCTCTCTAATATTTGTCTTCAGAAGGAACCCCTGGATATTTACATAGTAAGTGATGGTACAATACTGATCACCAAGTATCACGTTTCTGCTGAGATGCTGGAAGCTGATGTTAGTAACCCTGTTTGCCTGCTAAAGCCGAAGGGAGGAAGTTACTAGTCTAAACCCCTTAGTCCTTCAGCCATTGCAGCAGGCTTGGTATAGCTATCTTACAACAAACTCAGTTGAATGGTGCTATTAATGACAGTGTGAAAATGGCACATTTTGCCTTGATCAGAGAATTATGAGCTAGTTCATAGCTGATGTAAATGTTGCCTTCTTGATTACAGGAGGGTCTCTGATATAAATGGGATCTCATGGTGGTGCACAACAGCTAAAAATGTCTCTGCTTTGCAACTACTGCAAAGGAAAGTGCAGTGCAGGAAAAGACACATACCAGACATTTCTAAGCTCTTGCAAACACTGTTTGTGACAGCAGCCCATGAGGTAGCAAGTACAAATGGGAACACTCTCAGTGCTTCTTTATCACCAGAGAAAACAACTTGGTGAAGAGTTACCCTGGGATCAGTTCCAGAACGTAATAAAAGATGTGTACCTTGCACTACAAATAGAAAGTTTGAAACATTTTGTGCCATGTGCATTGTTGTTAATCACTCTTCTAATAATATTACAAAATGATACCCCTTACTCAGGTCAGTAGCAAATAATGCCAGTTTCACACAACTGGCCACAGAAAAGACTTCCTGTTTGTTATGTTCCAGGAAAACTGTTTTAGAGCTTGTGATAGAAGGAGTGCTTACAAGGCATCTCTTGTATGTGCATCAACACATGCTTACATATTGGTACCTTTCTTACCCTAACAGAATGATCACAGACAATCAAAACATGTTTCCAGCAGTTGTGAAACTATTCCAAGTATATGGTGAAATATTTTCCTTGTACAGACATACTAGGTTCATGAGAGTAGAGTTGCTAATTAAGATAGTGGCGAACTGTATTTATAATTCTGACTATAAGCAGGAATATGAATAAGAATATACAGAGATTATGGAAAAACTTAAAAATATCTTTTCTCAACATTATGATGAAAACATATAGTTTTAACTTTCTGTTATTCATAGTACAAGCTTTCAAGCAGTAAACATACGATTTGTTACAATTTAGTGTGAGACTTTGGCCTGTTCTAAATCAGTTATCACTAAGTTGCTATTTGTATGTACACAAACTGTCACTAGCCAAAACCCTCACATATACAAGCATATCTGGCACCGCAATTGCTCCTGGGTTTATCAAAACCACTGTGTATGTCCTCTTCCTTTTGAGTAATAAATTACTGATGACAAATACTGCTTGGATGATTTTCTGCCAAATGTTACTTGATTTTTCTTTACTGTTTAGCTAGACCTACTGCCATTCCCACCTCGTTTGATAGGATTGCATTATATTACTATAGGATCAATGACTCTTTTTGTTATTCAGCAATGTAATGGAAGAAAGTCTTTAGCATTGTATCTCTTAATGAAGGAGCTGTGATTTAAAAATGCCTTGCCATGCATGTGCTGCAGCAACAGGTGGTAGCTGTTGTTTTGCATGTAAACCAGGCATACACTATTTACTATGGCATACTGGTAGGTAAAAGGATCTGCCAATGTAGTTATGTGTTTTCAGCACAGGGAGGCACTGGGGAACCATCTGTCGGTTTTTTGGCTCAGACTGCAGGCCACGGCAGTGTAGCCGTGGTGCACCATGTTCAGGGCTGAGACCCACAGAACTCATTCTGCCACATAAGGAGGTTAGATGGTTCCGACTTATATGTCAATATTGTTTCTCATTTATTGACAACTTTTAGATAAAAATCACAATGTCTTTCCCATCTTGCATATCATGCTATTTTCTAAATACTCATATTTATAGCTCTCTTAGTTCTGCTTTGATATATGTGCATTTCCAATGTTATATTCTGCTGTAACTAATACAATAAGGGCAGCACCTTGCACAACAAAAATAACTTGGAATCTGATTTAATTTTCTATGCCTCTGAAGTAGCAAAGTTTGGCAATTATATTAACAATTGGTCCTTCCGTGTAGTTTGCATTAGCATAGTTCTTGTAGTCTCTTTGAAAAGCAGATCAAATTGCAATCTCCCATGCTGTGAAGCAACATGATCAAATCAGCAGATATGAGCAGCTTCTGGGTTTTATTGAATTCCTTCAATACACAAGCATTGAGCCACTACCTTGGGCCCTAGTGTGATATGAAGTCTTGGTTTTGTGGACTTACATCAGAAAGCTTGTTAACTGTGCTGAAAGTAGAAAGATTACTAATTTTATGAGGAATATAAGGATTTTCTCGTGCTCTGTGGCAGCCACCATAGGTGTGTTAGCCAAAGAAACTGAGAGAGGAATGCTTACACCCTCAGCCACTTAGTAATTAACATACCTGTATGTTGTTCTGCATAGCTAGAGAGGCTAGCACACTGTACCATGCTGCTTTTCACAATGGTCTTGTCCAAGCATCCTTAATCTGAAATAAAAAGTAGTCAGGATTGATTCTGAGATGCTTCACACAGCTACAGTAACAGCTACTTACTAAAATCACACATAATACATTGTACAGAAAAAGTGTAATATACACAATCTTCAGTCACAGGTAATTTTTTAATCATTCCGTAATGTGATTTATTGCTTCTACAGAATCTACAGAATTTTTATTTAATATTAGAAATGGCTGTGAATAATGATAACTTCTCCATTAAATGAAGCAAATGTTTTTACTGGCAGAAGTTTCTAGCACCATTTTCTTATTATATATGCATTATAATCTAATTATGTATGGATTTTAAGAGACTTTAAGGCTAATAGACTCTGAAGTCATCCAATCTCATATTATTCTTACATTTGACTCTTCAGTCTAATAACATGATCTGGGTTTAGGCATTCTTATTTCTTATGTTCTAGTATTGAGTCAGACCAAAAAGTCCTTTCAGCAGCCAAAACCAGCTGCCATGGGAAGAACATAAGGACAAGCCACATACTTGCCCCACATACTCTCTGCCATTTAGCCAATTACAGCTGAGGAGTTTCCTAAGCCAGGTATGGTTTCTGCATGTTTTGTAAAGCTTTGTGGACATTTACTCTGTAGGCTTTCTAAGTCTGTCCTTGATTTGGTGTAAACTTTTAGCAGTGCAGTTTTGGTACATGCTATGTGAAGAAGCACCTCCGTTTTTTTTTGTTTGCTGGTCTCCTGTTAGCTTTGTCTGGCCCTCACAGTTCATATGTTGGAAGAAACAGTGAATAGTTGATCCCTGTTCATCCTTTTCACAGTCCTTATTTGATTAAACCCTACATCTGTCAGTGATTCCTTATTTCCAGACTGAAGAGTTCTTGCATACATCATCAATGCCTATATAGAAACCATTCCACACTTTTAATCATTCCTGTTGCCTTCTCTCCTCATTCAGTTCTTTTATATTCTCTTTGAAACAGAGCAACACACTCGCTCTGAAGTTCAAGAGTTCAGGTAAACTGCAGTGTTCTGCAGGGGGAGAATGAAAGAAACTAAGTTTCGTGGAGGTGTAATATCCCTCATTTCAAGTCTGTTTCACCCTGCTACAGTGTAAAAAGGAGGATAGCTTGGATGTCAGTACTTCAACTACTGTCAAAAATATTCTTATTGTTTTGAAAATTGGGGATTAGTTTAGTTTAGTTTACGTTCAAACCACAAAAATAATAATTTGTGCTTTTTTGCCTCAATCCCAGTCTGTGCTGTAGCATTTAGAAGACATTGTTCCAAAGGTCACTGTGTCATTCTTCCTTCACTTAGTCCAGATGCTCCACAATCATAGAATTCCTCATGTGATGCAATTACCATGTAATCCTTAAACCACAGGTTGTCCTCTGTCTGGTAGAGCTTTGTATCTGTTTGCTGTGTCCAATTTCATGCTTAAACCATTAAAAGTCAAGTACCATTTAAATATGCCGTTATTTCGTATTGTGTGAAAACCAGTTTTAACTGTGTTGTTTTTTCTTGGTAGCTTTGTGCCTTCTTATACCCGTCTGAGAAGCATTTCTCCTCAATGGTATTGAATGGTTTATCTTTAATATCTGTTCTTTCCCTACACAGAAACTGTGTGACTACTTTTTTCACGATTGCTGGTTTCCTGTCTTTTGAGTTGCTATATATTAACCAATTTGTGTGGTATCCGACCACAAAACTACTGCAACTATTGCTACAGCTCTGCTGCCTTGGTTCCCCTTCGTATTAGCTGGATGAACTTCATGTTGGTATAGCAAAATGTTTGCTATGTGTAATAAATCTATACACAGAGTGCTGGTTTGGGGCATATTTTGAGGTCTGTTACTGTGTGAAAAACAGACTATATAGTAGAGAAAACTGGGCTAGACACCAATGCTGAGTGTCAGTTGCTCAAATCATTAGCTTCCTCCCTCTGATAAATCACAGATGCAGTCACAAACTTTATCCAAATTCTAGTTCTCTGATTCAGGTTTTGAACAATGTTAGGTTGAATCTATAGTTTAGGAGGATTGCTAGGTTACTGCTTATCATCCTGTAGTACTATCTTCTATACAAGGTTATACAGACATCAAGAAGAAAACTCCAAAGCATATAAACCCAGAATTTAAACAGACTTTCAAACAGAACTTAAATTTTGAAAACTGCTCGCCCTTTCTATGTTATCTGAGAGCAATCACCTTCCGTAAGCTTGCCAAAATGAGGAAATATCCAATAAAATGGAGTCAGATATACTCTTTGAGAGAATTTTTTCTCCAGCTCAGCAAGGCATCTTTGCAGCCCACGAACACAGCAAAACTTTTCACAAGTTATGTTAGGATGAGGTCTAAGCAGAAGAGTGAAATTGCCTCACAATGGTATATCCTTTGACAGGAAATCATGAGACCAATTTATCTGCCACAAGAAAGCTCATACAGATTTCTTGCTTTCAGCAGAAAATTTGCTTTTATGTCACACGATAGCAGTATGTATTTTCTGCTGCTTCTTCGGCTTGTAATCTGAGCAGCTTCACTTCCAGCTGCCAAACACTGACAGCCAAATCACTTTCACCATACCATGAAGCTCTTAGGAGTATTAGTCTAGTAATGTATTGGCAACGCAGCGTGGTAGCAATATTTAAAGCATCCTAAGCTGTTTATAGCATATTAATAAAAAAAAAAAAAAGTAAAAAAAAGTTTACCCACTAAATCCACTTTCCTAAAGCACTATGTCCAGACTGTCTCTGGGAAGCTTCCCCTTTCCAACGTGTCCACAGATGTCTCTAAAATACCATTTTGCAGTTTAAAACATGATAGGTTAGTTCACTGCCCTCTGTTCAAAATGCTCTTCACTCAGTGTTAATCCTAGAAGTGAAGTGTTAAATGAAATGGTGGAATTATATTAGAATTGTCATTTTTTACTGTCCTTGTATTATTTTCCCACTAGAGCTATCAGAATAATTGTCCTGATTTAAGTTTGATCCTAGCTATGATTTGAATAAAAGGATTAGAATGATGACCTTCAAAATTCCCTTCCAACCCTGATTTTCCTACAATTATGTTTTTGCACTGACACGTTTGACACAGCCTGACACAATGCTACTCACGATGCTGCTGATTAAACCGTTTTCCCATGATTAACCATTCCCAGCTGCCTGTGTCCCCCAAACTAGAAGGGAAGTATGTCCTTACAGGAATCATCAAGCAACAATTTTTAACTTAACACGCCCAAAGGATGGGACAGTAAGTGTCTACACAATTTAGATGCATGTATAGGCTACCTATCTCTTTCATTGGGAAGTGATATCAGCCAAACAGCAGATCAGGCACTTACTTTTACATGCACTGACAGCTGAAGCTCAGATCTTAACAATTAATTTTGCTAATCTTGTTAATTTTGTTTGGTTTTTTAATGAAAGAAACTTTGGTAAAATCTGGGTCTTTCTTATTTGTTTCTTACCTGTAGTCAGTTTCCGTACTCCTGTCCAGTTTTTTGATGTGATCATCTGGATTTAAAGGATAGAAAATAAATGGGTGGTCTATGTACATTACATCTCCACACCTAAGAAGACCATTTGCTTTATAGATGCATCTGTTAGTGGGATTACATACATGTTTCAGATCCAAAGAGCCATAATTATAAAATGAAGAAAAAAACCCCAACTTTACACATCCCTTAAACTCAGTTACACTTTCATCAGTTCATTTTTTAATGCACTCACTAAAGAGGAACTCTCAGGTTGTTTCTTATAGGCTGCAGTGAAGTCTCTCAATAACTATGATCAGGGTCAGATCTTTTTTCCTTCCTTTAGTGTTTGAACAATTTAGCCCTGAAAATGAGTGAGTGAAACCTTAATGAGACTAGATAAAGACCAACATTCCCCTCAGTAAGTTACTAAATGACTAACATCGGTTTCAGTTCTTCTGGATGCACTTGTGTTTCCAGAAATGGATTCACTTTTGTCAGTAAACACTTGGATCTAGCAGCAGCAGTGTTGTGTCTTTTCAGTTTGAACTAGCAAATTTCCTAAGCCCCGTATTTCTCAGCAACTCCTCTGACACCCTGCCCAACTGGGATACCAAAGAAGGTGTGACACTGAATGAAATTGCTTATTAAACAGAAGAATAGTGGTCTCCTTGCCTTTTCATTATATGTGAGCTAGAATCCTGAAATGCTGCTGTTTGACTCATGCCACATGACAAACAAGATTTCTTTTGCTTTCCTGGACAAGTATGTCACTGTGCCCTGGCCACTCCTACAGTCTTCTAAGACTTGTTAGCCTTACAACAGCATGCTGAATTCTTTTTCTCCAAATCTTCTCTTCACCTGAAAAGTATCTTGCCTGCAGATCAAAACCACCTTGTTAGCTGTCTGCCTCAGAGGGTGCAAACAGTTTCTCTGCACAGCAGAAAATGCCAAGTTCTATCACTCACGCAACATGCTGGGAAGTTGTTGTAATTCATGCGAACTTGTGCAAAACATAAGCTGTCCCTGAGGGTTCAACCTATTCAGTTTTCAACACAACATCATTTCAAATCCTTTTCCCCATATATTCTTCCTACACAAAATCCTATCTCCCTTTTCCATCTTCCTGTGCCACCTTTTATTATTATTTTTTTAATTCCATATTTTGCCTAGCTTCAATTTCAAAATTCTTCAGAGGTCCAACCCAGAACACTAACTCTGAGTAAATCTTGAGTAAAACTCCCAGTACCTGAAATCCCAGCAATCTTGCTATGAATTTCTCACTCGCAGATTCTAAAAAAATTCTCTTTGACTGAGGAGGAATTCTGCAATTCAGCTTGTTAGCCATTAGATCCTCACAATTTACTGTGAAGCCCTATTACATGGATGATTTACAAGGACGAATTGATTTGCTTTGGCAAAATGTGAGCCAAAAGAGTAATAAGATATCTTTAATACAGATTAAAGGTTTGAAGATAGGAGAGATGACAGTGATGGGATCTATTAATTGTGGCTATTCTACCTTGGCAAACGGCTAGGCTCTGATGTTCTAGGTTGATGCTCATGCAAGCCTGCATTTCTGTACTCCCACTGACCAGTTGCTCTCTTCCCTTCTTTCTGACCCTGTTCCCCACTGTAACCAAATTTAGCCTGAAAGACACTGAGGAACCTATTTCAAGCCTTGTTTACTGTCCTAATGCTAGGCAGCAGCAGCATGGGGAACAGTATGTAAAGTGCTGAGGAAGCAGGGAGAAGGGAAAGGAAGGGGAAGTATCCTTGCAGCCCTGGCTCAAACACGTCAGATTGTGTTCTGGGACTGCACTACTGCAACTACAGCCTGAGTTAACAAGACCAGTGACTTTCTAAAAAGTCTGCTAACCCATCCAACATTTGAAAAAACATATCTGTGCTAAAGGTAAGAAGTCAATATCCTCTTCAGGCAGTCCAGAAGTGGAACCATCCTCTGGCTAATTTCACAAAACCAGGCTATAAATTGAACTGAATGTCTGGCATATTTATGGGATCTTCTATATTTAAAGTTTTACTCTGAAGAAATACTATTACATAACCCAGTGTTGCTATTAGAAAAATGCACACTCAGCTCTTAAGAAAAATACTTGTTTATGACTGTCCCCCTTTCAGGTCAGCTGCAACATGTAAGTATTATTACAGGTCTGTCACAATTGTACTAAACCCAAAATACGTTGTAAAAGTATGACTGACTTCAACTGGGCCTCAAACCATTCTTGAGAAAGAAGGGATTAAACTTGCTTTTTGCCTCCTGAGTTGAGTTGCAAGGGCTGATCTTTGTTTAAAAAAACCTAAACAATTATCTTGATCTGTGGACAGTGAAGAAAGATCATACTGGTGTGCGCTTTTATTTTACCACTTCTTTTTCAAAATAAAGTCATGAGTAAACAATGGCCAGGATGCCTAATGATGTAGGAAAACTTAGAAGGGTAAATCTGTTGTGTCAAGGAGCACTGGAAATCCTTGTGGTACAGAGAAAATAATTATTAGGGGGCTGGGGCAATTCCCAGGTTCTTTAGAAAAAATCTGTATTCTCTTAATGAAGCTTAAAACCAAACAAGTCCGCTGTTCTGAATGTGAACTTTAAGAATTGTCTACTTGTGGCAAATGAAAACAAAATGTATAGCTCTTGTCTTCCTAAGTGCCTTACACCCCTGTATACGTTAGTTTTTATCAATGCATAGGCTTATGGAGGTTTTTGGGTAGGCCTGACTTCTCACCAGTTGATTCCTTCCTGGCCTTGGGCACAAGATCAAAATTGTGCATATGAACATCACTTATTTAAAGCTGAATACTTGGGCTAGTCTGTGATGTTGGAAGGAAAGAAATATCACAGCTCTGTATTATAATATTTTCCAAAGACAAAGAGAATTTAGGGGAACTCAAGAAGAGATGTCATAGTGGTATCTTCAGGAAAAAATGAGATGGGCAGCAGACACTGTCTATACACTCAGTAACAACGAAGATGATTCAAGGAAATCACTGAAAATTGACCCAAATATCTTTTGTATACATGATAATAAGCATCTTGTTAAGTCTTTTGCCTTCTTTCTTGTCTAAGCGGCTTCTGCAAGTATCTATTTCACTATGCACATTTTCATTAAGGCTGGATTCTGGGTCTCAGGGATAACTTGTACTGGTGTAAAGTCAAATGCAAAAATTAGGATGGCTGGTAAAATCCTGTGAGGTGGTAAAGTTAAGACAGCACATTTCTGAGAGATATAAATGATAATGGTTGTGTTAACATATTCTGAACTTGGTGAAATCCTGAATGAAACATGTTAAAATGGGGACAGTGATGACACGGGCTTCTGCCTACAGTGTAGATCTGCGCCAACACTTTGCTTGCCTTCACATCTTCCTTTGAAACTTGCTGGTTTTCTACTAGTGTGACTAGCTCAGTGCAATCATGCCTGGGGGTATTTGAGCCAATACAAACACTACTTAAATGGCAAAGATCAGAAGCAAACAGAGAATTCTGTTCAATCAAATAAAAGATGTTTAAGCAAATATTAGTTTTCTAGAAAGGATTGTTTCTTCTAAATAACCAGCGTGCACACTCATATCCAATTCACAGTTTTTGTCAAGTTGCCAGTGCAAGCCCTCAAGGAGACTTAAACAAAGATAACGCTAATGATATTGTAGTTTCTGGTGTTTAACCTAGCTTGTTTCTGTTGGGATTTTTTGAAAGAAGTAAGAATATATTTTCCTAGAAGACTGATTATGTACATTAAAAAAATTCTCTAAAGTGGTAATAAACTGGCCTCTAGAGTACGAATAATGACTTTTTCCACCTCATATATAAGTGAAGAAGGTACAGTACTGCTTTTGTCAGTAGTTTCAACTGTAACAACTTCTTTTTTTTTTTCATTTCTTGTAACTTTGGATACAAAACATGTGAAGGAAGCAGTATACAGCATGTGCTTTGTATAATAACAAGCTTGCTGGCATTTTACTGGCAGTTCAGACTTGTAGTTGGTTCTGTTATTTCTTGAATTTGCCTTGGATGATGATGATGATGACTAGTAGAATTCTGTCCTGTAGCTGCACATGGTCATGTTCCTGAACTGCTGTTAATCTACAAATGCCCTGCTGGTAAGGACTGCCCTTCTAATGGCTCTTAGAAATAGTTACACTATCTCGATTAATAGCAAGGTATCATCAACTGTAAAGCAATGCTAAGGGACCCTTCAGTGTGTCAAGGTTCTTTGCGTTCTTCGTGTGACAATAGAACCAGGCACTCAATGTGAAAACAGAAATTTGCTGTGCATATTTGAACAACCTTACGAAGGGAAAGAGCTTAATTTACTTTGGTTTTTTAATGTGAATGATCCTGATCTCCCACAAGGAGACAACAAAAGAAATAACTAACATACACTGCTTGATTCATCAGCTGAAAGACCGTTACCTAGAGTCTGGGCTTGCAGAGCAGGAGAAATAGCAATTGTGTGCTTAGCAGGCTTTCCCTAGAGAAAAGGAAGGTGGAAAGGTTTTTAGAGAAGTGCGAAGATATTCCCAGCTACCAGAACAGCATAAAGGTTTGTAAAAGAAACATTAAGATTGGTTTGAAGTGAGTATAGATATGTCTGTGTGATATCTTGAGTAGAATCAATAAGGCAAGGTTGCAAAAATTAAACATACATGATATTCAAAGACACAAGTAAGAGCAATCAAACCAGTAAATGCTGACAAATGCAGTGTTTACATCAAGACCGAAAGGCCTGCGCTCTGAGCCGCCTACAACAGAAATGCCTTATCAGCAGACCTGCCTTCTGGGTACGAGTGGCAACAAGTTTATAGTAAGTCATATCTCTTTCTGTTAGCTCAGCAGGAAGACAGTCAGATACTTCAAAAGGAGGGAACAAAGACAACAGGTAACAATTTACAGAGGGTGAAATAAAAGTGAGACCAAAACAAAAAAAAAATCACACCATAATAACTCCCTCCTAAAAGGCACAGAAGATCTGTCCAGAAACTGCTCACAAGATGTAGTGAGGACCTGACAGCTGGCATTCCTTGAACCTCATGTCATAGCACAAGTGATCCTGCCCTGACTATTTGGACATGTGCAGGGGTATAAAAGAATGACTTGAGTGACTGAAATCAGTTTTCATTAAGTAGTTTTACCCTTCCACAAAGTCTTTTGCTATGTTTTGTAACATTTCATTCCTACACGGGGCTCGATGTTGCAATCAGTTTTAGTCAGTCATACTTGTACAACCTGTAGTTTGTTTTAGTAGGGGGTAATTTCAAGTCAGCACTTGCATGGTGACTAAGCACCTGTCTTTGGGACATGCCTTTGGGTTTGTTGGATGTTGACGCCTTTCCACACACTGTAAATATACAAGGTGTGGCAGCTGCCTTGAAAAAAGTAAGTCTAGATTTAGACTTAGCCTTAGTTTCCTTGAGTGATTTATTGCATTTTCTTCCTCTGTCTTGTAACAGGAGGATGTGTCCTCCTCCTCCTCCCATGTCAGCGCCAAGCCACCTCCCATCATTTTTCCAAACTCCTGTCAATCAGTTGTGTATCTGTTCTACCAGATCCTGCCTTCACACAGAGATCTTTTTGACATGTCTTTCTGCAGGAATTACAGATGTTGTTGAATAATGAATTCAGTGAGGCAAGAATTTGATACTTTACAGTGCATGCAGGAGTTACCAAGTCAATGAGTACTTTTCTACTCCTGTGTTTTCATTTGTGATATTGTTCATGCGAGTGTATTAACTATTCAAGTGAGGAATATTTCTGAAAATTAGTAGACACATTGAGGGATGTAGGAAGCTGTGAAGCAGACACTGCAGTGCCCGTGTTGCAATGTAACACTGTTGGAAATAGCTGTACTCTGAGCATTTGTTGGTAAGCCCGGGCTCAGAAAGTGTTACTACATCCACAATGGGAGCAGATTTATGACTGAACCAAGGAAACCTTGTACTGCCCATCAGCGCAACCACAACTGATCATGAGATGTGACTACACCGATTCCAAGCACCATTTTTCCCCCTGTTTTGTTTCTGCTTCTGTGGATACCTTTCTTCCTTCCCCTCCACAACCAGACACCCACCAACGAGACATGGAGCACCTAACTCCTACTAACTGGTATTGCCAAAGCACAAAGGCTTATACCCTTTCTGGTTTAAAATTACTGTAATTACAAGTCTACTTGTTCTTGTTATGTGTATAAAGGTCTAACGATTTTTTTTCCAGTATTGCCAAATGCCTGATCTTGATGACAGTCTGTACCAATTAGCTGTCACGTTAGTCTGGCATTGCCTGAAATACAGCTATACCCATAAGCTTTTATATCAGATGCTCAATCTCTTGGCTATGTAATATTAAAATTCCCAGCTTTGCTGATTATTTTTGGTTTTCCTTAAACCATTCTGACCACGACTCCTACATGCTACTTATTTTTAGACGTAAGTTTTGCAGCAACAGCCCCTTCCTTCACGCGCAGCAACCACAGCTGCAGGTGTAGCAACTTGAGACAAGGGTCCCCCTCTCGAAGTGCGTGTGCCAGCAGGGACCAGAGGCCCCGGCCGAGACCTGCGGGGTGCCCTACCTGCCCGGGGTGCCCCGCGTGCCCTGAGTACTCTACCTGCCCGGGGTGCTCCGCCTGTCCGCTCCGCCTCGCACGGGCTGGGCCGGGCCGGGGCCGCGGCAGCCGGGCCCTGCGACAGGCGACGGGGCGGCCACATTTACAGCGGTTGCTGCGGGGCTGGGCACCGCGCAGGGCCGTGGGGGCGGGGGCGCGGCGGGGCTGCCGGCGGCAGCGCGGGGAGCCGGTCCCGCCCGGGCCGCTGCGGGAGGCGAGGCCGCACCGGTCGGGCCCTCCGCGCTCGGCTGGTGACGCCTGCGGGGGCGGCGCCGCTGCCGCCGGGGCGGGGCGGCCCTTTTTCGGCCGGGCCGGGCGGCGGGGCCGCACTCCGGGCGGCCGCGGCAGCCCCGGCGGAGCGACTGCGACGCGCCCGGCGCGGGGTGGCGGTGGCTCCCGGCCCCGGGGTTATGCGCTGGGGTGATGGTCCCGCCGGCCGGCGCCAGGCTCCTCCCGCTCCCGGGCGGGAGCCCCCTCCTCAGCCTCCTGCTGCTGCTGCTCTGCCCCGGCGGCGGGTGCCTGCCGCGCCGCCGGCCCGCGGGGCCGCCCGTGGTGCTGGGTAAGAGCCGGGGGTCGGCGGTGGGTGCGCCGCGGGCCCGGCCGAGCCCGCTGTCGCCGGAGGCGGCGGGCGGCCTGGGGGGGTGCGCGCCCCGCCCGGCCCAGCCCGCTGCCAGCGGCGTGTTCCGCCGGGCGGGATCGCCCCGGCTGGTGCGGTACCGGGGGGCGCCGCCGCTGCGCACGGAGCCGCAGCTCCATAACGCTGCCCGACCCGGCAGCCAACGCCAGAAATGCAGGCCCGGGGCCGGGGGTTGGCAACACGGGGGGTGGGGGGGCACGACCACGCTGGCAGTGTGGGGTGGCCTCTGTTTTTCGGTGGGTACGGGAAGAACCGGGCTGGCTTAAATATATTTTTAGCTCGTTAACTAAAGCCAGCCTGTCGCTTCGTACGTTTTTGCTCTGCGTCAACCTTTGGTGGCAGAAGCTGCAGTCGGAGGGGGAAAGGGGAGGGAGCGGGTGTTAGAGCAGTCAAACTACAAGTATTTGAAAAATAATATGCATATTCCATCGCTTGACATAAAATGACTGTTGATTACTGGCCCATTGTTTCACCTGTTAATACAAACAAAATACTTTCTAACAAATACATAGAAAGTATTCCTCTAATTACCAAGTGATATTTGTTAGATGCTTTTTGTATCCGTTGATAGGAATCAGAAATAAATTTTAAATGTTTTAGTAACTTTACTACGTAACCTGTAATTCCTCTAATACATTAAGTGCGTTTGGTGGTACTGGTGTCAGTAGTCTGTCCTGTGAATGTACTCATGTGCTGTATGTTCTTATTATGCAACTGATCTCGATGAGGGAGAAGACAAAAATAAAATGGGAAAAGGATAATCATAGCATGATGTTCAGTTTAAGCTCCTCTTATTTACAATAATTTAGGCTCTGCTGTTGACTTTATTCCTACTGTTACAAACTTTTGACAAAAAAGGGTAAATGTTAAACAAGAACTCTTTTAAAGATGCTGCGTATCAGGGGACTCCCATGTACAAATTCACAAGTCTTAAGAGATGGCTGAACTAACTGAGAGGCTGTAGATTCTGAAGTAGAAAATGCAAAAGGATGTCTTAAAGACGCTGCAGTTAAAATGCAAACAAAAGTTCTTGGGTCCTGCCTGTGAAAGCTGGAAGCAATCTGTTATCCCATCTTTCAGCTCTGTAATGCTGGGGTTTAGCAATAAGATTTGGCAATTATTCCACTGCAAGCTTCTTGATGAACAGGTGATAGTGTTTTATCACTCATCCAATGTTCAATTTTAGCTATGAAGGAATCAAAGGCTACTTAAAAGCAATTGGGATAAAAGGATACTGATTATAGAAGCATGGAGTTACTACTGATGGATCTATTGCAAGTATCTATGTTCCCTAAGGATGCTTTTAGAAACTGTGGCTGACCTACATTTTGCTTTCCTAAGAGACATTCTGATAAATACTGCGTGGCTGAGCATACGTTTATCAGTGAGGGGTTTAAAACACAGATTTTCTGTAGCATTTGATGACAATTCACTGTAACAGCAAGAACTTGCATCTCTTCCTATTCTAGTCAGCATCTGTGGTTTAAAATTTGCTGTTCGCTGCTGCCCAGTCCTGGCCTGTCCAGAAAGTGAAGATTCAATAGTTTTTAACATAAATAACTTTTCTGGGTTGTTGGTACGTTTGAGAAAGTAGGCACTCTTTGCCGTAACTTCCTACTGTAAAATACTATGGGTTTTTTTATGTATAGAAATGACTGACATTGTAAAGGCACCTGCACTAAGAGCTTAGCTTCAATTAGACATGACATGGGCAGTGAAGGTCAAACAAATAAAGGAGGAGTGACTGGTGGTTACTCGCTGGTTCTGTATGAAATGTTCTCATCCTGGTGCTAGTTAACTTCTTGTGACCTTTTCTTCACCCTTCTTGCGTATGTGACATGTTAAGATAAGCTTTTTAGGAATTACTGAGATGAGGATGGTAGGAGGGTTTAGGAGAATCGTTTGGGGAGGCATTCTAAGTGCTAGCCTAACAGGTGTTTGGGAAAGGGGAGAAAAACACATACTACATTGGAATCACAAATGCAAAAGGAGATTCAGAGGTATATGTAAGGGTACATTATACAAGCCTGAGATGGTTTTGGAGACCATGCAAAAGGGAGATGCAGAGCTGGTCCTCCTGACTTAACAGGCTGCCATAGAGACCCTTAATTCCTCACACGATGTGTTCTGTTTTTAAGTAGGGTTTTATCTTGTTGTAAACATGGCCTGGTGATCTAAACAGTCACTCTTAGTCTGTTTGGAAGTTAAAACTTAAGTAGAAAGGGGAGTTAACAAGTTTGATCTTATTCTATGCATGGCAAGTAGGCCATCTGCTCTTACGGAATAAAGAAAGAAGGAATGCTGGTGAAAGGAATGTTGTCAACATAATGACGACTTCATAAATGTTTTAGACCAGTGATGGTCACAAGACCCAGTGTAACTTGTTCTCATATTTTTCATGTAATCACCCCACTTGCATTTGCAACCTGTGCTTACCCAAGTAACGGAGGAGGAAGTAGAGTAGTAGCTCGCAAATATGGGAACTCATCTATATATGGGTAACTTCGTCCTGCTCCCAAAGTACTAACAAAACCACTGCTTCTAGGAATGTCAAATCTGAAAACAGATGAGCTGCTTAAATACAACCTTGTAACTATTGGCTGTAGTTGTGGTGGCAACAAATTGTAGATTTGTGGAGTCCCTGCACTGGCTCAGGTGAAGGGTGTTCTGTGAAACAGCCAAGCCAATCTAATAGCTCATTAGTGCTCCCCCAGCTTTCCTTTGTGCCTGCTTGTTGGCCACTTTGTGGAGTTACTTGTTTTGCTAAAGCAGGAAAAAATGAACCTGTTGAGGAAGCAGTGATTAATTTTGTAGTTGAATTACCTTAATGGAGCAGCTGGTACAAGGAATGTGGAGAGCAGCACCGATCCATTTGGATTAGGTTATTTTTTAAGCTGGTCTGTGCGTCATCAAATGGTGCTTTAGTAGCAGGAGCTACTATGCCTGAAGATCATGTTTGTACATAGCAAGGGAGCAAGAGCAGGGACCAAACTGACATGGGCAGTAACTGACAGCAAAATACTGCAATGCTGTGGCTCAGTTTCCCCAGAGATTTAAACAACAAAGCATCAAAGGGTAGTCATATAATAGCGGTACTGGAGAAGAAGCATGAGAGTCAAAGTCAAAACCTTACTTCCAGAGTCCTGCCTGAAGGCTTGATATCAAAGCCACAAGGCTCATTAAAATGTAAGCTGATTGTCTTGGAGTTCCTCCCAAGTATGTTTGGGGAAAAGGAGGACTACTTAAGATACTGAATTACTTTCATGCTGCGCTTTTTTTTGTTGTTGTTTCCTATTCAGCCAGCACAATATATTCACACAGTAAGATCTCACTTAAGAACCAGGGCAACCTACCGAAAACCTCTGCTCTACTGACAATACCTACTAAAAATTGGTGTATATATATGTATATATTCTGTGCAAGTACTTCTGGGTATCTGCTTCATGTTTACATGCAATTATAATACTTTTGCGCTTCTCTTATCGGTTTAGTTATGTATTCAACACGCTTGCCTTCTAATGTTCACGGTAAGTTTCTTTATTTTGTGGCTGTTCTTCCTCCTTCATTTTCTCATATAGTCCATCGATAGTCACTGCATACTATCTCATGTCTTATCAATTTTGGGAGCTGATAACCTTATAAGATCAGCAGCGGATTCACTGAACTCTTTACCTTTTAGAGCTGACTCAACACAATTACTATATCAATGTTCTGATACCTTCTGCAAACAATTTGTCAGGTACTTGGCTAAAGTTTTCTAGAAAGACACCTAAATTAAGTTTGTTAATAATTGATTTACATGCAAAGGAGGCTTGCCTGTGAATTCCTGCTGACTACTAATTGAGGTGTGTGTGTTTGAATGGTCAGCTGGCTAGATGTCAGGAGTGATTTAAATGTTTATGCCTCATGTGATCTGAGGTATCTAGAAGTATCATGTGAGATGTTGTTTGCTTTCTTGTTCCTAATTTTAAACACAAGCATTTTCTGTGGCAGTCTATCACTGAGTCTATGAGCTACTTTGAGAGGTTCTCCTTAAAGAACTTGGTCAGAGTTTGAAATTTTCCAGAAAACTTGGTTCATTTTAAAGGAAGGGTAAATTATAGAACCAGAAAGATGACAGTTGAGGAAATCATACCAGTTTAAAAGTTATGATAGTTGATATACATCCAAAGGCATTTGCATTGCAGAGAATACTAAAAAACCCAGTATCAATTGATGGCCTTTTTGCCACAAAAAGAATAGCTCACCACCCCCATGTTATTATATAGGTACTATTTTTTCTTTTTCCAAATTAAATTTAAGATTCTGCTATTCATGGCTTTTTTTGAATGTCCTTTTTTTTTCTTTTCTTTTTTTTTTTTCTTAGTTTCCTGAGTGGTATTAAGGCAAGTCACTTTCCAAGCTGCAATTTGCTTACTGTCTTCTGCTGAGAACTGTGAATAAGTCATTGAGACTTAAGGATAGCAATAGGCAGGAGTATCAGTATATCATAAAGCTAGTTATTGTAGTTCCCAGACTTGGAAAAGTCTGTAGCATCTTTAAAATTCTCAAGTGAAACTTGTAAATGTGCTTTCTGTAAGGTTTAACTAAACAGGCACAGATCCCAGAAGCAGATCTACTAGTTTTGTCAGGGCAATAGAGAAAAAATAAAATGCCAGCAAAGGATACTATAATACTGGAAGTGAATTGGGCTTATTGATGTATTAGAACAAGTTCTGTTGGGATTGCAGTCTTTGTGGAAAAATGAGGATATGCTAGAACTGATAAATCGTCAGATCTGATGGAAACAGGTTTTTTTTCTGCTAAATGTGAAATCTCATTATATTTCTACATGTTGCAGTTCAGAAGCCAATACCCATATTACACAACTGCAAATGAGGGAAGCAAGGGTTCTGCTTGAGATCTTTTCTTGGATGTCCAGTTCTCTAGCGCTGATGTATTTTGCAGAACTCCACTCACCAGTTATTTTGTATGTTTACCGGGCCAGTCTGCAAGTTTTTAAAAGTAAGAACTTGCTATAATGTTTCAAATGTAAAAGGTTTGGAAACTACCAATATTGGTAGATGAGAGGATGAGGAGAAAAGGTCTTACGAATTACTCTGCCCACAGATGCTTTCTGTATATGGTCTGAAAGTAAAGAGAAATGTTTTTTTTCTACTGCTCTCAAATAAATTCCATCACAGACAATTCAGAGGTATGTCCTTACCCTACAGAATTAATCTTCAATGTGATATTTTTTTAACTTGTTACTTATCAAAAAGCTACGAAGTAGTTCTCCAGCCAAAATGTAAATCATTAACAATGTTTAATTGTGTGGAGTGAGGACTGAAGATCTTGCATGTTTCTTTCCATACTCCCAAAAATGAAAATTTGCATTTTATTCCCTATAGCTTCATCATGAACTCTTTAGCTTGCAGAAAATAATTTAGAAAATTAACCTAAAGTTGTGAATTACAGTGATTAGCAGTTACACTGTTAATAAGGAAATGTTAAACCTGAACCCCACCCCCTCCCTTTTTTTTTTAATCCCTGCTTTATAAGCAAACAGGCATCACAGCTGTACATGTATATGAAACACTACTTTCTTAAACTCGAGTATTGTATCTCAGTAAAGGTGGAACTAGCCTCTTATCTTTTGTTTAGAATTACATAAAATTACCACTCTTCCACTTGTTCCTTATCTCTAGAGTAAAAATTAGTATGTAATGTTTCTCATCTTCTGCTCTGAATTGGACACAGGAGCACAGCCTCTATTGTCAAGAAGCTTGGGGATAAAATATCTTAACTAAATTGAATTTGCAGCTAATCTAAGATGACTCCATGAAGTCAGAGTATGTGGTTTCCTGTTTTCAGTACTCTTGTTGATAAATGTATCTTCATCATAATTTTAAACTTCTTCAGTTGTGAGTCTTCCTACTCTGAGCAGGCATGCTTATGATTATTTGAGTGCTGTTTGGAAACCTCAGCAAGTCTTAAAACTGTGATACTCCACATGTTTGTCTAAGTCTTTGAAAGGTATCTTTGCTGAAAGAACTTGATTTTTACCCAAGGAAATGAGATTCCAGGGTAGAACAGAGTGTCACTCTTCTACTTTGTTTTGCATTGAAACTGAAGACAGAATCAACCTGTTCTGTCCTTGGCAGATCTGCTGCTGAGACTGGCCAGCCATGAATGATTGATATAAATAGAATTGCATTCTGCTCATTTTCTAATTAAAAGCACTGATACAGCACAGGCACAAGACTGTGGAAAAGCTGTTGCCTTACAGTTCTATAAGCAATAACTAAACAGCATTTTGTGAGGTTACAAGACTGAACTTCAGTAAACTTTCTAGGGTGTGATGCAATACTATAATCTCCCTTACTATGCTTTCCAGTGTATCAGAGTCCTTGAAATATGACCTAAAATAAACTGCGGTCAGCTACTGGGTCTTTTAACGTTTCACTTAAGACTACAGAAATAAAAACACTAAAAACCTAATGAGAAAGTAGGGGTAGTTAATAAAGAAATCCTGAGGTATACCTCTTGGGGGGGGGGGGGGGGGGGGCGTAACCTGCAGTGGCTGAAGGTTGTAACAGCGTGGTTGTCCAGGTCTATAGTCTGAAGTTCTGCCCTTTTTTCAGTTCTGCAGTAAGTGTTTCTCTGAGAGCATATCTGTTTTTCCAGTTAAATTGGGTTTTCCACTAAAAGGTATTATCTCTTTCTTTAAACCATTACTAAGTATGAGTGTTCTAGAGAACTCTAACTGTTTTGATTAAATAATTTACTGAAGTGGGAAGCAACTGTATGGGTAGGTCTGCATTAAAACACTAAAAATTAAACATTGCCAAGTAAAATAGGATACAGTTATACACTCATCCAAAAAGATGGGGATATGTGGAGCTGAAGGGGGGGGGGGGGAACCCTTAAGTACCTAATGCCTATTATTTTTTTTTTTTTCTAACACAGAGTAACTTTCAGTTGCTGGAGTATCTTTTGCCTTTCTGTTCTTGAGGAAAAAATGGTTAAACATAACAGAATGTTAAGAAGTTTCTCTTGAAACTTGCTGCTGAAAATTAAGAGCATTTTTTAAATTTCGTTCTAATTTAGAAATAAAATTCCTGTCTCCATCTAGTGTTTAAAAGAAAGGAAAATAAAACTTCATCAAGGGAGTACTTGTATTTAGTATATGCCTTAAGAACAGTGCACTTCAGAGAGCATGCAAATACAAGACCCTTCCCTCCAAGTGTTTCTCACGTAATGTATCAGGAGAAAAAAAAGTGAAGATCAAAACTGTTGTTGCATCCAAACCTGAATGTAAAAGAGATGAAACTATGTATCTGGATTATTATGTTAGCCAACTAAATCTTATGTAGCAAAAGTGTGCTTGGAGGTGAAGAAGTGGGGAAAAAAAATACAGAGCTGCTTTCACATTTTCATGTCAAATTGCTACTTTGTGGGCAGCTGTTTAAAAAGAACAGGAAGATTTGCATGTGCAGGTGTAGTATTCTGAAGAAAAAAAGTCTTTCAGAAAGATTCAGTTTGTAGTTTAAAACACAGATAATATTGATAACGTCAGAGACCATCTGTTTTTCATACCCGTGGCCTAATGTGACCTGTTCCTATTTAGTCTGCTCTTTGAACTTACAAACTGTTGATCCAGAATTATTCTACATGGTGGTTCCCCAGCTACTAACTTTTGAAAATCCAGATATTTTCAGTGGAAGATGTGCATGCAGTACTTTGTTCTTCTCTAATATTTTTTATCCAGTTATAAAAATTAATGGTGTCCCTGGATGCAGTGATAGTGCATATTAAGGCTACAGTATTAAGATGTGTCTATTATAATGTAGAATGTTATACACTCTAAAATTAAAAGTGACTCCTTTTTATATCTTTCAGTTCCAGGAGACTTGGGTAATCAGTTGGAAGCCAAGTTAGATAAGCCATCGGTAGTGCATTATCTCTGCTCTAAGAAGACAGACAGTTATTTTACACTCTGGCTGAATTTAGAATTGCTTCTGCCAGTCATCATTGACTGCTGGATTGATAATATCAGGTAAGACCAGAAATGTTGCTCTTTGCGGTTATCTCCTTTTCCTTAGACTGACATACTTTGTATGGGATGGCTGCCTTGAAGTTGCTTTTCTGATTCAAGGCCCTTGAAAGAAATGACTTGGAATTCTGCTAGGTAGAGTAATTGGATGAATCGGAAGATGTGCTTTGTACGAGGTAACTTCATCACTGATGAAAAGCAGAGGTTCTCTTCGTTTCTTCCGCTTTATCTCCTACCAGTTACCCAGTGTTTGTTTGGGCAGTTATCAGACAAGTACTTCTCTAGGCTTATCTAAAGCAGAACATTTTCTGCTTTTTTGATGAGGCATGGGGGAAGGGGGTACATTGGGCAGCTCAGAGGGGACAGGCAGGAGGAACGTGAGCTTGCACTTTTGCTGGCAATGTGTCATTAGAGAGCAGTCTTATGGGCACTGGAGGCACACAGGGTCAGTCAGTCCTTCAAGGGTAGTCTGGAGGTATCTTTCCAGAATTCTTTTGGTTTAAAACATTGTCTGATTTAAAGCTTCCAGACTATTTCATTGTTCGAACTGCTTCATTAATGTTCCAATAAAAATCATATAAATATCTCTATGAAAACAAGAAATGCTTAGCTTTTGCAATTTGAAAATATTGTATTGCCTTGTTGCTCTCTTATATGACTATACCAAGCTGTTGTGTAGTTGTACCTCTGCTTTACGTCTTGCTATATGCCTTACAGGTTAGAGAGATTTTTGGGTGTATGAAGATTTGAGTATCAATTCAGATTTTAAGACTCCATCTAGGGGTAAAACCTTCCATTCAGGAATGGCAATTGTATTGATATAGTATTAAAACCAACCAAACCACCAATAACAAAACAAAACAAATTAACAAAAACAAACCAGCAATAACAAAAAAACAACAAAACAACCCTGACACAATGCTCCAGATTTTTCATATCTCAAATTGATTTGAAAAGTATCTACAAAACACTTAATACCTCTATGTGTTTCCTGAGGTTATTAATCAAGAAATGTCAAGTACTCCCTTAGGCTGATATGGGTGTTCTAGTTAAGCAGAAATGAATTACTCCTTATCTAGAAGAATTTTTCTCATATCTGATTTTACAGGTATTTTATCTTCCACTGCCACAGTCTTATTTCTTGACATTATTTTCTCCATTACGTGGCTTCATGCAAAATGAAATGGTATAGAACTATATAAAGTAGCTTATATAATGTTGAAGTTCAGCCACAATTCTCCATACTGAGTTTTATAGAGAAGTCTCAGATTCTGCATGTCAAACATTAAACTAATTGAAATAACTGTTTACATTGTATAACCTCTTAGCCATTATTGGCTTATAATGTCTGCCTGGGTCTTTTTCCCCTTCTGGATGATAGCACTTAAAGTTCTTGTTACCGCACTCAGAATGTAAGACTCAATACACTTGAGAGTTGTCATGTGGTAGTATGACATGTTTCATGTTTTTCCTCTTTCTTTTTTTACCCCCAGGCTGGTATATAATCGAACAAGTAAGATTACAGAACCACCAGATGGAGTGGATATCAGAGTGCCAGGGTTTGGGCAGACATTTTCCCTGGAATTCCTCGACCCAAGTAAAAGGAGCGTTGGTATGTACAAGCTGTGTCTGAAGTGCTTTGTTAGCTGTAGGATTTATCTAGTGTGTCTTATACAACAAGCTACTGAAATGTGACTTCAAATTACTGTTCTGTTTAGAAGTAGAAAAACTGAATTATTTTTTTTGTGTGTAGTAGGGTAGCGCATGGTTCACTTGGCTTTTAAATGTTTTCATTGCATTGTATTTTGCCTGTTGTTTCACCCGATAGAGACAAGAAAATTCCATGTTACTAGTCTTGTGCCAAATTTCAGTTCTCGGGATGAAACTTGAATAGGCATTTTGAAGACAGATGCTTTTGGAAAATGAGATGGATTTAGTAGAAAATTCTGTGACTGAAGCTTGACAAACAAAACCAAAATAAACACACTTCAGCTTGGTTCTGAGTAAGATACTCTTTGGCCTTAAGAATGAGTTAATGGGCTTGGGAGATACAGTACCATACCCTATAGTTCCTTCTCTTTTGTTGGTGTCAGAGTAATTATTAAGAGTTATATTTGTGCTGCAGAAGATTTCTGCATTAATGTATTTGCAGAGGGTTTTTTTTTTTGTTTAGTGTTTTTTGGAGTAGTAGTCTTTCAGAAAACACTGACTCTAAGCTTTTGTGAGGTGTTATTAGCTGTGGCTGAAGACTTTAAGTAATTTAATAGTAATGCGCCGAGCTTCACATGCTTCATAGCATGGATTTCTTTAGGGAGCAACCGCCAAAAGGGCAGTAATGTGCTTAATGATTTTCACTAGATGGCACTTAACTAGAACAGGGCCATATTTAAAATTGCCTCTGTTCACTTCAGGGACTATATGATAAGCATTTAAGACTAAGGAGTGAGGTTCTGCTCAAAATTTAAATATGGCAGTGATGTTCAATAGGATGCTTTGACAATTTTTTCAGACTGTTAATAAAGCATTTATTTGTGGTAATACTAAAATCCTATGTGTCAAAGCTTGTAATATGTAACATCTTTCAATATATAACATCAGGCAGTCTGCAACTGTTTCCTTTCTTTGCTATTAAAGCAGTATGTTCAGTCATTTAAGTCTTAGTCTGCTACCTGAGAGAGAGAAAAATAATTTTGGGGTAGTTTTCAGAATTTTGCCCTGGGGTATGCTGTAAGCATTTGTCTCTGAGAATAAATACTGGTGAAGTCCAGGCCATCCTTCATGAATGTATTATATACCCTGCCTGATGTTAACCTGCAATCAACAAAGGCAACAAAAATCAACAACTAACACAGTAATTTGAGGTGTATTCTTTACAGTTCAAGGCTAAGACATAATTCTGCTGGGGAAGATTTATCCGTTCTGTGCTATGCTTCACTGCCATGTTTGATTGATAGATCAGGCAATTAGTAAGAAGTTTGAGTAATGGTGTTCTCTCACTTTTGGGGAACAGCGAGCATAATTCATTTTGTTTAATAAGCAGCCTTCTAGATTGTCAAAGTCTAAGATTACAGTTTTAATGTCTGTATATATGGTATCAGAGATAATGCCTCCAGAACTTTGTTTTGAGATGGTCTGATGGCTGCTAATCTTTTCACTGTTCTGTTTCTTTCCTCTGATACAGGCAGTTACTTTTATATGCTGGTGCAGAGTTTAGTAGATTGGGGCTACAAACGCGATGAAGACGTAAGAGGAGCACCTTATGACTGGCGAAAGGCACCAAGTAAATAAGATACTGTTACTTGAATGAAATTTTTACCCTCCCAGTCAGCAAATAATGTTTTGGGTCTCTTCTCCCATCCCACTTGTACAATTATCCTTAAACTTAATTTTGACTGGTTCTGGGGGTCTGGGTACCCCTGGGCCCAGATCAAAACTCTGTAGTATGTTTTCTTTTTTTTTTTGCTTTAAGCAAGCTGTTACTTAAAGTCTGACTTAAAAACAAAACAAAAAAACCCACATCACCAAAACACGTCCGCACAAAAACACCCACTCCTTTCACTTAATGCTAGCATTTCTAAGGTCTGTGTTGTTAACTTCACAGACAGTTCAACACAATTCTCTAGAAAGCTATTTTTGAAAAAGTTCAGCATTCACGATTAATTATTAACTGTGTAACCTGTGTATGTTTACTTTAGATGAGAATGGAGACTATTTTGTGGCCCTTCGCAAGATGATAGAGTTAATGTATGAGCAGTATGGAAGTCCTGTTGTTTTAATTGCCCACAGTATGGGTAATATGTACACCCTCTACTTCCTCAACCATCAGACTCAGGATTGGAAAGACAAGTACATAAGGGATTATGTGTCATTAGGCGCTCCATGGGGAGGAGTGGCTAAAACTCTCCGTGTGCTGGCTTCAGGTAGGTGGCTTGAATGTTTACAATGTATTTTATTAGTCGTGCAAGATACAAACTAGGCTGTTAATTGTAAGCCTGGAGGATAAGAATTCAAGGTACTATGAAGTTAAAATTTTTTTCATAAGTGATGGCAACTTGATGTTTTAAGCCCTGTGACCGTACTGTCATTTTTTTATTTTCATGGGAGCAGACTGAATTTTTTTACATCCCTTAACCAGGAGCTGCATTGCCTCTTGACCTCTCCTACCCTTTTTTCAGCAGATTGTCATCTGCAGTTTGGCCTGGTGTCTTCTATTTCTGCCACTTCTGCCTAATTGCTCTCTGTTCAGAATTGCAAAGCTAACAAGGACTCTGGAGCATTTAGTAGTTTCCTTTGATTAAAGATCACACAGCTGCTTGAGGTTTATGTGAAGGGAAACTTGTAGACATGGTGCCCACAGCACAAATGCCTGTCAAAAGTTGTAACTCTACAGATAATGAAAATGAATCTTTGAGGTCTTGGGTATGGCTTACTGGATATGCCCAAGACTAAATAAATAAATAAAAAATTGAATAAAGCAGCATAATGTATTTATTTATTACAGTAGGTAACTGCAAATGACTGGAAAAAGTTCACTTACCCTATCATGTGATAACATAATATAATTATTTCATGTGCTTTTGCACTTAGTTCATGATGCTTCTGCCTTGGTTTTTTTAGCTTGTTTCTGACTTGCTAGCTTTGGGTATCACTAGCTTCTTCCTAAACAAAGCTGACATCAGAAACTGGACTTCATCAAAACACAGAACACGCAGCAGCCACTAGCCATGCATGGACAGATCAAAGAATACTTTGCTTAGCAAAGGCATTTGATTCTGAATAGTAGCGCACAGCTCAGTTGCTAACTATAAAACTTAAATTGGATGTTTGTATTGAGTTGTACCTTGTTAAATCTATTGCAATGGCACTGTAAAAATTGATTTCCATTTTCCCACAGGCTTTGTCTGACAAGTTTGCATGCTACAGAAATGGCAGGAAGTGAGCAATATTAATATCACCTTCATAAAATCCCACATGATTATATAAAAGTCTAGTCTGATTTCTGTTGGATTAAACTTTTGTGCTTCATATCTTATTTATCCTTTATAATGCATCTCATCCAAAGTGGCTAGCTATACAAATACATAATGAATAGTTAAATTTCTACTAAAATGTAGTAATTCTTTTAATCTGTATGTCTGTTGTACTGAACTGTGTTTTAGAGCAGAAACTTCATCATGTAGCAAAGTTTAAATCAAAATGCATATATTCAGACTAGTTCTGTCTCAACCAGGCATTAACACTTGGATTACATTAGTCTGTTAAAGAATTTCTAAAATTGACCTTATTAGGGTGTTAGTATGCAGAAGAATTGTTGCTTTAAAGAAAAATACTGCATTGCTGCAGGAAAGATAAGGCAAGCTATGAATGCATTCTTGTTGCTTGCATTCCTGTGTATAATACGTTAATGGCTAGCAAGTTCATGCCAAATCCACAGTTCTGTTATCAAAACTGCTAAACGCTACATAAGTGGAATTTATCTTCTGTGACACTTTCTGCTAACTTGTTCATGTGCTTTGCAGGATCAATACTTATATCGTTACAATTCCAGTGCTAATAAAGTTAGGATGTGCTTCCCACTACAGTGAGCAGGCACAAAGTTCGTTGTGGTGGTTGGTTGGTTTGGTGTTTGGCTTGGTTTTTGCTTTTATTTTTTTTCCAGCTTGAGATCCTAGCAGTGTCTTCCTTAGAACTAATATTTTGTTCACTAAATGTCAGTTGTTGACTAAATGTTGTGCCTGCTACCTTGAGCATGGTATTGGTCATACGGTGATTCTGCACTTCAGAGAAAAGTAGAGGATCGGATAAGCATTTTCTAACAGTTCTGTAAGAGAAGGCAGGGATAATCAGGTTCTGTATTTGGTTATTCTACTGGAAATAAGTTTTGCACACGTTCCTTCCACTATTCAATTCAGAACTTGGTCTTTGCTGAAAACTTGTAAGTAGTATTCTGTATCTTAGTAGTGAGTGTGCACAGTTAAGTGTGTATACCACACAGCAATATGAAACACATTCTACAGGACCTTTGTAATTCTTGGTGTGCTCTTTGAGTTTCCTTTTTATCTGTTTCCCAGTTACACTAGCAATGTCTTCACATAGTCCTCATAAGCACTTCGATGACTGTGCTTTAGGTCTGTCTCCTTGTGAAGTAATAGTGCCACCTTACGGAACTGAAAAATACACCTTGGTGTTATTTCAGGAATAGCAGTTTCAGTTTCCGTATTTCAGTTTTTATGGTGTAGTTGACCTGGATCACCGTGCTGTAACCACCTGGATCTAATAACGGAAAATCTGATTCAAGTTTCCACTGACAAAAGAATTGAGGTCTGCCAGCCATAGTGATAATGGAAGATAGATCTGACCAGACAGTCACCATGAAAATTAACTTAGATCTGTCTTCAGAGTTTTTTCTTAAAAAAAATGTTTCTAGTAGTCACTGTATCTGCCACTTATTAAGTAGCTTTTAATTTTGTGAAGATATAAGACCAATAGTTAAAATATGAAGAGATGCATATAATTTATAACTTAGTCACGTGTTAGTTTGAGCCTTCTTTGGTACAAACTACAAAGAAAAGAATGGACTTGATGTCTACAGAAATTCTTGAAATGTTTTGGTCAAATGCTAGTTCTGTAAAAATAGTAAGTCTAAATTTGGTAAAATTTACAATTTTGTGTTTTATTTGGTATTGGATAACTTAAGACCTTTATTGATAATAAGTTCTCTAGATATTTATATTAAGAAAGTATAATGCCTTGGAAAAAAAGCTTGGCCAGCAGAAAACATTTTCCAAGTATAGTAACTATCAACTGGTCTTTTAAGAACTGTTGGTTTTGTCTGTCCCTGCTTGGCAAAGATGTAGACTAGGTTGCCAGAGTTGCTAGAAAATATTAGTGCTAAATTAGAGGAAAAACTGTGTTCTGAGCAAGTTAGCAGTATTGAAATTCTGACTGGAAGGGAAGGTGCTGATACTGGCAGTTTTCCATGGTTTCCACCAGAAGCTAACAAGCTCTAACTCTTCTTCTGCCAATGTATTACGCATAGAGACTGGATTGGTCACAGAGTGCAGCATTCTTACTTGATAGCATAAGCAGAGACCGTAATACTTGCTTCGCTTCTGTTTCCTTTTATGATAGTTACCTTTTTAGGTACGCTATTAAGAATCTGCTATTTTCTTCCAATTGTAGGCATGTTCTGGTAGGTTTTGTTATGAAGGGAGTATATAAACTGGGTAAAACACTATGCCAAGTGGTAAATAAACCATATAGTAATTTTTATAGCTACCCTGAATGAAATACTGCTACTCTGCTTGTTTTGAATATGCATTTAAACATTTTGTTAAGCCTGTAAAGTCTTTTCACAAGTTTTTATGTTTTCTTTCAGCAAAAACATGATCTATGTATCAGAATTGCTGTAAAATACATTTCCAGAAGAGCATTCAAGACAAAACTTGCAAATGGTTTAAATAATGCCTAATAAAAGCTGACTTCTTACATGGCTTATATAGGAAATACGTTCTCCTTTAAAAAGGAGCATATTGAAAGGGCAGCAGTGTTCTTGGTTTGTCAGTCATTCATCACCTTGTATTTAAATTTGCAAGTTATCAGAAGTTAGTTTGCAGAGATTGAAGACAATCATAAATGAGGAAAACCTGGAATTATCACTGTAAGCAAAGGGAATAATCTTTTTATTCATGCTATCACTGTGAGTGGTAGTAATTGCTGCTGGTTAAGATTCATGCTTTACTTTGTGGATAATGAAATTCGTCTTTTTTTAAGGTGACAACAATAGAATACCTGTTATCAGTTCGCTCAAGATTAGAGACCAGCAGAGATCAGCGGTTTCCACAAATTGGATGCTCCCCTACAACTACACATGGCCTCCAGATAAGGTCTTTGTAAGCACACCTACAGCTAACTATACTCTTCGGGATTACCGAAAATTCTACAGGGACATCAATTTTGAAGATGGCTGGCTCATGAGACAAGACACTGAACCCTTGGTCTACCAGATGACACCACCTGGTGTGCGTATACACTGTCTTTATGGTACTGGCGTGGAAACACCTGATTCTTTCCATTATGAAAGCTTTCCTGACAAAGAACCCAAGATTCTTTACAGCGATGGGGACGGTACCGTAAACTTACAGAGTGCCTTGCAATGTCAAAAGTGGGTGGACATGCAAAAACAGGAAGTCATGATACTTGAGCTTTCAGGAAATGAGCATATTCAGATGCTATCTAATGATACTACTATCTCCTATGTGAAAAAGCTGCTTTTTAATTTGTGATACCTTGTGTTGACAATTATTTTCCTCACCTGTGATGCCTTCCCTTAAATATGGGAAAATGCCTTTTAATCCCTTGATATTTAGATATTTGAATTATTTATTTTGTGGTTTTTTTAAGGCTGTGTTTAAGAAGTTGTTTGGTGTCCTAAATGATTGTTTGTCTCTGATTTGTGTTTATGATGCTTATATGGTACTTCCATATTCTGCAAATTTGGTCAAATATGCATTTTGGTGCCTCTAGTGTTGTGTCCAATATTCATACAGACTTTCATTTGGAGATTGTGCAGCCCCTTGCACATACTACACAGAATCATAGATACCAGAGTTCCTTTGTGTGGTCTTTGCAGGGTGTGGGAGGGCTAGGATGGATCGCAATTTCAGATGCCCATTAAACAAGGGAATGATATTAACAATTTGGGAAGCACAGTAAACTTCTTAAAGGGTATTGCATATTCTGATTCGCAGCTCCCAGTACCTTAGTTTGTAAATGTGCATGTCTACTAGGTAAGATAGGGAAGAGCTCTGCCTGGTACTGTGCTTTTTGTCATAATCCAGCCTTTCTTTTATTACAGCTTTTGGGGAAAAAGATAGATGTGTGAATTACTTGAAGCTTCTTACTAGGCACCTTTTTTTGTTTTCTTTTTTAAAAGAAGGAGAAATTGTTTGCTCGTTAACTTCTAGAACCTGATTACATATGATTTGGAATCCGAGGAATACCTTGTGCTTTATCGATCAATGAGGGAAAGAAGCTAAACAGTGGTTGGTGCTTGCAGTAACTGTAGCTGTGTGGAGTAGCACATAAAGTTAATTGAATATTGGCAATCAATCCATACAGTGCAGAATTGCATTTTTGGGTGAAAAACAATCTCCTGTAGTGGAAATTATAAGGGATGGTGGGCGTTAATTCAAAAAGAAGAGTCAACTTCCTGAAATGGGGTGAGGAATAGAAGGCAGCATAATACGGTATGAAGTGTAAACCTTGTTCTCAGTCAGACGCTTAGGCTCTGATCCAGCTACTGACCAACTGCTGATTGGATCAACAGTACATTCAGCTGAAAAGGAACTCTGTTTTAACACTAATTTCCCATAGATTACAATTTCCATTATTGCTTTTTGAACAAGTTGGGATACACTGTTCCTTAAATGTTTCTATAAATTGCTGAACATGCAGCTGTGTTAATTTGCTACAGTATTGTTTTACTCAATGTTTAAAAAATAGTAATTCAGTTCTCAGCTCCACAGAATTGATAGCCTAAAGGCCACCGTATTTACAACCTTGATTACAGAAGTCCTGTTGGAGAGTTTCACTCAAAGATTCTCTCTTGCTTGCTTTAAAACCAGTCACCCAGTTAGACTGCACTTAAGTCTTCTGAAAACACAGTTTTAAATGCTTTCAAAATGCTAGGTCCTCCAAGAAAAATGTTTAAAGAGTTTTAGAAACTCATCAGAACTATTAAGGATTCATTTCTTAAGAAACTGAAGTTGTCTAAAGGGTAAAGTTTTTAACTGTTCTGGTAGCATGCATAAAATGTTTGCTGCCATTAGATGTTTAAGTAAGATGTGTTGAAATGACAGGCTTGAACCCTTGTTACTACAGAATGCAAACATTTTGGCATAGGAGGTAGGTTTCAGGCTTTAAGGTTTAATTCAGAAATGACTTAAATCCATAACAACTTGAACTAGGGTCACAGATAAGCTATGTAAGGAAGATACTTGGCTTAACTTTTCCTCCTGCATTTTCCCTATTACTTTTGCTGAGGGAGAGTACAGTTTTCCTGATTTTTAAAACAGAATGTTTATCTTCTCAGTTGCCAAGGAACCTATAGTTCAGCAGCAATATTGCCTAAACTTTTCCAGAGTAATTACTGAGCTGCCCCAAGCCATTTGTAATTGATAATGTTGAAATAAAAAAACTAACAACCAACCACCACCACAACACCAAACAACAATAGTAACCCCCCCCCCACACCCCCCCACACCCCAAGTCCTTTAGCCAAGTGTTCTATTTTACGCAGGGCTGTCAGCTGGATAAGCTTCAGGTTTGTGTTCCAAGACTGCTCAAAGACAATAAAGCTTTTCCTGTGGTCTGACTCAATTTTTGAATATATTGCTATGTTACTGGTTTACAACAGAAAGAAATTACAGAGAACAGCTTATCACAATCTGTATTTCATGCTGCAGTAGAATGCCTGTTAATAAGCACTGGAATGAGTGGAGCCGTATTGCAGGATACCAACATGGGCATGAAAGGCTGAAAAAAATTGAAAAACCTCATAGATAAACAGTTCTTAACCTGATCTAGGGAATGTTTCTGAACTTCATTTAGATCCTTGCCTATTAACCTGTGGCATTTTTTCTTTATACTAAGAGTTTAGCTTCAGGGGGTTTTGTGATTCGAAATTCTAAAATACAGGATTCCAAAAGATGGTCTTATTTTGTTGTTGTCCTTTTTTCCTTTACTACTCCTTTTTAATACTAGGTTTTGTGCCCCAGAAGAAAAAAACCTGAAACCTCTTGCTCTTTAATTTTTGGCAACCTAGTATTACTGTGTTTCTGAGATCAGTTGATTGTATCTTTTAAGATTGTAAATCAGCTTTCCATTAGTTGAGATGCCCTAGAGTGTGTTTCTTTAAATAAACTTGTGTTAGTTAACCTGGTAAAATGAAGTGGAAAGTTTTTCAGGGCTTGTTTTGTTTGTTTGTCACGATAAAGCCTTGTTGTGCAAGAATGTGTGTACCAGAGTTCTGAGTACTGTGTTAGAGCAAGCACGGTGCTTCTGGCGAGACTTTGATTGGATGTCACGGTTCTGCAGGGTATAGTTCTGTTTGATGTCCAGAAGTTGTGATTTTTCTACCAAATCATCTCCAACCCTTTCATTTTAAGTGTCTTGCATATTAGGATGGAGTTCTCATTGAAAAGTGAATGCAGGAAGTAAAACTGCGTTATTCTAGTAGCTGAAACTGAACCACTTCACTCGGCATGTTGAGAAGAGCTTACTGACTATGGCATGTTCCTCTACAAGGCAAGAGTATTTAGCATTACTGTTACAGGCCTGCTAGAGCCAGGTGCATTGGAGCAGCCTAGATTCTTGTGGGGAGAGAGGTCTTTAAGAAATAAATCTTTGAGGACAATGTGGCACTTCCTTAAGAGGAGTAACTGAGGTGCTTTGCCACACTACACAGTTGAAATGTTTGAATTTACCGATACGTCTTTGTGTTATACCTAACACGTACTGATCATCTATCTCTTTCCATAATTTTTCCTTGGTTTTATTCTTCCAGGATACTTTAAGAAACCAAAAATACTCTTGTGGACCAAATGTATTTCTTATTTTTGACAAAATGTATAGAAAATGCTGAAGAAGCTTTTAGCTGTCATTGTAATACTTCTGAAGAGGTTCAGAGTCACTGTGTGATTCTGCTTAAAAAAAATAGAAAGCTTCAATAACTAGCAATAATTGCAAAGGACTTGCAGGCCAAAGGAAGGAATGTTTGGTATTAAGGTAGTTCTTGGAGCACGGTGTGTTCAAGGCCCTCTTAAATTCAGGGAATGTTTGGCAATGACTTTGCTGCTCTACACTTAACAGTATTTTGTATGGAACATATTCTGAGACCTAGCATTTTCTATGCTCTTTTTGTGTATTGAATGCATTCAATAGATTTTGAATATTTTATTGTCAAACTTTGATAACATAATAAAGTTGATCTAATACAGCTTGTCTCCTGTTGTGAATAACGTGTTGTCTCACTGCCCAGACGGAATGTCAACTTGTTGCTGCTTTTCTTCCTTGGGGATTTTTGGTGTCTCATTTTCTCACAGTATCTGCTGCCTACTACCTTGTAGTACATCTGGAGTTCTCTGTTAATTGTTCTTGATTTTATGGAGATGTGGGACTGAGATTAATCAATATCTTTTGTTTGCTTTTTTTCTTGCTCCTCTTATATGGAGAAAAAAAAAGTTCTTGGGATGCCTCACACTTCTGTTCAGGTAATCATTTCGAAATTAGTCCCTCAATCCTAAAGTGTCCTAAACGCAGTCATCTTTATACTGTTAGTTTCCAAACTCATCCACAAACCCATGCATGTTGGCCATAGTTTTGTGGCTGTATGAAACAATCTTTTTGCAATTAAAATAGTTTCCAGAGTTTTGCCCTACAGAATCATTGTCTACCATTAAAGTCTCTTCAGAGCCACAATGCACCATCTCCTTTATCAAAGCAATCTAAAAGCCTGTTGGGCAAACAGCCTCTGGTGGCTGGCCTGGATGCTTCACTTGACCTATAGTACAAATAGTTCCTTATAACTCCTGAGAAAGAGAAAAAAAAAAAAAAAAATAAAAAAAAATGATGAGGCTGAAACTTGCCTTGTGGGGGCTTTTTTGGTACGATAAAGACTGTGATACAAGATGTGTTAGTGATTGTTACTCCTCTCTGTGCCTTAGATCCCTGTTAATCACACATCTCGTCCCAGTACAGTACTTGTTCATGCCCTCCTCAAGGTTCATTGACCCCATGTGACTGCAGGAGAAAGGGGAATTTGGCCTTCCTCCAGCTCCCTATTAAACCTGGGGAAGTCCTGCACTGAAGCACTGGGCCAGTTCTCAGATGAATCTAGGAAGGCTGAGAGCACAGGGAAGGGGGGACAGAATGATAATGAGGCCTGGCTAGAGCGATGCTAAGCCATGTGAAAGGCTGATGACCTGTGTAATGCTAGAATGTTGACGTAACGCTGGCACTAGTGCGGGTTACAACATACATACGACATATAACAAAGTTATAGTTGCATATTGCCTGATGCTGTTTTGCTGTGCTATCTTAAGTGCTTGCTTTCATGATGGAATTATAGTTTTTAGAAATTATGTTGACTTTCTCTTTTGCTTGAAATAGTTTTCCTCCAAAGTTCTAGCTTAATAGACTGTTTGAAGACTAATTTATTTTGTGGTTATTCAGATCAACAAATGAGAGTTAAGTGGAATGTTCAGTTCCCAAATTGGCATTCTTCAGGCAAAAGCAGAACGTATCATGAGCCCAGGAAATTCAAGAAAAGAATATGCAGTGTTTTACTCTGAACATTGATCTTATGTTTGTCTATATTGATGCTGCTTGCCAGCTTTTTGTTCTAAAAAGTGCAGCATCCGAGCAGAATGTCCCAAACCTGAACTCTTTTTCCTTCTTGTGTAACAGGTGATCACTAATTTTGTGTGAAATTGCTTAGGAAGGTACTTTCAGGTTTTAGGGATTAGTTCTCAAATAGCTTGAGTTACTCTCCCCACCTCAGCAGATTTGGAAGCAATAGTAGTATCTCATTCATACTTCCAGCACTTTTGCAGGTTCTATTCAGTTATATATACCAGTACTGCTTGCATGTTCTGGTGTATATATATGTATGTATGTATATACAGCACTTAAAGGTGCTTGATGTGTCTCACTGTCACTCTCAGCTAACAATCATAGACAATAATCTGTTATTTCTATAATGACCTCTGTATAGCGGAGCAAATTCTTTAATTTAGGTTTTGACTGTATAGCATGTTAGCAGGGCTGTTAAAGAGGTACTGCTGAAAATCTGGAAAGCGGCAGATAATTTTAAATATTAGGATACTGAAAAGCCAAATTATAAATAAAATACTTCTGTAGCTTTGTAAGTTGTTACAGAGTAGCTGGTGAACTAATGAACCTTTGTACTTGTGTTACATAAATTGGAAAAGTACAGTAAGCTAAAATTAGATGAACAGCAGTAACATGAAGTCCCTAATGACATTTGAAAACTTGAGTCAGTTCAGTAGATTAAAAATGCAAATAGGAAATACATCTTTATGCCTTTGACAAAGCAATCCAAACTAGAAACTGTTTTACTGATGATTCTTCAACAGCCCAACTTATGCAATGACTATTAGTTTTGATGGAATTAATGCATGTGAGGAAGTCGGATGTTACACACTATATATCAGCCGGAGTTTGACTACTGTAACTCGAACAACTTGGAAATCTAGGCTTTTACAAAACAAGGCCATCTGACAGAGCTAGTTTGCATTTGTGTGTACAGCATTGAGCCTTACTAGTAGTGAAAAACACTGGATGATTTTGCTAGTGTTTGACAACTGAATTTAAAAAAGCAAGCCAAACAAGAAAACCCAAAACCATAAAACATGCCCCACCCTGCCCCCATCATCCCTTAACAATATCTGACCACATCTCGAATGTCTTTTGGTATGTGTTGATAAAAGAACCAAAAATTAGTTAGTTTTCCTACCCATTACACTTCAACATCATTCCTCTCACATGTACCAAAGACTGGCTGCCTCAGTGGAGAAAGTGTTAAAGCCAGTCACTTTCTCACCCAGGCTTCACAACCACTATTGAACTGCCCACTCCTGCGATGCAACTAATACGGTTGAGCCAATGTGATTGTGCCTAAGAGATATTTATTTTATTATTATTATTTTTTAATGCTTGGCTACTTCCATTTCTTATTCTGCCTTGATTAATACCTTGACAGCAAGCTACTCTTCGTCAAACATGAATATGGAGGTAACTAATGCACTGGAGGTCCAAAGATACAAACTTTCCAGGCAAACAGGTTTTATCCACTCAGAAGTGGTAAACATCAAAGGTCAGCTGTACCCTCTGAAGGCATGAATCCGATAGCTATCCAAGACAAAAATTAACTGTTTTGAACAGTAAAGCCAAATCAAAGTAATCCTTGATTTCTATCTGTAATCAAAGCCTGGGGGGAGAAAGTGTAAGATGTTACGTCTAGTAATTTTCAAAGCAGTTGTAATCCTGTCTGCCTGGTAATTTACTGCATTGCCTTGAGCAGAACTTGACCATCAGTTTTACTTTTTCTGTTAATTCCAGGGCTACTTAAATTTGGTCAATGTTTGTACAATGCTTTAGAATGTGCTAGTATACTCGGTCTTAACCACTGAAAAATCACGCTGATCTACCATTCTTCCCCCAGCTTCATGCAATTGTAAAGCTTGCTTACCAATTATGAATTTGTAACAAAAGAAAATGGGATATTCTCAGTGGTCGATAGCTTTTGAGCTTTTTGTGTGTGTTCACTTAAATCTTCTGTTTTAAACATGAGGGCTTAGAAAGATAATGGTTTTTTGATAAGGAAGAATTATCATACCCAGTGATGTCATGACCTCGAGGCTGTAACTGCTTCATCAATTTCACATGGAAATTTTTAGAAAGCTTACATTTGCTTTGTCTGGAAATACTTGGGAAGTCTGGAATTTAAACATTGGCAACAGTATCTAAAATCATAGCTTCCCTCCTGGGATACAGTGCTGCTTGGGTTAAAATTCTGTGCGGCAGGACTCTTTTTGTTATCAAAATCGGTATTTACTTCACTTCTGGGAAACAGCCATAGGATTGTAAACGACTTTATAAAAAGATGAATGGAACTGTTTCATGCAGACTTTGGCTCTGGCTTTGCAGCACAACTAATCAAGTCCCCACCAGAGGGAGGAGCGTCCCAACAAATACTCCAGTGCAAAGTCGTGGCAAGGAATGGCAAGGTTTAGTCGTGACAGTGAAAGCGAAGGTAGAAGAAAAACATTCCCTAGCAGGATAGCATCAAGGAAAGTTATTTACCTGACTTTAATCCTATATATTTTAATGACAAATATGAGGCACTGTCTTTCTACTTCAACCTGCCCATTCTCCATTAGAAAGGAGTGATGTAGGAGTGTGCAGAATGCTTTATAAATATTGGAGGAACTAAGCTAAGTCTAAAGTGCCTCATGCCCTGCAGAAATCTCATTCATATACTGAAACAAAACATCAGTTCCTGGGGAACTGAATTAAAAGACTTAACAGCTGGTTTGTTCTACTGTCATTTATTCCAAGACAAATCCTGGATATGAGCCACATTCAATAACACAAAAACCTCAGTTCCTGGGAGAGAAATACGTTAGTGTAGACTTACATCTTTTGTACTGGTAGACATTGTGTCATGAATCGGTAGCATTAGAGAGTTATGAACCTCAGATAATCTGAAGGCATTAATCTTGGCTGTGTTTCACATCTATAGGGTTTGGGGTTTTTTCCAACTTGTATTTGAGCAGCTAGAACTGATTGGAAGGTGCTTTTAATTATGGGAGACTTAATGAATACAACTACACAAATACTTGGGTATTTTGGTTTTCCTGGTTCAGACACATTGTGATTTTTCTTCTCCAAAACTTTGAATACTTTTTATTTTATAGTTTTGCTGTACAGGTGGGCTGGTTGAATGACGACATGAAGGATCCTCATAAACCTGACAAGAACCGTGACTTTTATGGTGTGAGTTGATGCATACTTTTCTGATTTATATTAAAAAATGCAGTAGATGGCAGTAGTATCTAAGTTAGAGGTTTGTTTGGTAATGTTGAATGGCATCTGTGTTAACTGCACCTGAGAAATCCAGGATTACTGGGAAACGAAGACCTAAGTTTGATATCCACAAAATGTTTCCTGTCCTGAAGCAATGGTCCATATAGAGATTCTGTTTTTGGAGGAACTTTAAACAGTAAAGCAAAAATTGTTCGTTCTGACACAAAAAGCAAGAAACTTCAGCTTGATTCAAACTGAGTATAAGAATTTGAGGCATGAATTATATATCCACTCCCCTCTACCTGCTCAGAGTAAAGCATAAATTGGACATTGCTGTCAGAATTTTGAGTATTAAGTGTTATGGCTATGCACCAACAATGAAGCATGGATCTACACTGCTGAATTTTACAGGTCTGTAACCTGTCACTTGGACACACTCTTCTCTAACAGCTACATCAAATGGATGTATAAATATACTCAGTGTATGGTGCTATGATGTACAAAACTGATCATGCCTTTAAAAAAATGCTGTAAATGCTTCTCGGTCTGTTTTCTTAGTGCACTGCTGAACAATGGATGAATCTTGTACTTCAAAGTTTTCCATTTGCTTGTAACCACTGACTCACACCTAGTAACCTTCCTGGGAAGGCAGAATTATTGACCAATCTGCAATTGCACGTGTAACTAAAAATGTTACCTTACTTAGTAAAGTGTAAGTATCTACAGTCACCAAGCCAGATGGTACATTCAGCTGTATGAAACTACTGTGCCTACAGGCTAAGTATTTTCAGCACTATTATTATTTTTGAAACTGCTTTGTCTGAGGTAGTCAAAGGATTCTAGTATTGGTCTAAGCAGTTTAAGATGAGCCAGGAACACTACTGTTATTTTAACTGTGTTAGCAGATTCTTTGTATCTGAATAAAAAAAGGCAAGATAGAATATAGGAAATGTCAATAAATACTTAAACTACCATGACCAGAGCAGATTAAAGATGACGGTGGAATCTCAAAACAGATCTGGGAGACAAGGCTGGCAAGGGGCAGTAATAAGGGATCCCTGCCTATCAACATGGCTGGGGAATATTTTCCCAGACCAAACTGAAACATGTACCTGTAGGTTGCAAAACATGGATTAGTCACCCTGCTTTACAGAGTTCAGGTGTTTGGAAGGATCTTTAGAAGGTAAAATTGTGTAGTGGAGTGTTAAAAGAAGTTTTAGTGAGGGTAAAATGATAAAGAATGTAATAAACTGGTACATATGTGAAATCCTTGCTTCTGTTGTACCTGCTTCAGTCTTGAGCTCTTGCCATATTTGTAGATGAAGGCAGTACTGTTGTCCCTGTTTGAGACAAACACAGGTAACTTGTTCACATTCCCTTAGGCAGTATCTAATTGTGTACCTCTAACTTCAAAGCTAGTGCTTTTGTCATTAAAACCACCTTCAGTCTACAGAACAATCATTCACTAATGAGCAAGGGCAATGCAGGCATGTTACACTGATAGAAGAAAGAGTACTTGAGAAAAATGTAGCGTGTAAATGAACATATTTTTTGCATAACACATTCCTTGTTAGTGAATTTATCTTGCTGAACTAACTCTAAATTTCAAAGCAGTTAATCCCATGTGAAGATAATGCATCCTTGATTTTTCGTCCACTGGTAAATATTGCAGTATATGTCACTTCACATTTTCTGCATTTCTATTATGTCTATTTGCACTTCTATGCCAGACTATGATACCACAAAGAAAAAAACTAAAATATGATAAAATATAGGACATAAACAGAAAACATTCCATTAAAAATCTCTCAGTCTAGTTTTGGCTCCTAATCTAGTGACCCAAACACTCATCTTCCTGCCTTTGATTCAAGCCTTTCTGACCCAGCTGTTGTCACTGAGCCCAAGCTTTTTTCCCCTGCTCAAATAGTTAGCAAAATTTCAGCACCTTAAGCTCAAATAAACCTTTCAAAGCCAAATGCTACATGAAAATCTTCCACACAGACAGAAGCAAATCGATAACAATGAAATGTTATGCACAGTTTCTTTTTGGAGAGAGACCAAATGCTTCAATAATGGCAAATGAAATTTTAAGAAACCCATGTTTTCCTAGCAGGCATGCCAATACAAAGACAGAATTTAGCTCAGAGCTTAAGGGTGTCAAGAAATCAGAAAAGAAATAACTGAAATGTCAGAAAGGCAGCAGGAGGAAGTGGGAGGCTAGGTTGGTAGAATGATGTCTGTCAGGCTATGATGTATTTGTGTTTGTTGTTAAAATCTATTTCATCAAAGCAGAAGGAAAAATCTGACTCTGGAGGAGATGAGTTAAAAACAAGTAGCTAGCTGGACTGCATTACTGGTATTTGACTATCCTCCATCAAAATCTGCTTAGCAAGTGCTAATTTAAAGCTCCCTGGGTTCTTGCCTAGAAAGCCTTGGCCAGCAGTGGCTGATCTTGGACTGCTGAACAGTAAAGACTGCAGCTGTCTGGGAATCCTGAAGTTATCAAATATCTGCACAAGATACTTGTATAGACTGTGTATCTTAAGAGCATCTTTCCTGTGAGAAGCACCAAAGAATCTGGATTTACATGTGGAGAAAGAGAAACTTAATGAGGTATAATGTTTGCTATCTCCACCTAGCTAAAACTAATTTTAATACAAGGCGCTGAACTGTGTGTGACTTCCACATTCCAGAGACCTTTAGTATTCATGGTGGCTAATTTGCCTAGCTCTAGTCTCTAGGTTTCAGCTCTGAAGATGTCTCACATTCCTAGCTGAGGAGTTGAGACTCACCTAAGGGCCACATGCCTCAGTGTATTTTGCCAATTTTTTAATATCTTCCATTTTAAGAGCACAGACCACAGTTTATTTCATCTCCCAGTTCAGACCAGCCTGTGCGACAAATCCAAGGTCATCATGTTATATTCCTTGTTCAGCTGTCTTTATTATTAACTTTCTGAGGATGATCGCTGATGTATGACCACATCTGAGACAAGGGCATAAACATACATGACAGTAGTATACATCTCTAAAAAAGGATTACCTCCTAATTTAGAGGAGTTTTCTCTGTTGCAGCTTAACAATAGAATAAAAGACAAGTTTTATCACCTGTACTTCATATGTTTATTAGTAATCTACAAGGATTCAACTTGCAAAATGTGTATGTTTTGAGATTAAATCCCATAGAGGTTAGGTGAGGAAATTTGACCCATAGTAAAAGTTGGAGATAGTTTTACCTAATCTATTTCTAAAAAAAAAAATTCCCAAGTTTTGTTAATCCATAAAATTATTCTGTTTTTTCAAGGTGGTAACGACACCTGTCAGACACATGTCCAAGTATGACAAAGTAGTAGCAACATGTTTGGTTTTTTTCAAAAGCACAGAACAGTGAGGTGCACAAGAATACCGTTGCCAAGACACTCCACCCCCAGTCCTTCTGAGGTAGATCACAAATGTATTTAGTTTTTCAGCAAGATACAGTTTTTGTAATACTTCTTAAGGTTTAACATAACAATATTCCTGTGCAATGAAGCAGCCAGAATTTGGGATCAAAGCCTTGATCTATTGGAAAAAGTCTGAAAAAGACTTAATGTGGGGCTGCTCTTGGGAATAAGTATTTAGCATCAGGCCCTTAAGCAAGTTACATTAATGGAATTGAGTAAGATACTATAGGTTTATTCCTTTCAGAAATGTTTTTGTAAATGCTAAATGTATGTTCAGTCTATTTTTCCTGAATGTTTCAGACCAATAGAAGAAAATTTAATTTGCTACCATTTGTTGTTTGTTTCTATTTCTTGTACTCTAATTAGTAAATTAAGAAATTAAAGTGATTTGTCTGGCTTCACTAATCAGTAGAAGGTATGGGCTGGCTCAGATTGACTTCTCAGAAATATACAAACACATGACCCATAAAATACTCTTTTACAGTGAAGTGGCAGGTTGAAAACAGGAAATGCCATATTTTATCTGATGAAATTAGTCAAGCTGTGATAAATAATAAAAGCGTAGGGTTTAGACCTGACCTTACATTCCATCTGCTTTAATGTAACAGTCTTGAGCTCCAGTTGTGAACCAGGAACCTATTAAAGCAAAACAGACTGGAAAGCTCTGGCTGGTTCAGCAAAGAGCAGAGTATGTTAGCTTCCTGTAAGGCAGAAAACTGACTGAAACAGTCAAAAGCATGCATGTCCTTGAAAGCTGATGAGACTTGTCACTAAGTTTTACTGATAAGCTGTTAATTACATCTTTGGTGTTGACTTATGTCATCTTTACTGTATCACTGTTATGAAGTAGTTACAAAGAAATCACTGTTTTCCCTTAAGCTCTGTGTGTCATCAATGCAAGCAGTGAATCAGCATCAGAGCGTGTTTAACTTCACTGGGCAGCATCCTTTGCAAGGTACCTGTTTCAAGATGCAGCATGTGGCTTTCCAGTCCTCAGCACAATACCACCCTTCTCCATGTTACTGACTGCTTGTGGTAGGTGCACAAACTTCTCTCAGTAACAAAGTTAAAAATTATGCAACACCAAGTAATTCAAAATGGAGGTAACAGGTAATTTTCAACCCACCGCATTTGTAGTTTGGGATATAGCTATAAAACTTGTTAATTTTTCTAAATAACGGACCCTACTTCAAAAGGTGTGTGGGAAGCTATGCACAAATGCAGTCAGTAGGACTTTGTATGCTAACCTCCCACATTGCATTAAAATGTCCTGCACCACAGGAGGTGGTATGTAGGAGTGGGTGGGCAAACTTCAGAACAGAGGAAGGTACTGAATCACTTGAAAAATTTTCCTTGCTCTTTATTTCTGTATTCAATTACTTGTTCCACTTTTTACTTCCTAAGCACTCTTACTTCACAGGGTTATTTCAAGGCTGAATAGAAGTGCCACATTCTTGATGCAAACCTGTCTTTACTCCCACTTCCTCTTCTCTTTAAATTTAATAAGCAAAATTTTACTGAAAGACGATGAACCAGCTCCCAAAGCAAGTTCCAAACCTAGCTTGTAGTTGTCAGTTACTATACAGGAATCACAAAGATGTACAATTCTGCTACAGTTGAATTTAAAGACATTCATATTTTATGGCAGACCAACAAGTACTGTTGTGCTACAGATTACATAAAATGGGAGAGAATATGAAGGGCTTATAGTTGAAAGACAAGCAAAAATGAGAAGGGTCAATGCAGAAAATAAAACTAAAGGTGGAAAAATGGACATGGCTTTTCCTGTGTTAAAAAGAGCTGTAACAACGCAAGGTGGAAAACCTCTAGCTCTGATGAAGAGGGTTGAAATAAGCACTATAGCAAGGGCGAGTCTTGAGGTGGCAACAATGACTTAGATCATATCAGGGAGTTCTTCCTATGAATGTGGGGCGGAGCTTTGAAAATCACACTTCTCTCTTAGAACAGCAGTAACAAATTGTCATCTTCCCTAATGTAAGATTGCTTTGTACAAGCAGCATTATTGCAGCCACTTTTGCGTAATTGTTCCAACTAATTACTACTCATATTAATTTGTAATGTAATTTACGAGTCACATATTGTAATATAAGCTTTCAGTGGACAAGGCAAGAAATGCAACTTTGCTTCTTAGTTCATACAGGCGTTAGAACTACCCAAGAGCTGGCAAGTGAATTTTTTACTGCTAAAAAGTTATCCTAAGAAAATAGCAGTGTTTGAATCCGAACACTGCACAGCTATAGAAGGGAAGATAGCTGTGTGTCTGCATGATTCTAGAGCAACAAAAGCACCAAGGCTTGCTGTTTGGACAGACTGTGTTTATACCTGTGACCAATGACTGCGTTTTTAAGCAGTCACAATCGATTCTGAATTTCTGTGTTTATGCTTTTCTCCTTCTACACAAAATTCAAATCTGAGCTGACTACGTTTAGAAGTCTCATTAGCTTTACTGTCAGTTCTGGTCACTGAAATTACAGGCCAAGTATAGTAGAAAGCACGTATTACAATTTGTTACTGAATTCTCCATTTCTGGCAAAACTTCTGCCTGAAAGGACTAATTAATTCCAGAGACTTATTAGGTGATGCTTTAAAATTACCTTGTGGATTTAGATTGCACTTCTAGAATGGCAAGGTTTCATTATAGATGTTTCCAAAACTAGTAATTACGGTCTTAATAAGCCCTTGATGATATTGTTTATATTTATAATTAGATTTATGGGGGGAGGCTCAATTAGCTCAAATAGTTAGGTGCATGTATGTTGGCCGAAGTGGTCAATTGATTTGGATGTCCAGTCAGACACAGTTGCCTTTTGACAAAGAACATTGACCACCAAGAACTGGCATCTTGAAATCTGCAAAGCTAACGGGAATACTGCTAATTTTCATACTCCACTATAAAAATGGTGATTCTCTATTACAGAAAAGTTTGTTTCTTTCTTTACTTTTTTTTAAAAATCAAATTGTCCATCAATTGTGTTGTTACTGAGCTTGACAGTATTTTTTGTCAGTTGGGATTTTGGGGGAAAGGTGGTGTCTTTAATAGAAAAATCACTCACTAAGATACTTAGCCCAAGAGGAGCCTAGATTAAGGTATTCTATTCCTGTTCTTTCATTCAGAATTGTTAGAATCAGGTATATGAGCCCATGAGCTGATGGAAACTTTCTTACCCTGCACCTGATGGCAGCTCAGAAATAATGGGGCACAATATAGCACCAACTGACCACAAAACTACAAAATAGAACATGACAGCTGAGGAGTTCCTGATGTTTTATTTCTATGTTGCTAATAATATACAATGTCTTTGACTCTTCACAAATAAAATCCAGAGAGGTTAAGAAGAAAGAAATATTTATCTACCTGACAAAAGTGATCTGACAGTAACTTGATTCTTGTAGAAGTATTTACCTGTGATGTGCCTAATACTAAATATCAGGTATTGTTCAATCGTTTTACACAACACTTCTGCTCCCCACTTATTTCAGAGCTGCTTTTTCTACCTACAGTGCGATTCTAACCTACCAACATGTCCATAAAGACTAGAGCAGCTCCATGGAAACCAAGGTATTCCTTTTCAGACTGCCTAATTTTTCCTCATGCAACTGCCAGCTAGAAGATGATTTGGCATAGCTAATGCAATGATTAAGACAGGTTGAACGTACAGATAAGAATGTATTTACAAAGATTGATGCTTGCTACTTTGCTTTACAAATTGTTTTCCATATTTAAGTATTTTCCATTATCTTCTTCAGTTGACACTAAGACAGGAAAACTATATATCATATTTTTTTCACTGTTACGGTGAACATGCTCACTTTTAAGAATGTTCTAATTTACTCTAAAAGTTAACATAGAACTCCTAAGGCTGACTAATGATCAAAATCTTCTCTTCATGTTAAGATAAAAAATAATTTGTTCTGAAAAAAATTCAACCTGCTCCTCCTGCCACCCTCAGCAAAGTCCCAAAAGATAAAAAATGACTAGTAAAGCATCTGAGAGTGACTTGAGCGAAAAACACCTGGATCTCTCTCTGAACTCAAATTCAAAACACTACATAAAATTTATCAGATACAGGCTAGGCTCACCTTCAGAAAAATTGTACTCCTAAGGAATAGCATTATATACCAATACTAGGTAAAAGAAAAAAATAATGTTTAATTAATTAAAAGAGGTTCCTACAAGAATTTTTGCATCTGGAAGATGTCAGTTCTCCACACCATGCAGTTAACTTGTCTATTAAGCAAATACTCTGGAATGCCTGATTAAAACACTGCCAAATTCTGAGACAAAAAATATTTATGAACATTTTAAATCAGAAAGGAAACTTTCTTTTATTTACAAAGCCACAGAAATATCCAAATTAGTAGTTTATACATTGAAAGCAGAAAATGTAATTTTAAAATAATTTCTTCAATTAAATTATAATTTTGTAGTATGAAAGCAAATTTCTGTCACTAAGAGATACCACAGTATTTTTAGTCATTATTAGTGCACTGTGGTAAAGCCCTCTGAGATATAAGAATATATTATTTTTGCATAAAAATTGTTAAAAGAATGCTCTAAAGGAAATCTAGAAAATCATTAATTTCTATAGTAATTGCACAGTATAGTTAATCTGGGGGGGGGGGGGGGAGTAATGCTGTCTTTAGTCATTGTGTATCTTAAGTGTAAGCCCACATCAAAAATTATCTTCTCAGACAATGAAATTACTGTATACCATCTGCTTTACACTACAGCAATATAAAACCTGTGGCAATTGCTCCAAAGTTCCACATTTAATCACCGTATTTTTTCATTAATGTTCAACAAAAACCCCCTTGTTTACAAACTTCAGTTGTCCTGGATTAGCTTTGATAGCAAGCTCATGGCAACTAATTTAATTACGGCCTTTGTACTGGATGGTTTACAAAGCAATCCCTGAAAACACATGTGGAAAATTGATCTTTAACTCACGTGTCAAAGATTTATGATGGGAAGTGAGGTTAATACAAATACAGCTCTGGTGAGAACTCTTGGGCCTTTCACGGGGGCACGCACAGGCAGATGTTTTATTTGTGGGTGCTCTTTGTACTACGATCACATGTGGGGAAGTAAGCGTGTGGTGAGATTCATACGTATACAATGAAAGAATTCTATACCATTTGCGAAATGAGTAGTCATGAAATCAGAAAAGAACAGAGCAAGGAAAGACAAAAATAACAAGCGTTTAATCTTATTATCAGAGCGAACAATGGAGTATATATTTCTGAGACTGCAAAGAGCCAAGCATTGCACAGAATCAAGAAAATCTGTCTTGCAGAAATGCCTACGAAGCAATACTGTCCACCAAAATCCAATTTGCAGCAGACTGTTGGATGTAAAAGGGATTGTGATAATCAGACACCAAAAGCTATCCATAAAGCCATCCATTTTTTCCCTTTAGCATAAACCTTCAAGGACAATGTTTAAGAAAGAATGCATTCTAATGCTCAAAGAGCATTTACATCAATTTTTAGGGAACAGATATTGTTTAGAGTCCAAATCTCTCTGCCTTTCCAGATATGTCCAGCAACACTGGCAGGGTGAAAAAATAAAAAGTGTGTGTCTCATTTACATTATGGTAATTTTCATGTCTTACAAACACTCAAGTCCTATTTTGTCATTTAGCAGAGAATTATTTATGACCTGCAAATGGTGAAGGACAAATAATCTAACTTGAAATAGGCCACTGCACATAGACAGTTAACACAGCTTACACGCATGATATTTGTTTTCCTTTGACACCAAGCATCATTAACATAAAAGCCAATTTTGCTGCCTTTTAACGTCAGTTATACAAAGTATTGTATTAAAAGTGTACATTAAATAGTATATAAGCTTCCAGTGTTTAATAGAAGCATCGATAAACCTGCAACCTGTAAAACACTGTGCTGCTTTTATTCAGTAGTTTTGTTCATAAATATGCTCTGTAGGCAAGTTTGAAGCTTGCCATAGTGAACTTGCAACCAATGAAAATATTAGAAAGAAAAAAAACGATTCCTTGCTATCAAATTTTTAAGGGAAAAGTATAGAAGACACATGCTTTAAAAAATGAAAATGTGTATCACAGATCTTAGAACTTGTATTTCTCACATAGCTGGAGCAGCACGCTAACAGTCAATAGTCTCCATTGCTATAGCAACACATGCTTGTCAGCTCAGGGCTGATTTGATGCAGGCACCTCCCTGCAGAAACAGCCTGCTAAGCCTTAAATATGCTTCTCTAGGATTCAGTAGGATGTAATTTCTTTTAGAAAGGTAATATTGTTATACAATACAAGGTATACATCTCAAGATAACCTATCTGATCTGAATCTGTGCAACTTGCTCTTTACTAAACCCAAGTTCAGAGGTATTTAATGCAGCTAGACACAGAAGTAGATGATGCAGGCTACAAGTTTCACATGTAGGAAATTGTAAATGAAAATAATCAGATTTGGATGCCTATTTAGCATTTATATAATAGTACACAAACTCCTGTTCCCTTTAGAGTCAACAGAGACCCCCTCCCCACTTGTTTTCATCAGTTTGTTCATTTTTGACTTGCAGTCAGTCATAAGACACTCAAGTAGCATTATCATCATACACAGCTGGACGAAGTGAAGGAGGGGTAGAGAGTTAAGTGATTTGTGCAAGTTTACATAAAAAGTTGGCATGAGAAATACTGTTCTGCACCTTTGGATCAGTTATTACTACATTATTATTACATACGCTACCTTTTATATTTTCATCACTACTTGAATAAAAGAAAAAAAAGCAATAAAAAATATCTCTCAGTTAATGCTGCAGACTTTACCTGGTTCCAGGAATTCATCATGCAGACTACTTACTAAGCCTGATTTCCACTGCAATATGCTGTGGTTAAGAACCTTGGTACGTTTTTAATCAGTCAAGTGTTGCTACATTCAAAAATGTGTACAGATTAAAATGTTAACGTCCCTAGAAACTGAGGACTGGAAAACACTGAGGTGTAGCCACAAGGTATACTCAATACTGCATTATCCATGCTTTTTGGTTTTACTTTTTTCTATCAAAGCTGGATAGACTCCCTTAGTGCAGGGCAAATAAAGAGA